>NC_081571.1:36940542-37036570 GCF_022355385.1 Mustela nigripes | reverse complement strand
AAAAAAAAAAAAAAAAAATAAAAAAAAAAAAAAAAAAAGTGAGAAAGACTTGGAATTGGAGTTTAAAAAAAAAAATCCAACTATATCTCCATGCAAAACAGTGAACTGTAAAATTGAAAAGTTTACAAAATTCTGCTTAGAGTCAGGAACCAAAACAATGTTTGCCCTTTTACTCATCATTTAAACTCTCCGGAAGATTCATAGTAAATCTTTTCATTTGGACAAAATGGCTTTGGGGAAAGAGAGAAAAGCTATGGCTCTCCCATGAAAGCTTAACAGGACAAAGCACCTGTAATTATTTTGAGAGCATGAGAGTGAGAGCTCTGGGGTTGGTGAAGGAGAGAATGCAGGGAAATAGAACAAATTTAAGAAGTATATCCATAAAAGAACAGAATGTAGCTGTTGGCACATGAAGCTGACTGGAAGCAAATAGATGAGAAGCCAAGTGTTTCAGGGAGTCATTCTGCCAAAAGGAGCACCAGCCTTAACTAAAAGATTGTGACTTTTTTGGAATCAAGCCATTGTCAGGTCTTCCATCTTTTAAAGGCAAAAAGCAGTTCAGTTCTCCAGGAGGATACAATCCATAATACTCAATTCCCTTATAGTCAAGGAACATAGTAAGAAAGGAAAACCCTCTCAGAACAATGACCTGAGGACTACCCTTTCTAGGGAGCAGAATTGAGCCTAGCCAAAAAAACACTGATTCCCCAGGATGCCCTCACCAATGTCTGCCAAGAAGGATATTGGAATTGCTATTATTATTATATATGTCCTTTCCCCTTCCTGTGTGTCAGTGCTTATTGTGATCACCCTGAACTCTTTATCTGTTGTAAATTGAGAATGGGAGATAGATACGTTGTCTTTTTGTTTATAATTCTCAAGACCCACACAGGGAACTATCCAGAATTTCCCATTCATTATCTCTAATCAAGGAGTATTAACAGATCCTGAACATTAAGCTTGATGATATGGCTAGCTGGAAATTTTGGATTGTCTTTCTTGAACAAAGGTGAGAAGGATTCTTGTTTGGAAATGAGAGTGAATTGAATATTTGGTAAACAAAAGAAGAACTCTTGTAGTTATTAATAATGCACACAGATACCTTGCCTTTCTGTCCTAGCCACAAAGTAGGATTGGAATTCCAGCTGGTTAAGACTAGTCATTTACAGAGAAGTGATCAATTCCCATTTATGTGTACCCGGTTTCAGAATTTTAAAAAAATGCTCATAAGTAATAATGCCTTCTCTAATAAAGTCTACTTTTGTGAGTTATCTCCTTTCTCTCCTTTAAATGGTGAAATCTTCAGGGTTCTTCTGATGCTACCTGTTCTCTAAGTGACCTTTTCTAATTTTATGGCCTCAGCAATCAACTGTACTTTGGATGAATATTAAATTCTAATATAGATTCCCCTACTGAATTTTGAGCTCAAATATCCAATACCTAATAGGCATTGAAAAGCCATTATTGCTACAAATTGAATCGATTATTTCTATCACTGAAAATACGTTGTCTTCCTAAATTTATCCTTTCATTGATATGCACTGAAGGTCAAAAACCATAGAATTCTCTTAGCCTCTTTCCTCTGTATCTAATTACTCATCAGATCATGCCAGTTCTACTAATGAAGTATCTCTAGTTCATGTGTAAAGTATGAGCCTCACTTTTATTCCAGTTGAATTTTTGGGGTTAATATTACCTTTTTTTTTTTTTTAATTTTCATTCTGACTAAATGTATTAAAGTGTTTTCTTAAGGGAAAGCCACACCTGCTTTAAACTGAACTAAAGAGATTTGTTTTCTCTGCTTCTGCTGTTACTTACTGCACTAGTTCATGGCCTTGACATCCACTGAAATTTCAAGCCCAAAGAACTCAGAATATTATTTGAGAGAGAAAAGGAACATCAGTGATTATGATAAAATATAATAACTCTTTCAAAAAATATTTATTTATTTGAGAGAGAGAGAGCACTAGCAAGAGGGACAAAGGGACAGGGAGAGAGAATCTCAAGCAAACCATGCTGAGCATGGAGTCCAACAGAAGGCTTGATCTCACAACCCTGAGATCACCACCTGAGTTGAAACCAAGAATACAATGCCGAATTGACTGTGCCACGAAGGCCCCTAACGTACAATAATTCTGTAACAAAGACTTGTACTCAGTAATATTAAGGAAAGCTATTTGGAATCTCCCTCACTTGGGGAGATCAGGAAACCCTTTTAAGAGTATTTACTACTTTCAGGACACCTGGATGGCTTAGTGGGTTAAGCCTCTGCCTTCTACTCAGGTCATGGTCTTGGGGTCCTGGAATCGAGTCCCACGTTGGGGTCTCTGGGAGTTTGCTTCCCCCTCTGTCTCTGCCAGCTGCTCTGCCTACTTTTGATCTCTCTCTCTCTCTCTCTCTGATGAATAAATAAATAAAATATTTTTTTTAAAAAGAGTATTTATTACTTTTATTCATTGTATAGCTATTTATGGTGTGACTCCTCTTCTGTGACCAGTCATCTTTTTTCTTTGTCAGGGAACTTTGCTGTAGACTGGAATATAACTATGGACAGGACCAAACAGTATTTCTCTTGAATTCACAGAAGAAAAAGGTGGGAAATAATGGTGTAGGGTTCAATCCTGGAAAAAAAAAGAATTTTCTAGAAGTGTAGCAAGACTGAATTACAAAGTTCTTATTGGAAACTGTGGAACATGAATCTGGAAATGTCAATGCCGAGGTAGATTATAAAAAAACTTGTATACCTTGTGATGCCTTCTCATAACAACAGAAACCAAAAGAGAACCACCTTCCAAAGGTGTTGCCTCAGTTGTAACTGAATCGTCCCTGCATTTCAACCCTCAGGAGCAAACAAGTTTCTTTATTTCAGTTCAAGATAGCAGTGGCTTTCCTTTAAGATAATATTTTAATGGATTTGGTCAAAATTAAAATTAAAAAAAATGAAATTTGTGAGATTAAGAGTCACTTATGGTTTGTCTCCCTGGGGATAAAAATATATGTTTATAAAAAATAAAAAATTAAAAAAAAAAATGAAATTAACCCCAAAACTCAACTAGAATAAGATGGGACTCATACTTTACACAGATCAAATTGTGCCTTGGTCAGGAGTGCTAGGAACGTAGAAATAAGTAGAAAATTGGAATCAAGAGAACAGAGCAATACACATAACACTGTTTTACTGTTAGATTTTTTATAGAGAGATAATCCTTTCATAATTTTTTTTATATTTTGTCAATTTTTCCAGATGCACGTATATTCTTTTATAACAGGAGTAATAGGGATACTAATAAATGTGTTAGCAACCCTCACATGGACTTTCTGGTACAGCAAGATGAAAAAGAAACTATGTATTTCACTCAATATATCTTGGGACACAAACAGTCATACTAGAGAAAAATATATATGCTCATGGCCTTCAACCCTCTCTACTGAGTCATGAAATACTAACTGGAATAGTGCCGTGCCACTGATTGTTCAAATATTCAAATGTCATGAGCTATTTGTCATGTTTTGCTATTTTTTGTTAAATTGTTAGACTTCTAACAACCAATGAGGAGAGAAAGCTGAAAACAAGAAAAAAAGCCAGGAAAATGTTAATATTGAATCCATATGATCTTTTAAAAATTGAGAATCTAACAAAACATTTCTGTTCAAGCCACTCTTTGTTAGTAACAAATAAATAAGTAAATAAATGCCTATAACTATTTGCTAAATCTAATGAATTTATACATACACTGTAAGTAAATAACCCATGTTATTTGCCCATCATTTTCCTTGAACAGACACTAATAAGGAAAATTATAAAAGTTTAAATGTATAGACATTTTTATTCATGTTATTCATGTTGGTTGGTTGCTATAATAAAACCAAGCTACTTGGCTGATTATTTGATACTTCACTGTTAACTATATTCCACACAAAAACTAGCACTCGGCAGATTTTAGCAGCTTTAATTATAATTGCAACAAAATGTACTTCAGTAGGTGAATGGACCAATAAATTGTGGTACATCCAGACAATGGAATATTATTCAGTGCTAAAAGTAAATGAGCTATCATGGGATTGGGAGGGAGACAAACCATAAGTGACTCTTAATCTCACAAAACAAACTGAGGGTTGCTGGGGGGAGGGGGTTTGGGAGAAGGGGGTGGGATTATGGACATTGGGGAGGGTATGCGCTTTGGTGAGTGCTGTGAAGTGTGTAAGCCTGGTGATTCACAGACCTGTACCCCTGGGGATAAAAATATATGTTTATAAAAAATAAAAAATAAAAAAATAAAAATAGGGCTAAATTCTAAAAAAAAAGTAAATGAGCTATCAAGCCATGACAAGACTTGGAGGAAAGTTAAATGCATATTACAAGGTTAAAAAAGCTAATCCAAAAATAGTTACATATTGTATGATTTCAACAATACGACATTCTGGAAAAGGAAAAATTATGGAGACAGTGAGAAGATAAAGGTCACCAGGATTTGGGGAAGAGGAGCACAGATAACTTTTAGGGTGATATACTCCCTATGAAAATATAATGATGGATACATGTCATTATACATTTGTCAAAACCTATAGAAAGTGCAACACTGAAAGTGAGCTGTAATTTACACTATGATGTAATTTATTATTACACTATGATGTAATTTACACTATGATGATGATGTGTCAATGTAGGTTCGTCAGTTCAGCAAATGTACCCACTGTGGTGGGGGATGTTGGTAGTTGCGAGGCTATGCACGAGTGAGACAGGGAACACTGGGGATATCTTTGCAACTTCGTCTCAATTTTGCTGTGAACCTGAAATTGCTCTTAAAAATTAAGTTTTAATTAAGAAAACTTTAACTGCATTGAGTGCAAGTCATTTTTCTGAAATATTTTAATATATTCTCATGTTAATAGGACAAATAAAATGCTCAATAACATCTCAAAGTCTTTAAATAAGTTTTAAATATTATTATTTTATTTTGAGGATGAATAAAATTTGGGTCACCTCTTATTGAAAATTATTTAATATTCTAGACCTGAAAAAAAAGGGAAAAAGAGAGAAAATTAAAATTTGATATATATTTTAATCATACACGTAATACTTTAATGAGTATGAGACAATAGCAAGCTTTAAGCCACAGATTTCCTTGGAGGTATTGCTTAGGTCCTGAGCGTCTAGGAGAGAAAAACGAAATTTAGCAGGGTTACAGATTTCAAATCCATCATATGTTTAAGAATTATCCCTGTTGACACTAGGCTGAGGAAACCAGGTAGAGCGAGTCTCCAAGGAATAACCTTTATTCAGCAAGTGACAAGCAGGGAGAAAATATGTTATATATGTATCTTTGCATTTGTACACACTATGTAGTACAGATCTAATTCTACCTGATATGCCCCAAGATGAAAAAGCAAGTAAATAACATACACACACACTCACACACATGCACACACACACAACCACTCACATACAAGCACATAAAAATAAGAGGGAAAAGAACCAAAGGAAAGCATATCATGAAATCCTTCATGTAATTGTTTTTATATTCTTCATTTTCACTGACACCCTGGTGTCTTTTCAATTTTCCAGATAACGAAATAAGGCTTTTAAATTCTTTTGTAGAGCATAAATGTTCTGTTTCTATTGCTTCCTTTGCCTCTGTCTCAAGAGACAACCAGAGAGATGGAAATATGAGTTTTTCATCTTTGACCCTTCCAAAGAAAATCTTCACCAAAAAAAGGAAGGTGAAAAATTCTCCTTATCCAGAGTAGTATTAAATGATGGTCTCCCGTTAACTTACTGCAAAATAATATGTTAAATTTTATTTTACATATTTATTTTATACATTTGTGCATTTATCTTTTATATGTTACATGTATTTTTATTTTATTATTTTATTTTTTTAAGATTGTATTTATTTATTTGACAGACAGAGATCACAAGTAGCAAGAGAAGGCAGAGAGAGAGGGGGAAGCAGGCTCCCCATTGAGCAGAGAGCCTGATGCAGGGCTTGATCCCAGGACCCTGAGATCATTACCTGAGCCGAAGGCAGAGGCTTTAACCCACTGAGTCACCCAGGTGCCCCATGACATGTATTTTTAAAATGATATTAAGGTTGGTGGTAATTACTCATATATAGAAGATTGATTGCAAAAGGTATTATGAAACCAGTATTTTTATGAGCACACAAACACATACACACATACAGAAAAACAGCTGTTGGTTTTCTTGGAACTTCAGCTATGAGCATAGAGCCTCATTCTTTTTTTTTTTTTTTTAATATTTTATTTATTTATTTGAGGGAGAGTGACAGAGATAGTGAGAGACAGCACAAGCCAGGAGGAGAGGGAGACGAAGAGGGAGAAGCAGGCTTCCCACTGAGCAGCTAGCCTAACAGGGGGCTTCATCCCAGGACCCTGAGATCTGACTTGAGCCAAAAGTAGACACTTTAACCAACTGAGCCACCCAGGCACCCCTACACTGTCACCTTGCCTATATCTGACTGATTGAAAAGCGAACAGTTAAGATTTGCCTAATTCATTGGGATCCGTGGCATCCTACTTGCTAAAGGTGAATAAAATGCAGTACGTTCAATATTTTGCTTCTGATTTCTTTTTTACTTTTGTTTTTTAGTTTGTTGACCAGCTGACTCAGTGATTTAATCAAATAAAAATGAAACTCCCTGCTTTAACCAATAAAATTTGATAACAGGTAAGACATGCCAACAAATGTTTTTGGCTGATTTTCTCTGAGCTGGTGATACATTGTGCCATGCCACTGTGACCCAGATTTCATTGCTTCTTGCTCTTCAACTACTGCAGGACCTAATCTTCTGTGAGATCTTGCAGACTGGGATTTAGCAAAGATTTCGATTTGCTTATAAGAAAGACATTTACTAGTCACCTGTTCACGGAATTCTCCCTTTGATGAATACAAGTGCATCTTCATGGTTTCAGTTTTGTTTGGTTATGATGGTGAGGAGAGGGAAACTCTTTTTCTTTTCTATCTGTCTTGTCTGCTGAGGATTATTAAAGCTATACTGCTTTTCCTCAACATCATTTCAGAATTCCAATAGCAACTGCTTTCTCAGATCTTACTGATGGATTCGACACTGGGCTTAGAAAAAAATCTGAGTGCTAGGAAAACCATATTGTATTTTAAATTACTCCATTTTGATAAGTCTATTTTTGTTTTTCTGCTAGCTTTCTTACCTTAACTCTTTCTCTTAGGAAAGCTTGTCTTCTAGACGGAGAAACACCAAAGTACTTCTTGTTAGCTTATCCATAAATTCTCAAGACATGAATGGATACTTTGGACTTGCTTTGGTGGGTACAGCTGGGATTCTCTACTCCATATAGCTGAGCCGTGAGATTTCTTAAATAAAGATGATAGTCATTTTTTAAAATAAATATACAGCAATTTCCACTGGGAAGTGTAGTATTCCTTCTGAGTAGATTTACTCAGGATTCTCTCAGATTTAAGTTATTTTCTCTGATAGCATTGTATACAATTTAAAGCATTATAAGTATAATCCTAGCATATAAAGAAAAGAATGACTAGACATAGATCCTTAATTAATTTAGATAAGTCACCTTATAGTTCAGTTTACATAAAGATGATATGTAAGTAGACATATAATTAAAATATGACAATATTATTTCTTGAGACATAAATTTCAATATATAAAAATCTTTCATCATATGATTAAGTATGTCAATAAATGCTTAATAACTGGGTTTTAAGGCAAAGAAAAAAGCCCTGATTTATGACATTTGCCCATTTCCATGGTGTAAATACTTCCATAGTGACTCATTTAAAGCTATAATACGATGTCACTAACCATGCAGTTGAGACAAAATGTACAAAATCAGCTCTCTCACTACCTGGTACAAGCCAGTATGAGTCTGATGCAAAACACTATTGTCTGTTTTTGTAAATCTTAGAATAAGTATTTGTAAAGTTTCTGTTTCCAGGCTAATGTAGTCTTAATTTTGAAGCAAAATTCAGTATATTTATGTACTACTATTATATAATAGCCTTAAAATGTCAATCACTAGGAGCCTGCAGCTGTAGATAATAACAATCCTGTATTCTGGACATCAAAGATAAATATTTCTATAAGTATAATAAGCAAAAATAATGGGAAAAAATCTCTGTGAGAACCATAATGCATATCATGATGGAAACATATGGGCAAGGAGATTCCTTAGAAATCCAAATGTTTTCCTTAACATGTTTAAGAATGGCCTAGATTAAAAATTACATCACTTAGGAAAGAATTTAATACTGAACTCAGTTCATTTTATAAGAGAAAATATTTGTGCTGTTTGCTAAAATCTTAAAACTTCATTGTTTATGAAATTTTGGCTTTGACTTTTTACAAAATATACATATTTCAATTTTATGATTCAAGTGTGATCTTTCAAATATTTCTGTCAGAATATGTATAGTATATGAGATAAAACAATAAACTAGAAACTTTTGTTTCATATCCCTCTCACACTTGTTTCCCTCAAAGTGTCTACTGCATGATAAGACACACTTGTGTAAGTCCTACTTGTGTAGGACTTAAGGAACCAAAGAAAGACACCTCAAAATGATGCTGATTCATGTGGCTCCATGATGGAATCATAGTTTCTCAGGTTTAGAAAAGGTTGTAAATTTAATTTATTACATATTTTCATTTTACTTTTAAATAAACTCAACAAAACATCTCTGGGTTAAAATGTCTTTGTTGACTGGTAACATATTTTATCTTTGGATAGGTCTCAATGTCATAAATGTCTCACACACAATAACTAAAATAGGCCACCATATATTGTTTTCTTTTGTTCTTAAGTTTAGTCAATAGCACAGCATAATAGAATGTTCTTGGTCTAGATACTTCAAATACTGACAATAGCTTAATATTTAGTCGTCCTTCACCCTTCCCAACCTCTTTCTTCAGTCATTGGTCACAAGAAACAATTTTGTATTCTTTTAATATCTTGATTACTTCTTTCTGAATGCTTTCCAATTTTTCATGTTATTTTTATTAATTTGTTTCCAGAACTGAAAATAATTTTCCAGATGTGATTCTGCCACTGGAGATTTGAAAAGGACTTATATATATTTACTATGACAATTTCTAGCAATTCTATTTCAGGAAACTAGGGGTCCCTGTGTAGCTCAGTCAGTTAAGCATCTGCCTTTGGCTCAGGTCATGATCTCAGGGTCCTGGGATCAAGCCCTACATTGGGCTTCCTGTTCAGTGGAGAGCCTGTTTCTCCTTCTCCCTCTGCTGCTCCCTCTACTTGTACTCTCTCACTCTCTCTGTCAAATATACAAATAAAATACCTTTAAAAAAAAAAAAGGAAACTAATAGTCTAGAAAATGTATTTTAAGCCTTCATCATACAAATACACACACACACACACCCCACACACAGAGAAATGTATATTTCTGTTTTTTATGTCTAGGATAGCACGTACACCACACCCTTTTCTCTCACATTTGGGACTTTCTAACAGAATCAAACCAAAGAGATAATGGAAACTAGGTATAGACAAAAAATAATAATAATTATAAAGAACAAGAATAGAGTGTTCTTTCCCCTAGATTTTTGCTTTTTCTTTTTTTTTTTTTTTTTTAAAGATTTTATTTATTTATTTGACAGAGAGAAATCACAAGTAGATGGAGAGGCAGGCAGAGAGAGAGAGAGGGAAGCAGGCTCCCTGCTGAGCAGAGAGCCCGATGCGGGCCTCGATCCCAGGACCCTGAGATCATGACCTGAGCTGAAGGCAGCGGCTTAACCCACTGAGCCACCCAGGCGCCCGATTTTTGCTTTTTCAATAATACTTTCTCAAATCTGAATCTTCTGAGATCCTTCCCAAAGGAGGCCAAACACGCTTTAAGTGGTTACTACTATACCCAAAATTTCCTTTATGCAAGATAGTAAACAAATGGATGACTTCACTTCCTCTATCCTAGCTAGCGTTTCTTTCACTTGCTGCTCATTTAGGTCTATGCAACTATTTTTGAATGGCTCTTTATAGTTTAGGAGAGATTATAAAACAGACCTACACAAAATACTGGTCATTGGTGCTACAGAATACAAATGTCATATTTCAAAAGATCAGAATATTGTTATCACCCTCTTTTCCTCTTTTTCATTCCTGCCCATGGCTCTGATCCTGAGAGGTCAGCTACATGATCTGTGTTCAAAGGGGCAAGGTCCTGCTTCTCTCTCTTTCCAGCACTTCTCCCACAGGATTCTTCACTATTACAGCCTTGTTCTAAATATTTCTCTATTCTGTGTTCTATTTAGCCATGAATATCTAGCTTCTACATGTCCAACTTCAACATGATTTAAGTCAGACAGAATACTGTAATATTTCCCTTACATGTGGGTGTGTGTATTAGAGAAAATGGCTGGACCCTTAATGACGTTATGTGGGAAATAATTCAAAAACCTTTGATGATAACAACTGGAAATAACCTACATTATTTTTTCTGCATGAGGTCTTTTTTGTTTAATATATGGTCAATATAAAGTGTGAGATTTCCATGAGTGAACTTAATAATAAATGACCAAAACCAAAATTGCAGGATTTGCTAATTATTGCTATAAGATCTTAAATTTCCAGTACAAATTCCAATGGTTTTGCTTACATTACAAATCCAGGATTTCCTGATTGAGAAGAGACCTTATGTCATTGACCCATTACTTGTAACTGAAAGAAAGAGGTCATGGATTAAAACTTTATCTTCTGCACATCCTGAAAATGTTCATTTGCCCTTCCTGCCAGTTATCAACCAAAATTACATCAAAGTATTCCTATGCAATTTATACAATAATTTTTAAAATCATACAAGAGGTGACAGCAGTATTATTCCATATACTGATGCTGCTCTATATAAAAATGAAAATAAAGATGGAAAAATCAAAGTATATTTTGATACGTGTTTCTGGCACAATTTTTTTTTTTTTTTAAGTTTTAACGTTTTTTATTCTAGAATTTTTCTTCATACTCTATTACTCTATTGTAATCCTGGTCAGTTTTCAGCACTGACCCTGGATAGATATACTTTGAAAACTGAGAAATTCAGAGAGAGGTCAAAGACTAGAATTTCAAAAAGACGTCAGATAAATGACATGCTTCTAAGTAGTGTTGAATCTCATGCTTGCATTTCTCCTGGTCCTTTATACTAGTTTTTTATTCCTTGGCTTTTGATGCAGCCTCCTTTCTTTCTTCTCTCTTTGTCTCTTACCTGCTATCAGGCCATATTAATTACACGTGTATGTTTCAATCTGTTTCTTTCCCACTTTTCTGGTGTTGATATCTCTCACTGGGATCCATGTTAAGTTTCCTACTGCCTGATCTTCTGCCAGATCTTCTGCCACAGGACCCTTCTCTCCTCTGTAGACACACCAGTAATCTGTTCTGATGTGAGAGGACCTAAGAGGGCCTAATCAGGAATGACTACAAAAATGAGGAAAATATCCTGCATGTTGTTGTGATACACAGTCACAATACACATTTTGCTCATGTTTTGACTTTGTTCATTTTCAACATCTTTACGAAAACACTAGGATTGATTAAAAGCAAGAGGGAAGAAGTGAAACTGTTAGGATGAATCCTATGTGACAGAAATCTTTAACTTTGAATTTTTTTGTATGTAAAAATTCAACAACAATCATCAAAGGAATACCTAGAATGTCAGTTGAGTGTTTTACTGTACATTGATGTTTGGGGACTTTATACCATTTAATAGATATGAACCTACAACAGCCTTTAGCTAGAAAAGAAACTAAGTGTGAAAAATTATATTTGTAAACTGAAAAAAAAAAAGTATTCTCTACTTGCAAGGAAACCCTGGTAAGAATGTGTACTAGAGATTACCTTCTGCTTTATATTTTTTCTAACATGATCTCTTAGCCTGTTGTATAATGTGGTGATTTTTACTAAGGTAATTCAACTGTTAGAATGTGCAATCTGGGGGCTTGTTTTTCTTTCAGTGGTTTAAATAACCCTATGTAGGCAATAGAATTATCTTTACCAACATCTCCCTACTAGTTTGAAACCTTAAAAAAAAAAAAAAAAAAAAAAAGGAATTTTGAGCCATAATGGTAAAATGTGGTAAAGGAACCAAAGCAAAAAGCCAAATGAGATCTAACATGTGCCGAAAATATAATATTCTTTGAGCCAATGCAACTCAAGCAGACCATAATAACCTGTTGGGGTTAGTAAAGTTCATGCCAAAAACGGATGATTTCCCTAGAGCCAATCAAAATGATGGAAACATTGGTGCAAAATCACAGCTGAGCAGGTTTAGTCCTCTCTTCACTAGCTACAGATGGCGTGTAATTTAGGAATGCCCATTTGGTGAAATTTACCAGTTCCTCTAGAGATCACACATATGGGTTTGCATTTAAAAAGCAATTGCACCACGAATAGCTTTTTAAACAACAGATGTAAGTATTGACAGTAAAAGGATGTCCAAAAACCAAAGTATGTCCACATAAGAAAAAAAGAGAGCTTATGTTATACTTTATAGCACTTTAAACTTTAGTTTAGAAAAACTGTAAGTGGCCTTTTAACTTAAAAAAAAGGACTAAAAATAATTATGAAATCAATTCACATAATGTTTGCCAACCCATGAATTAGATATGAGATTCTGTCTTCACACTATGTTACTTTTGGGTGCTTTTTTTTTTTTTTCTACCTTCATATATTACAATCTACTCTTAAATCCCCCCAAAATACACAAGTACCTTCAGAGGAGTTTGAAATCTGTGAATCAATCTGGGCTCTCTGCTTTTCAAACACTATTTTATTATTGTTATTGTTTATTTGTTTGTTTTATAGGAAGTTCACAATGAATCACTGAAAACCCTGTCATCATTTAAAAATTGAATGGACGTGTGTAAGCATACAGAAAGAATGATATTTGCATTTGCAGATGTGTGCACTAGTTAGGAAAAGATGTTAGTTATAAGTTGTAAGGTTTCCAATTGCCTGTCCTTTATTGCTTCCTTTAAAGAAAGAAATTAATTGTGTGAAATTGCCTTGCTGGTAAAGCGATAGCAGATTGCAATGGCAGCATTGACCTAATCTAGCAGTAAAACAGGCAATCACATCCTCAGTGAACACTCATAGAAATATTTGATTTCCGGAGTGTGTAGGACCAAAGCTTCCCTGGAGAAACACTCACATAATTTCTGTTCTTGTATTCCAAGGTGGTTCTGTTGTGGATTTCTCCCGCATAGTGCAAGGCCTCTTTGTTTTTATTGAAGGATAGGCCTTTGTACCTCACAGTACAATCCCATATGGAAGAAAGCTATAATTAAAAGGTTAGGTTTGGACATCAGGCTTTTGACACTGATTGTTTCTTGATTGAATAAAATATGATTTTACTTTTTCTCTCATTCTGTGATGCCATGATGCACTGGAATACTAATAGCTATGCGAACGATGACATTAACAGGAAGATTTCATTTTTCTGCTTATGACTAGCATCGGGTGAAAAATTGTGGGAGATTGGATTGGTTTGTTTGGAGGTGCAAAGATGGGCAATTGGTACTATCCCAGGAAGCAAAGGAAAATGAAATTGATTGTACAAAGGGATGGACAGATTCAGAATAGTACTCAAATATTTATGACACCCTCAATGGGTGTAATGAGAATGCAGAAATGGAATGCCCATCAAGTACAAATGCAAATAAGAGAACTGTTACCATCATGTCTCTTCCTCCACATTCAGCTTCATATTTGTACTGGACATTTACAAAGTAACTACTACATTGCCTAAGCTGTATTACATTTGCATATTAAATTAATTCAAGTGTTTTCTTATTTCACAGAATAGAGGATATTAGAAGTATAAATGCTTGTATCTGTTACACATATAACCATAAAGGCCCTTGATTACTGTATTCCCACAATTTGCTAACTGCTCCTGTGTAGTTAGATAAAGAGCTCTGATTTTAGAAATTTACTGTTTGAAAAAATAGAGAAACTAAATGAGGCTTTCACTTTAAATGGAAAATTTTCAGTTGTTTCATTAGATATGAAATAATTTATGTGCAAATTCTTGTGTATCAGAATGTATATTAGAGTCAGTTTTGAAGGAAGAAAGACAAACTGATAACTCCAGATGTAGAGAAGATTCTAGAAGTAAAACACAGAAACCAATTGCATGAATAATCAGGGAGGAGGAATCGTGGTGGGAGTAGATACTACTGAGTCATTCTATTATGCGGCATAGGATGCAGGGGGCATTGCGGAGTATTTGAAGATCAGATTTTCCCGTCCTTCTGATTATTCTGGGCTCTATCCATTGCTCAGAGGCAGGCTGTCAAAGCTGACCCCAAAGTGAATGTATACATTTTGGGGCTTTTTGCCACTTCAAAAGTGGCACTTCAGATGTAGAAAAAGACTAGGAAATAGGCAGGACAAATATTTGCTACCAATCCCCCGCTCCCCACCCCACCGCAGACACATAATACACAAATAAGCCATTTGAAAATCATGTGAAATAGAAGCAAAATTGGAGGGGAAAGTAAAATAACACGGATAGGTGCTGAGAAGAGATCATGTGCCCACCCATCTGTGGAGAAGGGCAACCATGGCATAGGGGAGTAGAGTTTACAAGAAGGTGGGCATAGGGTGGCCTCATGGAATCTCTCTGCTCCTTGAAGGGGAACAAGGAGAGCCCTCTCTTACTTTGTCTGAATGTGGCCTGAACAAGCAGACTATGTCCTTTCATCTGAGATAAGGAATCCATGAGGCATTCAGACATCTACCCCGCCACCCCCTGGTCACATATATAACCCAGAATCTAGACCACTTCTTAGGGACAAGCTGAGATGTGGAGCTGCCATTGATCAAATTTATCCTGAAATAAGTAGGGAAAATCTCAAGCAATTGAAATTATCCTAAATTGGTGACATTAATTTTTTTTCATTATCAGATAAAATGGCAAATTATAAAAACTGACTTCAGTCAGAGGGAAAAAAAAAATTTTTGCACACCTAAGTGCATGGATGGAGAATTTATACTTACTATGTAAATTAAGCAGCAAATGAGGATTTTCGAAAATAGCTGTAATTCCTAATTAAGATTTTTTTTTTTGGTAGAGATAAAATTTGTGTACCTCAGACACTCAGTGAGACAACCCACGGTGGTATATAAGTAGCTACTGAAGTAAGTGAAACAAAACAGTAGTACTGTGGACATCTGGAGGAGAGAATGTTAGTGAGGATTAGAGAGGTCACTAATGGCTTCCTGGAAGTTCTGAAAAGATGGATCTAAATTGAAAGAGCATTTGAGGATGGAAGAGGGAGAGGTAAAGCAATAACAACAACAAACAAAAAACAGAGAAACTTAATTGTAATCACCATTAGGAAAAGAGCCTCGCCTTCTAGTAAACACTGTATCATCAGTACTCAACTCACAACTCAACTGACATATGGTAGACACTCAATAGATGTTGAATTATTGACTGATGATAACTATGATCATTATCAATTCCAAATACAATGGGATTGACCCACAGTTTCCCAATGTCTGCTCCATGGACATTTTGGACCTGGTAATTATTTTTTGTGTGCAACTGTCCTCTGTATTATAGCATAGTTAGTGTTATCTTGGGCGACTAGATTCAAGTAGCACCTTCTTTCCTCACATCATGACAATCCAAAATGTCATTGCCAAATGTCCTCTGGGAGGCAAAATTGTCCCACACTGAGAACCACTAGATTGGCCGGACTATGCTGGCCTCTACCTATGACAGGTAGAATAACAGAATATATTTTAATAGATACAGGTTTACATGTTTTATTTGACTGAGTCACTGCCTTATTTTCTTAATGTGGCACCATTTCTTGAGTTCATTGTCTCTCTGAACATTGTATTAAGTGCCTTATAATAATTATGTAAGCTCTGAAATAGATATCACAATTTTATTTTGCAGAAAATGAATTGCCAGAAGGCACAGCTTTAAGATTCAAACCAAAAGCTATCTGACTCAAAAGTCATATTCAGCATTATGCCAAACTATTCTTCCACTTTCCTATATGCTTATGGTATAGTCAGATATTTAGATGATATATTTATACACATAAGTATACATATTTATAGAGAGATGGAGGTCACTTGCATTCATATATGTATACATAAACATATTTGCTCACCATGTCTTATGACATAGAATACACTGATTACTTTGAAGATGAGATTATCTGGAATGAGATGTGTATTTCAATTATTACCTGAGCCATATTAATCTTGCTTTATTCAATTTGAGTACAGTGTTGACTAACGCTTCAATTAGTTCCAGTTTGCTTGATTTCACACACCATAAAAGTTAATGCTGGCTGTGTCTACACAGGCAAACTGGAGATGAAGTGATTATTGCAAAATTGTGAGTAGTAAGCACACATTCTGTTATTGAAGAAAGGTAGCCTGATAATCCTGAACTATTCAGATTTGCTTTTTACGTTCAAGACATAATATTTAAAGGCAGAGAAATGTTAATTGACCTTTTACAAACTTTATTTTGTGTTATACTTAACGTGGCAAAAAAAAAAGGGAGGGCAAAGTGAAGAATATGTCCAACTCTACTCTACAACTAATCTTAAAGTACCACCACAACTCTAAATCTCAACTTCAAGTGCAAAATACAGTGGCTGTAAGGAATAAAAGTTTTTGGAAGGCTACCCGAACTGTAAAATCCTGTTTTCTAAAATCTGCATTATGCAAGATGGCTACCGCCTCCTCTGCTTCCTTTCAAGCCTGCCCCCGAGGTTTTCAGGCCTCCAAGGTCAGACAGATTTAGTCTTCTGATGAAGAGTGACAACAATCCCATTTTTTGTGTACATGACACATGGTCCATCACATTAGAAAGTAAAAAAATGGCACTGGGCATTGCAGCTCTCCAACTTGAGCTCAGAGGGCTGAGTTATGCTGCCCTTGGGTTCTTCTCCATAATTCTCTGGTTTGGTCCCTTCAAGCAGAGAATCTGATCAGAATCTGTTCCAGACCCAAAACCCAAGCCTGCCATCCTATTTATCATTTCTCCTTATATTGGCCTCTTAGTTGAAACTGGTTATCATAAAGCAAATCTACATTGCCTCTCTTTCCATAAACAGAGTGGTGTAGAGTCTGGCCTCCTCAGTATCACGGGTTAGATTCAACTTGTGGTTTTACCCTTACTATTCATATATCCTTGAGAAAGTTATAGAATATCTAAACTTCCATTTTAATCATTGATACAGTTAAGGTAATAATAATACACAACTATATAGGAACATTGCAAGGAATAATTAACTGAAAATGATAAAGGACTTTTAACAGTGCCCAGTACATAGTAGACCTTTACTTAGCATTTGCCATTTTATGTCATAACACTAGAAAAATAGAAGGTTTAGGAAAGAGACGATGGACAGTTGGAGGATTATGAGAACAAATATTTCTTATTATTTTATTAGGCTTTAGGTATATACACCATCATGTCTGCTCTTTCTACTCCAACAAATATGTTTGTGCAAAATCATTTTATCAAACTTTAAATAAAAGTTTATTCAAAAACACCAGTTATTGAGGCTCCTGGGTGGCTCAGGGGGTTAAAGCCTCTGCCTTCAGCTCAGGTCATGATCCCTGGGTCCTGGGTGCTGGGATCAAGCCCCACATTCGTCTCTCTGCTCAGCGGGGAGCCTGCTTCCTCCTCTCTCTCTCTCTCTCTGGCTGCTTCTCTGCCTACTTGTGATCTCTGTCTGTCAAATAAATAAATAAAATCTTAAAAAAAAAATACCAGTTATTGTCAAGACCCTGGAAAGCATTAACACTTTCTGTTAATATACATTCTTAAGTCACCACTTTAGGGGCATAAACTTCCTTTATATTGTTCCACATCCTTCAAAAGATTTATTGTTGTTGTTGTTTTTTTAGGTAAAGTGAATAATATAGGTATTTTGCTAAATAATTAGTTGTTTTTATTTACCAAGTTGTCTTACTCAATGTACTGTTTCTCTAATATCCATTTATGATGCAGAAATGACAGCCCTTTTTGACTTGGTGTGACGTTCCCAAGGTTACTGGTTCCTATAAAAGAAAAAGGGAAATAAACATTTTTTATTCATGAAATAAGTACTAGGGGAGCTCTCATAGTGCATGGGAATTCAGGCACTAAACTGGTAACTCCGTCATGGCTTGCTTATTGTTTGACCACTCATTTCTCATCTCCAACTTTCTCACTGTCCTTTTTCCTCCTACTTCAAATCTTACATTTTTTGAAACAGAAAAAATTTCAAAGAATAATGTATTACACACAGTATCCTTATATTTAGTAATAAGCATTTGACATTATTTCCTTAATATCTACCTACCATCTAGCATCTATCTTGAATTTTTAAAAAATAAATTGCAGACATCTTAACATTTAATTCTAAATATAAATTAAATCCCAAACATAATCACACTGCATTTGATTATTTTGTCTCTTTGGCCTCTCTTTGACAGAAAGTCTCCCTAAATTTCTTTAAGCAGGATATTGAATTTTAAAGAAATCAAGCTAGTTACCTTTAAATATTCCACATGCTGAATTTATCTGATTTTTCTTATGGCTTCATTAAATCTGTTTCTCTGTCCCTGCCATTTTTTGTAAAGTGAATGTTAGTCCTGAGATCCTATTTAAATCCAAATAAAACACTGGGATAAGACTATATCATGCAAATTCTGGACAGTTTATATATTTTTTTTAATTGGGAGGCCCATGACTTCATGCTGTCTCACTAAGTAATGCCAAGTTTGATCACTCAGTTAATGTTGTGACCACAAGACCTCTATTGAAAAGATACTTTCCCCCTTTGCAAGTAGCAACTAATCTGTGAGATGGCATTTTCATTGTAGAAATATCTTTGAATGATTCTTGCTTGAATAAATCATTTCATTGCAGATTTTAAAATTATTTTAATCAATTTTATCATTTCTTTTCTATCTGTTTGTATTCTTCTGTAGATAAATGCCTCCCTGATACTTTGAGGATAAACTAAAGTTACTCATAAAAAATTAAAAATTACTGGCCTGGGTAAATGCTTAATTCTTTTAACATAATTACTATTTTCAAAGTTGGTTTGACAGGAACACTTCCAATGGTAACTATTTTTTTTCTCTTATTTCTTTAGTTTTTTGCATATCACCATGATCTCATGGACTTTGTTTATTCAATATGTGACACTAATACCTGGAATCCATGATTTGTTTGGAAAAGCAAACTGTCCTCAAAGTAGCCAACAGGAACCACATTAGGTGGGTCAAGAAGCCCTGATTCCTGGGCGCCTGGGTGGCTCAGTGGGTTAAGCTGCTGCCTTCAGCTCAGGTCATGATCTCGGGGTCCTGGGATCGAATGCTGCATGAGGCTCTCTGCTCAGCAGGGGGCCTGCTTCCCTTCCTCTCTCTCTGCCTGCCTCTCTGCCTACTTGTGATCTCTCTCTGTCAAATAAATAAATAAAATCTTAAAAAAAAAAAAAAAGAAGTCTGATTCCTTCAGTTAGGAGTGGTGTTTTGAAACCAAGATCAATGATCTAGAGATCTCAGTGCACCCAGTATAGTATCATTGCTTCTAGACTCTTAAAATTCTCAGAGTTAAGAAACATACCTTTTTTTTCCATTTGGCCTACAGAATTAATGGCTTACATGTGAAAAAAATAAAAGTATTGGTATTGAATTACATTTAATATTAACTTGGTAAAGTGAACATTTTTATGAAGCTGAGTTGTCCCATGAAAGAGCTTAGTATGTCCATTGGGAAATATTACAAGTAGTCCAATTATTTTTCCCTCCTAGACTTTTCATACATTTCCAAAGTATTCTATTCTTTTTTTTTTTTTTTTAGGTTTAATTTATTTATTTGAGAGAGAGAGAGCACAAGCAGGGAAAGGGGCAGAGGGAGAGGGAGAAGGACAAGCAGACTCCCCACTGAGTGCAGAGCATGCCATGCTGAGGGTGCTCCATGGATCCCAGGACCTTGAGATCCTGAACAGAGATGTTCAGATGCTTAACTGACTGAGCCAACCAGGTACGTATTCTAGTCTTTTTTTTTTTTTAACATTTACAAATGAGCTCTTCCACTATGTCTCCTAATTTTCATTTATTTTATATTATGCATATTTACTAAATAATTTTACTTTGTATATTAATTTTGTTATTGTTTTTGAGGTTTTTCTCTTCTCTTCTAGCTTCTCTAGGTATTATGCCCTCTGCAAACACAATTAACATGCATTTCTCTTTCAATTCTTGTATGTCTAAATTATTATTTTTCTGATTTCATTTGATTTTACATCAAACAGAATTTTAAATAGGAATGGACATACTGGAATTTTGTTTGTTCTTGACTTTAGGAGCAAAGTTTTGTGGCTCAACATTTTGTGATATTAAGGATTATCCATCATATCAGCATTGACATTTTAAAAATTAAGAATGCATACTGAATTTTATTGAAAATATATTTTCAGTTTTTAAGGAGATGATACTATTTCTTCTCTCATATCTGTTATGATAGTAGATTATGTTGAATCCTTGAATAAAAACTACTTAAACATGACATTGCTTTTTATTTTATTATTTTCCAAAACTTTCTTTGTAAGTTCTTTACATGTATATTTATAAGTAAGATAAATATACAGATAAATATAAATAAATTATTCAGCCTTTTGGGGGCTGGGTAATTTAGGTATCAGTTTAAATTAGACACTTTCTCAATGTTTCAGGAAAGATTAAATAGTATTCAGAAGTGTAAAGTTTTTATAATTAAATAGCAATGAGAAATTTGAAGTTTTGTTCCACCTAAATCAGCTGCTTTTGCAGGAAGGGGGGGGGTAGAACTTTGATAACATTCTTTACTTCATTACTACAAATTGGTGTGTTTAAATTGGTATCTGTCTCTACTGGGCTAACTTTAATAATTCAAAGTGGAATTCAAAAGGAACATGTTGAAAACTCTTTCTACCCTGGACTCAATCCTATCTGTCCTTATCTTCCCCTGCAGAAAATACCACAATATACTCAGTTATTGAAATGAAAACCTGAAAATTATCTTTGAATATTTTTATTTTCTTTGTCTCATGGTTTTCTCTTCCTTTCATCCACTCTGTCAATCAGTTGTATGTTCAAAACAGATTCCGGATCTGTCTCGTCTCTCAGTCTATCCCACACTCCTCTAACCTGGGCCATGATCGTTCTCCCGTGGATCCCCAGTAGCCTAACAGAGTAATGTCCCTGTTTATATTCTCAGTGCCAAACAAATCATTCATCTAATAGCCAAATGACCTTTTTATATATATATTTTAAGATTTATTTATTTGAGACAGAGAGAGAGTAAAAGGAGGGAGGGAAAGAGAGTCTCAAGCAGAATCTGAGCTGTGCGCAGAACCCAAAGCGAAGCTCGATCTCAAGACAGTGAGGTCCCAACTTGAGCCTAAACCAAGAATTGATGGCTTAGCCAGTTGTGCCACCCTGGCACCCCTATCTTTCTATAACATAAATTAAATTAAAGTCAAATCATTTTTAAGGTTTGACCCCTGGTTACTTACTATTTTGTTTCTTCAATGATACATTTTCTCAGTTGCCTCCTTGCTCACTAATTTCTAATTCATTGACATATTTTGTTTTTTTCTAAATTTGCCAACTTGTTCTCACTTTGAAAGAAACATTCTTGTAGCGGATTATTTTTCAGGTTTTTTTTTTTTTTTTTAATCCTCTTCCTTCTAATGATAGCTCAAATAAATACTGCCTTCTCTGAGATGCTGACTTAATCAGCTATCTAATTTCCATGCCCCAGATTATTCTCCATTACATTACCCATTTTATTATCTTCATGGCCTATATCACCATCAGAAAGTATGTACACTGTTTACTTGATTATTATCTGGGCATATGAAAATCTAAGCTCCATGAAGAAGGGATTTGCCTGTGTTGTTCACAATTTTATCCCCAAGACCTAGAGAAGTATCTGAAAATTAGTAGGCCTAATGTAAACAGTGATTGAATAAATGCATGACCCTCTGAATGAAGAAATCCATACGACTATACAAAGACTTGAAAAACTGAAACGAGGAAGGGTCAAAACAGGGGCCTATAAAAAACGAAAGTAGAGCATGGTAATTCCTGAGAATTTCTGCCTAAAAAGTTATAACTATAGGCAAACAAACACTGAGACTAGAGATTTATGAATTATATCATATTTCTCTCTATGACTAGTCTTTTTTTTTAGTTTAAAAATTAAGAAAAATAATATTACTACATAACGAGTTTTAAATATACTTGTTCTGCTTGTTTGCTTCTAGCTCAAGTGATTGGACCTGGTGAAATACATTCAGAGAATTATTCAGGTTGTTCAATATACATAAATAATACAAGCTCAATATTTTTAAACTAATTCTGTACAAGAGAAACGAAATTTTAAATGTGTAGGGCAGAGACAGAATAAGGCAACATCTCAAATTCTCAAATTCAAATTCACAAATAAGAGCCAAGAGCGCCTAGCCCAAAATGGCAGGGGTTATAATTTTGATAGCATACAAATATTTGGTAGAAACCCTCACTCAGTGTAACACAATGCACTAGTTTGGTATAAATGTTTTTTTTTCCCCTAAAATGTTCCCTTAGGGACGACCAGATCTGTTGTTCAAACACTGCCACCCACATCCGTATGTGCCATCTTCCCTGCCAATGTTTTTTAGTTAGTTTTTGCTTTGTTTTGTTGTTTCACTTTTGGCCACCATGTAGACCTTAAACAACCAATATGTGTACACACACACACATATTATAAAATATATATGACACAGATGATATAACTTCAAAAAAACATGGTTTCAATCAAAGTATATTAGGGAATGCTTGTCATAATCAGGACATTTGAATTCTTCACTAGTCACAAAGTTTCTTAACAATGTGAAGGAAGACCTAGAATTTAGATAATTAATACAAATAACACATTTGGAAACGTACCAAATTATCACTTCCTTTTGAAGGAAATCGCTTGTTTTCCTTGGGAAAATATATATCTGTCTCTTTGGAGTAACTTTTTCACTCTGGTTTTAGCACGTTGTTTTGGCAGTTTATTAAAACTCCAAGTGGGAGTCATACAGATTCGTCTAAATATCTTATTTTGCATTAACACTGGATTTCTGTTAAAACATAACAGATCATTACATTCATTCATCATCATTTGACTGTGAGGCTGCTGTAAGCCAAAAATAGTCAACACTTGTGGAATATATAGTAATTGAGAGCAACAGTAAATTACATTTTAAGGGCTCATCAAGGTGAGAATGAGACACTTCAATGCCATTTCTTGCTTCCTTGTTAGGAACTTTGCCAAAATGGAGAAATTTAAAGATTTGTTAAACGGTGCTTTATCTCATCGACCTTTCTTCATTTGGAAGATTATCCCTTCACCTAAACTTGTTGTCATGTTATGGAGTTTCCCTGGATGGCAATGATTAGCTTTCACAACTGAGTTGTAAATAAGGACATAAACTCTACTTATATTCCTGAAATCAAATACAACTACTAATGGTGGAGCACGTATATCATTATGTTTCTATGGCATACCCTATTGTCATCTCAAATATAAAGCTTATATTCTAAAGTGAAAAATGAGGAGTGGGATAAGGAGAACAAAAAGAATTTGGAAAAAAAAAACACAAAAAACAAAAAGAATTTGGACTAGAAAGATCTTAGAATAATAAATAATCAACATAAAAAATCTTTCTGTTGTAGTTTTCCTTAATTGGGGCCCAGATGTTCTCTGATATACAGACATATCCTTGAGTATCAGAATATTTTCTACTAGAGCTTTCAAAGTATAGGTTTTCATTTTTTAAATCATAGAAGGTTTTAGTTATTAAATTAAGACGTATATAACACTATATGGCAGTAGGCTAAAAAGAAAAGAATAGAGACAATTAATATGTAAATAAAGCATCCATTTAAAAGACATCAGGGTATGTGTACTAATGAATGTTTTACAATAGGTCTAAAAGAGGAAAGTGGTAGGAGATTTGTGTCATTATAAGATGCACACTAGTTTAGCAATGCCTAACTGAAAACCACCTGTAATCAGTCCCTAAACAGAACATTGTGCCATACTCGTGCTCATGTTTCAAATAGCAATTTAGTTTCAACAAAACAGTCATTTACCATCTTAAATTAATTGTGGGTAATTTGAATTTATTAGATTTGTATCCCTGTTTGTAAATGATTTGTAGATTTCTTATTTTTTTCAGTCAAGAACTATCAGTATATGAAAGTCATATTTAGTTTTGCATTTGTTCTTATACACAATTAACTAGCATAATAATGCAAAAAGATTTATTAATAACTGAAGACGTTTAGATATGTTCTACTTTAAGGAAGTAGAGATGTTCCAAGGAAATATTGAAAAATCTTCCTCGACTTGCCAAGAAATCATTTAATGGGCTGATATGTTTTGGCAGTTATCAGTCATCGTAGCATAGTTTCCTTCTAATATAATTTTGTAAACAAGTCATGATCTTTCACATCATGGTTTTGTATGTACTGCTTCCTTTTTCTAGAATTCCCTTCTTTCCACCAATTTCTCTATCCCTCCATTCACTTACAGACTTTTACTTAAACTTAGAGACTTTTACTTAAACTTTAAAACAGCTAGGCAGTTACTTTCTGTGGTAACTCTTTCAATGAAGATGTTTGGGAGAATCAGCTCGTACATGCCTTGGACACAAAATTAATTTGTGTAATATTTCCCAATGTGTTTTTCAACTGTCCTAAACCAAAACAACCATTAAACAAATTGTCCTAAGGACTGATAATATGGTACAGCACTTGCATTAGTTAGGGTTCTCTAGAGAAACAGGACCAATAAGATATAGATAGATAGATGATAGATAGATGATAGAAAGATATTACATGGAATTGACACATGAAATTAAACATTGCACTCCTTCGTATATCATTCAAAATAAAAATATTATGAACCCAAAACACATTTGTGAGAAGCATATTTGTGAGAAGATCCAATAATTATCTTCTTGTCCTCATAATCAATTTGGTCTTTTATTTTTTTAAAAAACTTTATTAATTTGACAGAGAGAGAAAGAGCATGAGTAAGGGGTCAGAAGGAAAGGGAGAAGCAGTCTCCTCACTGAGCAGGGAGCTGGGCTCAGGGCTCCTGAGGCTTGGGTCATGACCCCAGGAGTCATGAGGTCCTGGGGTCATGACCCAAGCCAAAGGCAGATGCTTAACCATTTGAGCCACCCAGGTGCCTCTAATTTGATCCTTTAACAAACATCAAAATTAAAAACATAAAAACCACTTTAAAACCTTTTCTTTTTTTTCCAGATCCTCATTTTACTGTGTTCTTAGCATACATATAATCTAATTAATGGGAGTTCCAGCACTAAATGTATGTTCACACCTTCAACTGGATCTCCCAAAGTTGGATTTAGTAAGTTCTCGAGTGCTGAATATTAAGTTGTGAATTGTATGTCAGATTTAGTTATTATTTCTTGAGATCTCTGACATGAAACAGTAATGACCACTGAACAGGCATAGTTTCCTAAGAATAGCCTAAGCCAAGAAACCGAAATGGGAGAAAGGAAAACAAAAATCTAACGTACAGTGAGATCTAGTACATGGGCTTTCTGATAAATGACTCATGTTGTCAGAGGATTCAGTAGAGTCTATCAGCGTATATTTCAAAGTACAGTAACATGTAGGGTCTGTTTTTGTTTGGTAAGGCGTGGGAGCTCTGATTTTACTTTGTGACATAACCCTCTCTTCCACTCCCCCGGTGTTCAGTAGTGTTTTTCTGTTGGCAGGGATGAGAGCATTGTACAAATTAAAGGGGAATATTTCCAGGAATATTCATTTCTCAAGTAGTCATTTTAAAAAATTTTTGACTTTAGGATTGGTCTTACAAGTTCATATACATTGAGACTTTTTTTAAAGTATAATTTGATCTTAAAAGAAATTAAAAAGACCATTTTTATTGAGTAGAAGTATTATTAAAATGTGTATCTCTTAAACCTAAATTATATTTTATATTTTCAGAAGATTGCATTTTATACTTGATATACTTTTATAAAATACTATCGAAAGTACATGGTTATATTATGCATTATGTCTGGATTAAAGAATCTTTCATTAACTTTTCATTTTTATTTAAAGGGAGTCACATATAAATTGCTCCAGTGTGGGCTATTACCAAGATTTCTTCTTGTGAAATCCTAAAAGTTCAGGTGTGCTAAAAATACAAGAAATTTCTCATGGGAATTTTGCTCTTTCTGGATGAGAATATAAGAATATTTTACTTCCCTTCGAAAAACACAAAGGAACAGGTGTTAGGTTTCATGATTTGGGGAAAATCAGAAATTAAATTGCTTTTTCCAGATTAGATACTGATATTTTTTTAAATAATGCTACTTTGCCTAGGGAAATTTAACTTAATCCTATGCCATTGATTTACATAGGCATTAAAGCTGTTTTCATGAGCTTTGAGAGAAAAGGAAACTAAACACTTGCAATTATTTTTCCTTGAATTTTCCCAACCTTCACATTATTTCTACTTATTTAAAAATAATTTTCCTGACTTCTGAGAAAAGTTACACAAAGCTCTTTCTTTGGAATTTTTTTAAATAAAAAATAAAGGACGATTTCTTTTTTTTCTATTGTCTCTTAAGTGTTTTTACCCTTCCTCCTTTTCAATTCGAAGCAAGTCTTTTCAAGTTCTTCTCACATTTGTCACCTCATTCATTTGTGATCCCCTTGTAATTTCCTGGCGCTCACTTTCATGGTTTGCATATGTTGCACAAAGCTGAAATCAGGTATAATCAATTGCATAACATAGTACTTTCACTGAAACACAACTATAAATGATTTTGAGTATTATCTGAGAGTCTATTCATTACTTTAAGTCAGAAATAGCTGCAGTGGTGATACATATTTTTCTGAAATTTCAATAAAACAATATTTTTGTCTGCCTGTTGATTTGACTTAAAACAATCCCACAGTTTTTACAACCATCTGAGTTACATAACAAGACTCAATTACACCAGGTGGTATTGACTGATGTATTTAATAATGTAATAAAGATGCCAACCATGACAGAATTGGTTAGTTTGATATTAGGGCAAAATGCCATTTCTTCCACAAAGTTGGCTAATAAAAAATATTGCTTACAATGTGATGAAACCTGTCAAGTAAATTTATGGTATGCAAAATTCATAAGCTCTCAAGTATTTCTTTGGAGTTTGGCAGTCTGGATAGCCTGCAGGATGCTCTGTTTGTGTAAGAAACAAACAAATTGAATGGCGGGTGAGCTGGCGAGTAAGCAGTCCACATTACGATTGATTAATTGGGAATATTTCATGTTCTGTATCCATCTTTTATCTAGAATGTTCTTCTTTGGAGAGTTCTATATTTCACATTCAATTTTTATGTTCACTTGCAAGTTTCTCTGGTCCCACAATTCAAAGAGAGTCTGTTGAAGGGGAAATTAGAGGCTGTGATTCAGAATTCAGTGAGTCTAGTCTCTGCAGAAACTTGGCAGAGGATAGAATCAGTTCTTGGGATGCCAAATTTAGTGGCCCTGGGCCAGATGCTAATTTTGAATGCATGGCACACATCACTTTGTGTCTCGATTAAGCCATGTCTGTGAATCCCATGCAAGCCCGGCAACAGATTTTATGCAACCCATGTATTAGTGTTCAGCGCATCATAGATTTCATTCTGGCTTTAAACATGTGACAGAAATTACTTCTTTTACATTATAAATTCCACCTCTTTGGGGGAAAAAAAAAAAGCAAGGGATGTTAATTGACTTTTTTTTTTGTCCATGATTATTTAAAACTGAATAATATCAATTTTGGTCGTTTCTTATAAAGGTGTATTCAAGAAGAAAGAACTCATCTTATATAAATGCAAAAATATGGTAAGAATAACGGAAGATTATTTTCCCTTTCCACTCACTTGCTTCTTTAGTATATGTTAGATCATGAATTTGGATTTTTTAATTAAGCTAATGCAGAAGTCCTAGAGAAGTCTAATAAAAATTATGGAGCAAAAAAACTAAATGTCAATTTATAAAACTGAATGAAGAGGCTTTATTTTATTATAATATTTCCACCTTCTTTGGATCACCCTGCTATTCTCTCACCTGGCTATCTTACCAGCATATTTTTTTTTCTTTTTCAAAGATTTTATTTATTTATTTGACAGACAAAGATCACAAGTAGGCAGAGAGGCAGGCAGAGAGAGAGGAGGAAGCAGGTTCCCGGCTGAGCAGAGAGCCCGATGCAGGGCTTGATTCCAGGACCCTGAGACCATGACCCAAGCATATTTCTTTTTGTTTTCTGCACTGGCAATCGAAAACTTTCAGTGTATGTGGACCTGCAGAGATATACCACCCTTTTTTGCTTAGGAGTATGTCTGGCATTGTTCTTGTCTGAATAATTTGTAAGTATATATACATGAATGTATTTTTACATGTAAACATTTTTTTAAAGTTTCTAACATAGATATTTTTAAGGGAGTTGGAGCCAGGGAGTGATAGATAGGATAGATCTGTTGTCTTAATGTGCTGACCTTGAACTGTGCCAACTTGCTCTGTTTTCAACCCAGATTAAAAAGGCCAGGATGAATCAGATACAGCTGGCTCTGTGAGTTACAATAAAACACAAGATTCTTGTAAATCTATTGTGTGAGAGCTATACGCAAGTCTTCTGTCTATACTAATAATTTTTTTAAATCACCCAGTGGATGAGAAATCCTGACTTTTGTTCAGGGGAAAGAGTCCATTAGTTAAATGATTGATTTTGAGCTTAATTTTTTTTTTTCCTCCTCAGCATTTTATTTTGTTTCTGTGTTTCTTTTTAGTGTATTTTATGCAACTCTGAGTCTTTAGTCACCATTGGATACTTAAAAGGGAAAGGAGAAGAAAAGGCAAGGACTAAATTAGAAACTCCTTTTGAATTCGTTGCCTTTTATTCTCGCCATCTTCTTCTGAGTCAGAAATGTTACTTTTTTTTTTTTTTTGAATTAAGAGGAAAAAAAAGGTTTCAATGTAAATTATATCGTTATTTTACAACATGCTTGCATTGGCCTAAGGGAAACACAAATTGAAACAGAAGAAACTTCTGAAGCACAGTATGAAAAAAATCTTATTTTCATCCAACACTGGCTTGACTTTGAGTGGCTCTGGTCTAAATTGTGGGTACCATGGTCATATATAATGGAGATGAGATTGGGGAGGCCTGACATCTCTTAATTTATTTATTCTACCAGTGTAATGCTAGCCACCTCCTGTTTTTATTATACCAATTTAATGCCAGCCATTTCCTGTTTTCATTAGACCATTGTAATGCTAGCCTCCCACTGTTCTCATTAGTGCAGGACTGTGTAATGGCAGCCACCTCATGTTTTCATTATAACGGAGCTGTATGGTGCCAGCTGCCACTTGTTTAACTTTACTGAGAAGCATTTGACCATGGACTACATACTTCTAAAAGCTAGTAGCATACAAGGTAAAGGAGTCCAGGGTTCTGTTGAAATAGTGGTAAGTGGTTATGTGACTTATTTGCTATTAAAGTGCAAGAAATATAGTTGCTGGTAACAGCTGGGAAACGACAATAAACCGAATAACCCCTTGAACCTTTTTGTCATTATTGTTGTTTTGTTGTGTTTTGTTTTAGAATAATTTGTCTGACAAAGACCATCAATAAGATTTTCAGACTCTGTATTATGGTTACATATGGATAGATTTATATTACCCAGAGGAGTCGATTGCAACAATGGATGGTGTTCATGGAGAGTTTACTATGTGTCCAGAGTGTTTCTAAACTTGCTAAGGAATATCTCACTTATTTCTTACAATTTCTTTACAATTGCCTTATTTATCCCCATTTTACAGATGGAGAGGTGAAATATATGGTAGTTACATAATTCATGGGCTGGCAAATTTCCTCTTTAAAGACCAAATAGTAGAGGCTTTTTCTGCTTTGCGGGGCATACGGCTTTGCCCTAACTACTCAGCTCTGCTGCTATCCTGAAAATACAGAAATGAATTGGTATGCCTGGCTTCCAATAAATCTTTATTTATGAAAATAAGCTGGAGGGATGGATTTGGCCGAAAGGCTATAGTTGGCCCACTCCTGATATAAGGTCACAAAAGCTAGAGTGGTAAGAAACAATTATAGTTCTAATTGAGGCAGTTCAGCTGCTCACCCTATGACTTTACACTAACATCCTCTATTTCTGTCCGTACCTTTGTAACTGGCAATACCTCCAATTCCATTCATGCAGGACCCTTTATTATGCAATGATTAAAGTTTTCAAAGAGAAAAAACAACTTTGCTCAATTATGTACTTTAAAATATTTTTTGTTTTATTCTCTATGTTCCTTGTTTTCTCCCTAATGCTTTTATTTATGAAGCACTTAAGAATGCTTTTGAATAATAACCTACACATGAAATGTATTACAGAAAATAAAAGTAGTTCTTTCCTACAGATTAAGAAAATAAGCTATCAAATTTATTTTGACCTACATTTTCTTTTCTTTATGCAAAAACGTTATGGAGTAATTTCTTTTTTGAATCCAGCACTTTGTCACCCTCAGATTGCCGTATTATTAACATTACCAAATAGGGTAATTGACAGATGTGTATAGTTTGTTGAAATGATTAAAAGCTGTGGAGAATTGTAACCTGTCAGTGTTCCCTGGGAAACAAAGTCCTATCCATCTGTTAGGGGACTCTCTAAATGACTGTAATGAGTCACCTTAAAAATGGCAGCTGTCACCCTAGGATGTGAACCTTGAAGCAAGAAAAAAATAATAATGTATTTATATATAAAGATGCATGTGCTTTAATGAAAAAGGAAAATATATTCCCAAATTTCATGCTCTTGATCACAGAAGGAGGTCAGAAAGCAGGGCTTTGTTGTATTAGTCTGTGATGTACAGTTTCCATCCCCTGTCTGTCTGAGGTCAATAGAAGTCAGGCAAGAAGGAGTGATGTCGAAGTTCGGTAAGACATTCGATGTCTGCCTGTAACTCCTCACTTGTCTTTAACATTTCTCAAAATGAATATACCCTCACAATGAACTTTGTGTGGCTCCGCGTCACCTGTGGAAATTACCTTTATTGAACTGCAACAGCAGAGACTCAGAGAAGACTGAAGCAAGAAGTCAGAACACTGGTTGTGAGGCTAGAAAAGACCAGGGTTCTTCCTGTCCTCTCCCGGCTACTGGGTTCAGTGTCGCCAAGTAAAGATAGAGGAGCAAGATGGTTCTTATATTCATTCTCTTCTTTAACCATTTCGGTTTTCTCTCTTAGTTTTGGTGTTTTATCTAAAATAGGGCAGGTGGAGTTATTACATTTGCTGTGAAATAAAATGCAAATTCCACTATGCAAATAGACCATTAGGAAGTAAATTAGCTTGAACAGTAGTGGTATTTCAGCAATTATATTGCTTTTTAATATGGAGAAATTCCAGCATAAATAAAACCCAGCAGGTTTGTATGTGAGCTGGGTCGGTGACTGAGTCTCCACTGGAAGGAGGCCCCTGAGGTGGGAGGCTGTGATTTTCAACATCTTCCTGGTCTGTTGGTAACACCAGCACTCACTACAGTGTATAATAACCATTTTTAACATGCTTAATGCACATCTAGACCAAATAAAATCTCAAATGTGGATTGGCTATGGTAATTACTATTTATATTAATTGGCCTGTCAGTGTGCAGACTTTCAACTTTGCCACTGGAGTTCCTGTCACCCTTTTAACACATTATCATTATTATTTTTAAACCAGAGTCATTTCAAGTTCAAATTCATAAAATGTGCATTGGAACCGCCCACCTTGCATTACAGATGGGTAAAACAGAATGTGTCAAGAGAAATAAAACTTTTAAGGAACCATTTGCACTAACCTTCCCCTCACCTCATTTAGAAAGTCAATCTGACATTTTTTGGCATTCCACATATTACTTTGAAAGAATTAAAATCAGTATTTATGGTAGGAAGATGCCTAAGAGATCAATGGAGGCATTCATTCTGCAGCGTCTGGGCACATTTATGGTCACCTAGCTTCTGCGTTAACATTGCCATTCCTTGATCTGCCTCCATCATCATCACCTTTTCTAGGATTTGACTGCCCCACATTCCCAGTGTCATTGCAGAGACAGATTCTACATACACAGTGGGGACAGATAACTGAGGTTGGAGGATAAGTTGATCATGCCAATTGCCTATAAGGCACAATAGACTCAAGATGGCCCCGGAGGCAGACTCTTTTCCCTCCCTTTACAGCTGGGGGATTTTGTTTTACCTGCCCTTCTCAGGAAATCAGTTTCAGACTACTCCAGGAGGAGTAAAGCAAACAACGACCATCCCGACCATCCCAAGCAACACCTTTTCTTTTCGTTCGATGGAGATTCCTCCAATTATCTGTATTACTGGTATTGTTTACAGTCTAAGATAATATTTGCAGCTGCAGAAAGCCACTGGCCCTGACTACCTCCCAAGCAGACTATACCTGCAAGAAGTTGAACATAAGCCCTATGCTAAGGAATTTAGAAGACTTTCCAGGATTTTTCTCAAAACTATGGAAGAAGACATGTCAATCCACTTAGTACTTAATGCCCATTATTCAAAGCCCAATGTTGTTCACTCTTCTTTTCTTAACTCCATCCTCTCTCTCCAAGGCAGGATTTCTCAACCTGGGCATTTTGGACATATTTGATGGGGTGAATCTTTGTTGTAGGGGTCTGAACTGTGCATTACAGGACGTTTGGTGGCTTGCTAGGTGCCAGTAACAAACCAACTCCCTTGCCTCTTGAAAACTAAAATTGTCTCTAGATACTGCCAAATAACTCTGGGAGGCAAAACTGCCCTCCAGTTGGAAATCGCCAATTGAAGTCATTATTCCCTATTTGGTGTCTAAATAATCAATAATTATAAGCTCCTCTACTGATATGCATAGAACATCATGGAAGCAATAAGACAGGATACCTCTATCAGCCTGAGGGTTCTTGGGACAGCAGACATAGACAAAAGTTCTTAGGAATAGAATGATTCTGCTTGGCAGAATTCACACTGCAGATAATGAGGGGATGTTTGGAGAATCTGGAAATCTTAAAAACAAAACAAAACAAAAAAAAAAAAACACTTTTCTGGGGATGAAATTCATCCATGTTCTTGATCTTTGTCTTTCTCTCCTGTCTCTCTTTGTCTCCCCAAATTTCCAACATGATTGCAGATTTCAAAGGGAGAATTATTTCTGGGAAGTTGGAAATATACAAATAAATACTCTGCTGAGGGCTTGAAGCTGAGAATTGCAAGATTCAGCAAAGTTGGCATTGCCTCTAGATAGTTGGATCTGCCCCAAGAACAAGGTGCTATTAGGCAGCATCTTATAAAGAATGGATCACCAGGCCGCAGCAAGCTGTCCCAGTGTTATTTTCCTAAATTTGCATTCCACTTGGCAAAATTTTCACAGAGCTCTCCCAGCTTGTGAAGCTAATTCAGGTGTCCTCGATCCTCCTCTTCCTTGGACTAGGCATTCGAGTGATATCGCCTAAGCTCAGCATTCACTACAATTCCTGGCTTGACCTAACCCAGCTTTCTAACACTTTCTAACTTTCTAATCAGAAAATATTCCGACTCCATTTAAATGTTTTTGCGCACACTGCCTGTCTTCTTCCAGAATGCATTTCCTGTACATCGCCACTGCCAAAAGCCTGTCCCACCTTACATGCTCAATGCAAACACTGCTTTCTCCAAGACGCTGCGATGATTCCCTCTCCCATCTCTCTTTTCCTCAGCTGAAAGTGCTTGTGTTCTCTCCCTCTCTCTCTCCATTTTTGTCTACTGCAACTTGCACTTCTCTCATAGTACCAACTATAATCTGTATTCAGGAAAATACCTTCATTTCCCAGTGTATTTTAAATTTTATAGAGACAGAGACCATATTTTATTAAAATCTGTATGCTCCATTGTATTCAAAAACACTATATATATATGCTCCACAAATTAATGTTGAATTGGGATGTCACATTCTAAGGAGGAAAATCACTAGAGAGGCCACATTTGACCCATTCATTTTTTTTTTCCCTCCTCTGGACTATGAACACAAAGTAAATTTTAGTAGTTATCCAAAATGAAAGAAATGATGAAATATGTATAGTGGTTGAATTTCAGAGGTGTTTGGGGAATAAATGCAGATTGAGAAATCATAAGTACACAATCTCAGAGGTAAGGGTCTTTTCTTATCTTCAATCAAAGCCAACCATTTCACATAAGATATTAAAATGAGGATTCCTTAGCATATAGGAATTAGTAATAATAGAGTAAGATGATTCACTTTCTCTTTTTCAACCTTTCAATGAAATAGCTAGGCAGTCTCACATAAAAATATTTAGCTAAGATCCTGCATCCTAACCTATTCACTGCTTTACATATTTCTATTATATTTTACTATGCATTTTGTCCATTTTAACATTCCATGTAGGTTACATCTAAAAATATTATCGGTTTTCTTATAGGTTAATAAAAGCAACTTGGACATTTTCCACATTGATGTAATTATTAGGAAACACATCACTATCTCCATTATTGATTCATAGCCATGCAGATATATATACATATATAATTTTAAAATGGGAAAATAATAGATGATTTTGAGATAAAATTATGAAATAAGAATGAGTTTAAGAGAATAGCCACATGCAAGCCAGCTATTTGATACTATAATGTTTGGTACTACAAATAGAGACAAAAATCTAATTTTAAAAGGGAAGGGATAACAGTTTAAAAATCTTATCTGAAACAAATTATTATATTGAAGACAGTCTCTCAACTGCAATGTATGAAAGAATAATATAAAAATATGATTTAATATTGCTAAAGAGATATATGGAGATATTCAGCAAATCAATAAAATGAATGAATATTATATCCTACCTATTTGAATTTAGGTTTTCAAGATATAAACTAGTTGATTCGTGTTAATAGGCTATTAAAATTTATTTCTGGACCTCTTGAAAATAAAGTTGGTTCTCTGTAAATTGTAGAGAAGTAGTAAACCTTTTAGTAAGTTAAATTCAGGCAGAATAGAACTTCACTTTTGATTAACTGAAAATGACTCAGATAACACCTGCAGTGTCTCTTTTCATCTGATCATTGAAGGAGCCAATGATACAACATTTTATCCATTGTGGATGTGGCAAGTCATAGATTTAAAAAAAAAAAAAATGTGTTGTTCATCACTTAGCCATATTGCTACTGCTTAAATTCCTTCTCACCTTTATTTTGTGACACTAGCTTTTGAAAGTAGTCAACTCTCATGCTTGTCTATGTACATATTAATCCCATATATATATATATATGTAATATTTTAAATGTTTCCTTAGTATTACTGGAGTTTATGTGAATATTTAAAAGAAAGCAATTATTTATTAGTTTACTATGTGCCAAAATTCATGATTAAAGGAATTTAATGCAGCCTTACAATTTTTTCTATATACCAAGTTCACAGAAAAACTAATATCCCATAATATTCATTTAGAATAGTCTGGAGAACTTACCGCCAATGTTGTGAACCAGTTTTATAGATAGCAACAAAAACTTGAGAGCAATCTTAAGAAAGGCATGATTCTTCTGATGTCTTTTCATTTTCTTGGAGACTACAATCCCTATTCTCTATTAATTATTTAATACTGTTATGAACTATTAACATAGTTCATATGCCTGTCTACTTAAAGGGAAATGTATATCACTGAAATAGTTTAATTTTTTCAGATAATGAATTTAAGATACTAAAGGCAAAAACTATTAAATAGGGCAAGACTGCAGAATTCACAAAATCTGGAACAAGAAGAAGTGCTGCACCCTCTTTTAAGAAGAAGAACTTTTAAGTTTAAGTGTGGTTTTAGGACTTCCTAGCTACTTGCCCTTGGGTAAGTCCTTTTACCATTTTGAGTTTCAGAATCCTTAATTTTTTAATATCTTGTGAATTTGTGAAAGTGCTGTGAATTGGAAAGTTCTTGACAAACGGAATTTATCAGTATTAATTTAGGCTTATGCAATTGTTCTTTTATTTGGTTGGCCTTATCCTGTAAACCCTTAGGGAAGCAAGCACAATTTTCATACAATTACTGAATACCAATATTTAAAAATATATATATATATAATGATTATCTGTATAAGGTAAACAAAGACTTCCAAATTTGATTTTGTTTGTTATTAGTGATCTTTGAAAAATATTATGAAAGTAGATTTTAAAAATATAAATCATAATCAAGATGTAGTTTATAAAATGATATCTATAATATAATATGTATCCAAAAAAAAGGAGTGGAACAAGTAATAACTTGGTCCTCTCAAAATGAAATGTTTTACTTGAAAGACAAAACCCAAAATACCTCTCTTGACCTAATGGGTTGTAAGTCAAACTCTGTGATACAAAATTTGTAAAATCTCACTAAAATCTTCCCTCTTTCAATCAGTGCTTGTAAGATACTCATTACCATTTAAAGTAGTTTGAAAAAATAAAGTTATTTTTTGACAACTCTTTCTGAAATATTTGGTAATTCTTTCTGATACAATAACAGAGGCTGCACCCTCTTTTAAGAATACTGAGAATTTAAGTCCTAGTGTACAATGGGTTGTTTAGTACTATTAGTGTCTAAAACGAACAGAAAATGATATACTTCCTTAGTGAACCATGTGCAACCTTCTCTAAAAGCACGTAATAAAGAGTTTGAGGATGGTCCATTAACCTGCTGATCAATTTCTGTGTACTATATTGATGCTATAGTGACCTTTAAGAATTCATTCTCATCATATCCTACAAAGAATTGTTCTGTACCCTTGTCAAATAATTGTATTTTGTGGGCATATTTACTTAAAAAGATGTAATCTGAGGGACTTAATAGCTTATTGACATGATGTAAACTTGTAATATGTGTTCCATTCATGACTTCCTTCTAACTGCAGTATTGCCATTAGGGTTCCTCATTTGGGTGACTTAGAGTTCCCTCAACCCTGGTCAGATGGTTCAGGAGAACCAATTAACAGCTTGCTCTACCCTTACCCTTGAAAGTGATGAATGACATGGTAGACATATGGTTTTTGTTATTCTTAAACAAGAACTTATTTTCATTTTGAAAAATAAGTAGTGTCAAGGCAACATAAGTTACATTCCTATGTTAGTGTATATCACAAACTACAGGTACTCCGAGGGCAAAATCATTGTCTTCTGCTTAGTTCTTTGAACTTAGGATCCTTGTATAGCACTAAGTCGTGTTCAATAAAAAAAGAAACAGAATTCAGCAAATAAATGAGTAAAAGAATGAATATATAAGCCAGTTAGTCTATCCCAAAAACTTAAACCGTAAAGATCTTCTGTAATGTGGAAAAGCCATGCACACTTCTTCTTCTGTAATGTGGAAAAGCCATGCACACTTCTTTGATACGTAATGTGCTGTTAAAAGAAAATTAAGATAAAGAAAAATCCAAATGGGCAAATTGTTCTGTTTTTTTTTTTGTTTTGTTTTTGTTTTTAATATTTAGGAAATGCCATTCACTGAGAATGAGAAAGTATAAATAAGGGGTATGTGGAGAAACTAAGGGAAGATGCAAACAACCCAATCCAATTTATATAAAGAGCAAGGTGTATTAGAACTTACTTATTTGTTTCTCCCACAAGACTGTGACCCAGGGACCACTCCTCTGTTTACTCTCTACTTCTGGGGCCTAGTAGCCAAGGGCAAACACACACTAGCAATTCAGTAGATGTTTGTTGAATGAGTAGAAGGAGAGGCTTATTATTTTAAGATACCATGATAAATATGTATTGACTTTAAAATTTTAATTTATAAATATGTGTTTTCATCAATCATGTATGAGAAAGATTTAAAAAAGGACTTTTCTGAAGTCCTTTTGATTCTCGTACTAAATGACTCTCAAACAAACTGTAGCTATGAAAAGCCACAAGTGTCTAGGTCATGACTCCATGGTAATCATTTGACCAGTCACCTTATCGAAGCTATCTGAAAGACGGTTAACTTGATGAGACCTAGTGATGTTATTGTTAAATACATTTTTAACAAATCTTATTTTACTGGTAAACAAATAACTAGCTGAACAGTTGTGATGGAATGTCCCTGTGGTACACAGTGTATAATACACCCTTCTGTGTTAACGAATTCAAGGGAAAGAAACGCCACTATTAGTAATAGCTTTTTATTCGGAGTCCTCATTTTCCAGATAGGTCACATTAAACACAGCCATTAAACAATAGCGTTGAGATAGATCCATACAATGTATGCTGCTTTTGTTGTTGCTGTCCTTGTTCACCAATTGCTTGGTGCAGCTAAGAACCTTATGGAGTGATGGGGTTGATACATGGGAATAGCCAACCTGCAAAACACTGGGGCCAGGAAAGTCAGACTTTAATCAGGTCTCATTCAATTATGTTTCAAATCAACACATCTTGATAGCCAAAACTCTCATTTGAATTAATGCTGTGATAAATGCTGTCTGTTGTCAAAGAATATAATTAGACAATAATGAGTGGGCATCTATTATGCCAGACCTCAGTCTACTTGTTGACCTCAGCAACTTCTACTCCATTAGGCAACAAACAGCTTTTAACCTAGTTCAAATAAAGCATACTGCTCTATTACTACATGACTTTTTTTTATGGTGTCATTTTTTATATCGAGCACTGCCTATATACTTTAAAGGGAAGTCATGTTTTACAAGATCTCGGGAAAATGAAACAAAGTCAATTTCCCAACCAGGAATTCAATTAATTCATGGGGGTGGTGAGCCAATCCTTATAGATAGCCTGCAATAAGGATAAGTATGTAAGGTTAAGAAATAATATGAAAGCATTCTTTACAATTGCATGATATGTCTCTTTAATGTTTACTTTGGTATAGGTATAACTAACACTGATTCTCACTACTTTTAACTTTGATGAAAAGATCTTTCATTAACATTTAATGAAAAGATTGTTGTGTTACTGATTGTTTTTAGTTCACCAGTGAACAGTGTTTAGAACTTTTTGACTTTCTTACAAAAATTTCTATAAATTCTTATTCTGTGCTTGACTTCAGTTACTGAAAGACCTAAAGGACAAAGTATTATCAAATTATTATTATTTTTTTGAATGTGTGGGATTTTTTGAGGGGTTAGTATTTGAAGGATGTGAATTAAGACAATTTTTCCGTATTCTGAATTATGCCAAAACTGCTTGAAATATCACTGTTTGATCATGCATCACCCCTCAGAGCAAGTTGCTCTCTACAGGGGTGATTTTGGCATCTCATAGACTTCCACAGAAGCCAAGCACCAGAGGTCTGTGATAAAGGCAGTCGTCAGCCAAATGAACAAACACGAGATTCCCTCAACTCAACTATAAAAGCTCAGAGTCCTGACTGCTGAATTACCACCAACTTGTAAATAAATAATCACTACTAAATACAGGTAATGTGTTAAACAGCTAACGCTAGTAAATCACCAGTGACAGAGCCTAAAGGTAAATCCCTCACACATTGGCACAACCAATTCTTAAAATTTTATAGTGTTTTAATGTCTTCAGACACATATAATAAATTGAACAACTGGTTACTCAGCGTTAAGAATGTTTTAAAAATAAAGCCTACTCTCTTTGTTGATTTCATTTATATACTGCCTTAGATTGTACTACGTGGCTATCTGTCTAGTCAGAGAGAGGAAACACTTGGTAAGACTAAATGGAAATTAGTTTTCCATCAAATTTCAGCTATCAAGCTAAATCAACCTGTAGTCTCCTGGCAAAAAAATAACATCATATAACAGAGACAACACATTTCAGATACATAAATTGTCCAAAATATAGAGAGTCAATTAGGTTTCACGTGTACAAGATCCCTTCTTTTCTAATTTAAACATTTATGAGTAATAAAAACTAAGAGTAGAGCTTTGGAAAGGCTGTTACTAGGAACCAAATACAGTTCTCGAGAGAATAAGGCTGATGGGAGTTGTCCACTCTTCCCTTTCAGAGCTGTTTTGCAAACGAGGTACAGTCTAAAATCTTGACGACATTTGACAGAAATATTTTCAGTTGAATTTTTTGAGGTTTAAAATTACAAAACTTAATTCAGTTCAATGTTTGTTTTTGCTTTTGCTTTTGTTTTCCATTTAATGATTTTATGACATTTATGCTGTTTCTACACTGGCTTGGTGGCCAGAAAAGAAGGCACAGAATTCTCCACCAGTTTGCAAATAACGCATTTTTCTGCTCCAGTGCACAAACAGCCTTTATTTAACTCAGCACCACATTTTCTAAGGTATGGGCTGGAAACTGTTTGTCATGAAGCTGTAAAATGCCAAAAATTTTAAACGCTGAAGGAAAATGTCAATCAAGGCATTTTCCCATCTGCTGCTACTTCTGCAAGTGCTAATTTTGTTTTTCCCAATTCCTGAAATTTGAGGTTTCCTAGCCTCATATGGAAGTAAGTTTGAAACTTGCTAAATGCCACAAGAAAAGGTGTAACCAGATGAAGGAAGAGAAGGTGTATTGTTCTCAAAGGACACCAATAAAAAGAGGCAGAAGAGTATACAGAAAAAGGAAAAACACAGACCTCTTGAAACACACTACACAATGCAAGGAACCAGTGCTGGTACCACACATGCATTAAAGCATTTCTCATGGTTTTGAAATATAATGGGAACACACATCTTGAACCACTTAAGATACTTTTGAGAAACCAATCAACGTTATGATATCTACATAGGCAGAAGCTGGATGTTATTGAAAAAATGTGAACAAGTTTCAGGTATCGGTACAAATGTAACTCTTGTGATTTAGCGTGACTTTAATAAAAGCTTCTACAAGGACTTGCACATAACCATGACTGATGGATGTCTTTTTTGACCTTTCAGTTAGCTCCATTGGCTCACTCAAACACATTTTGAACAGATTATGTACTGTAGTACTTGGTAGACTATACATTAAACAAGAGACTCTGCTCTGAGGCACTGCTTCCCACACTCCATGGGGAAAAGGAAGCAGGAAAAAACAAAACTCATAGAGTTCGACAGCTACCGAGGCAACACTTGCCATTTACAATATAAGCCCAAATATTTTTGCAACACAACTATATATTAATTTAATAAAATACACAATATAGCTCTTATACACTCAACAATTTGGCTCATATGCACTGAATCTGCAATAAATCAATAAAAATATGTCATTTGATGTAAACACATTGAATTTCTTACATTTGCACATTTAAATGGTCATGTGATTGGTGTATGCCTAAGACAGTTTCACTTTCCTGAGCTATTTTAGTGTCCACAAATGAAAAAAATGTATTAATCATGTTAATTTCCTCTGCATATTATCATTCAATGGTAACTATTTTTCAGGTCAAATTTAAAACATATCCATCATTATTTGTGTGTTTGTTGGACACTAAAATGCTGAAGAGGCATTTTAAACCTTTTAAAATTTCTTCTCCATTAATGAAGTGAATTAGTCTATGTGTGTGCAGGACAAATGGACTATATCTTTTTACATTTAACTTTTATACGACATGAAGTGTCTTACAAATGACCAAGGTTTTTTTTTTGTTTGTTTGTTTTTTTGTTTTTTTTTTTTATTTTTTTTTCGACTAATGATATGGAATGTTCTTTGTGTTTGTATGTGTGGCAGGTAACTTTATACAGAAATGTTTACCACAAATATGTGTTAATGTTTGGTGTAGCTTGGACTACTGCAAGGTCTTTTCGGGACTTTAAGTAGAAGCCTGTGGTGACTGCTAGAAATCCACCACAGATCACAAATTATGACCCTGCTTTGTATGGGGTTTATAGGTAAACAGTTAAGTCAGCATAAATCACGGAGGACAGTCTTAAGAGTGATCAGAAATACTTCAATTCTCACACTGCACACCTTCCTAACAGATTGTCAAAAGGTGACTCGCTTCCTCATCCTCCTTTTTCTTCTTTCTTTTCTCTTCCTCTTTTTTCTTTTCTCTTTCAGCATCGTTAATTCTGTCCTAATATAAGTTTGGTCAAAACAAAACCATTGTTATCTCTGAAAAAGAAACAGCAGTGAAAAGAACATACTTGTGGGCACTTCAGATGTTCACTAAAAGCCTTAAAGCAGCATTGGTCTTTCTTCATCCCTGTAAAACGGGTTGTCACCAGGAGGGATCATTTTTAAATCAACAGGAGAGACAAGAAAATGCCAATGCTTTTTTTTTTTTTTTTTTTTTTTTTTTTTCACTTTCTCACAGCCACAGGGTCGTTTCCCCGGCAGTCCTGCAAAAGCTTATCGATTTCTCTCACGACTTCCTCCGCATCCACCGATTCTCTGCCCAGATCCCTGGTCGGGTGGTCGAGCTGCTCGAGAACAGCACCCATCTCGCTGGAATCCCTGCTGGCTCTAGAATGCACATCTGCAAAGACCCTTGCCATCTGATCGGAAGCCATGAACGGAGGGTCTCTCGGTTGCTTACTGGGTGACAGATACTGACTGTCAGTGGGCAAGTATTGGCCGCTTGCTTCGGCCAGGGCTCCTGGTTTTGCTTCACAGCCATCCAGAGAGCCTTTTGTTGAGGTGCAAGGCTCGATGCATGCCTTGGTTGGGCTGCTTGATGCTGAGGGGACCTCTTGGAGGAGAGGGCTCAGGGCACGTTTGGCTTTTAAATAAGGTTTAACATTGGCAATGAGAATAGTGTGCTCTCGCTTGTCTTTTCCAAATGTACAAAAAGTCTTTTTCCCAGTGGGATTCACAGTTTCGTAAGTCTCAGTCTCAACATTAGCTTCGACTGTGGGTACAAAGAGATTTGTGCGGTAATCTGCATTTTCAGCCTGATTGGCTGCAGGGAACTGTGGCATCCAACACCTGTCAGAATGACCAAGCACTCGGCATTCATCTGTGCAATTAACACACTCTTCTGGTTCTGCAAAACAAAAAAAAGAAAACAGCAAATCCAATCATTAGGGTTGCTTTTAAATTTCTACTGAGGCTGTGATCAGCTCTCAGTGGGCTTGTTTGACCTCTGGTCTCTTAATTAAAAAGGGAAAGAAAACAATAATTAAAACATTTCAGGATGGTTGCATAAACCTGCTGGTTGAGACAATGGTTTTATTTAAGTCTTTTCTCTAGATATTAATGAATTCCCATAGCCTGGGAAGAAGTAAAAAGTGGCCATTGGAGAATCATTCTCAGTAGAATAGAACATCACTGTAAACTAATCTCCTGGGGATATCAGTTAGTCTTTGTTCTGTATAACCCATCCTGGAAAGAGTGAACTTCAAAAAGGATTACCAGGATTAATTTTTCAAATCAAATAATGGGGTAAAAACTAGATCGCATACTTCCAAGTCCTAAGCTGCTGCTTTTTTTTTCCCCCCATGATTTGTCCCTATTTGCTTGTAATTGTTATTTTGGTGACAGTCATGAAATAAAAGGTTTCCTTTAAAAACTACTTTTCCTACTGAGAGGAGAAAATGGAATTTTCTATCAGAATGTGTTATGAATAAACTTGTCAAAAAAGTGCACATTCCTATTTTATTAGATATGGATATAGATCATATAATCAGTTTTCTTCACTCCAGCTTTTTGTTTTTAGTGTAAGTAGGTGAAAATGGATTTAGTCAACAGATATAGTTCAGATGAATGACAACTCATGATTTCCTATTTAAAGGATAATGTTTTCTGTGAGAATGTTTGCTTCTCTCTTTTGCCAATAGGCATAGAGAAAATCTAAATAAAGCATTCTTTAATGATCCCTATTTCAAAGATGCTGAACAGAAAATATGAAAGAAAATTCCTTGATTATGACAACAGCTGTGTAATTCCACCATCCCAATATTTTAAACTATAACTTTGAACAGCATCTTCCCACTTGTCCCTTTCATCTACAAAATGATTGTTTCCCTTGATGCTTAATGGTTCTTTTTAAATCAGGGACTTTTTTTTTTTCCAGGAGAGGATATTTACAATTCACCTCTGTGTGATGGGAATAGAATTCCCTACACATTTAGGAACACTTGGGATAGCCATTTAATTGATGTGAGAGGATCCCTACAAATTCATAGTGTCCTGTGCAGGGCACAATCCTCCCCCCCCCCGCCCCCGGCCACAAATACGTGAGAGGTATTTAAAATAGAAGGCACTGAATTTAACAGCACTGGTAAATTTATACAGTTACTTTGTAAAGTCATATATAAAATCTGAGTTCCTATTTAAAACACATAAATAATTCCTTATCCAAAAAAGGAAAAAAATAAACCACAACTTGATTTATTTCAAAAGGTTTTAGAATAAAATCATTTCTTATGAAATTAAACTTTTTTAGAAAGGAGTCAGAATAGTGTCTTGACGGAACAAAAATACTGTGGTATTTCATCCCATGTGTCATTCATACCTGTGAAATGTTAAAAATGATTTCAAGTGGCTTGCCTCTTTTTTAATTTTGTCATGTTTTCAAAAAATATATTTACAGATGAATGAATGAAATATGTTCAGTTTATTATGCACTACAGGTAAGAATGGTGAAAGGCAGTCTCAAACTGAACTCAAAAACTCATACCCCAGAGACTCAAATACTATCTGCGCCTTGGAAGATTGTTAGGCAGATGGACATAAAGAGCAGCAGAAAAATCTAGACATAGAAATTTTCTTGGAAGACTTCCTATATGAATTTGAAGTCAAGGAGACATTTAAAAAACAAACAGATAGCAGAAAATTTTAACATCAGGTATTTGTTTTCTTTACTTATTCTGAATGGGGATCATAAATATAACCTCTACAACTGTGTCAGTCTGTGTTAGAAAAGAAATATATATCATTTCATTCAACCAATTTTATCCTCCAAAAACACAGTAGAAAATTTCACTATCTGTTTCATTTGATAATACTTCTGTGCCTTTTAAGGTCACAACTTTAAAAAATAATATTTATAACCCACATATTCTTTTTGAAATATGCTAACATAGTTTTATATTCCAATATTGACTAGCCTTCAATTTCAGCAATTTGGGTAGCCTGACACTGCATGAATTCAATACGAATTTAAGAAGAGAGTGAAAGAGACAAAATAATGCAGATGTATGAAAGTATAAATCGACCTTGAATTTGAAACCATCAACATGAAATGATTGTTTGCAGTTAACAGCTGAAAATCTACAGCTTTTTACTTGACTCCTTTATGTCACAACCTAGGGAGCAAATTCTAAGTATTGATCATGACACATTATAAGCTGTTCACCTTCTGATTAGACTGTAATTTTGACGGTAGCGGTTCCCAGCCAGTGAAGATAATCTAATGGATACTTTTGCACAAGCAGCAGAAACTGTGACCAAAAAGTGAACTATTACTGCCAAGGGTCAAATAAGAATTTATGAGAAAGTAAAATTATTCCTGAAGGAACATAAATAAATAGATGAATAGGTAGGTACAAAAAAGGGAATAGGTAGGTACAAACAAAGAGGTAGTGGAGCACCTGGGTGGTTCAGTGGTTAAGCCTCTGCCTTCGGCTCAGGTCATGATCTCAGGGTCCTGGGATTGAGCCCCGCATCGGGCTCTCTGCTTGGTGGGGAGCCTGCTTTGCCCATTCTCTCTCTGCCTGCCTCTCTGCCTACTTGTGATCTCTGTCTGTCAAATAAATAAATAATATCTTAAAAAAAAAAAAAGAGGTAGTATATAATGAATGACTATCCAGACATAAACATTAACAAAATGAGAAATGTAGAAAGAAAAAAGAGGGGAGAAGGAAAGCTAAGTGAAGGGAGGGACAGAGGAGGGAGGGACAGTTGTGCAGGAGGGTTTCTATCATGTGTAGCTTCTGTTATATATTTTTAAGATCCCCTCAATAAACTAAATATGTATCATAAAAATAATAGTGTGGAGTATCTTCTCCAGACCTGGAGCTACAAGGTCAAACTCTTTCCTGTGCCTTAGGGACAACAGATCTCAGAATAGGTATGTTGAATTATATGCCACAGAAATGAAAAAGAAGCAAATTATGTAGACAGCAGCTATTAGCATAGATTGGATATTTGTATCAGAAAACAAATTCAGAGACCCTGGATAGAAGAAATCAAGGCAAACATAATGGATCCCAGATTCACTTTTTTTCTTCTGGACCAATCTGAGGTTACAAAGAGATTATTTATGCCCATTTTCACCCTTTCCTCAATATAACATGATGACCCTTTTCATAGCATGCACAATTTGCCAAAAAAAGATAGCATAATCCAAATGGTATGCGGATGAGAAACTGAGAGATAAGCATACTTATAGTGCACAGAGAAAACAATTCTGAAGGCCAACAGCTGGGATTCTGGGCAGTTCTGCCTACAGGGAAAGTTTACAGTGTCTCAGTTTTAAAATATATGATTCCTTGAAGGACTATGTGACAATCTGATAAATTTAAATACTTGTTTAGTATTAAGAATTTTCTATATACCTATAGTCACATCTATTACACAAGCTCTCAAAAAGAGGGATCTAAACATACTCATCTTAATTATTTTAATTTTCATCCTAATGTATATTATATTTTTGCAAAAGACATAAAGTCACTCAAGTGACTCTAGCACTTGCAATTCAGCTGTACAATAAACCACACAAACACACACACATACATATATAAACGTTTATATGTGTGTGTATGTATGTAAAAAATGAGCTTTCAGGCACCTGGGTGGCGAGTCGATTGAGTGTCTGGCTTCTGCCTTCAGCTCAGGTCATGATCCCAGGGTCCCAAGATGGAGGCCAGCATCTGGCTCCCTGCTCAGCAGGAAGCCTGCTTTCCCTCTCCCTCTGATGCTCCCCCCCTATTTATGCCCTCTCTCTCTGTCAGATAAATAAAATTTTTTTTAAAAAATTGAGCTTTCTACAGGATATAGACCAAACAAAATTTTAAAACTCAAATGTATAACCAATGAATTCCTGAAAACTAACTATCAGTAATTGTCATAAGAGAAATACAAATAAATCAAATGCACAAGAAAGTTCTACGTTCACAGTTTAGGAGATAACATAAATACATATAAAACGCACACATATATCTACACACATTTTATATATAAAACATTACATATAATGTACATATGCAGGTATAAATCTTTTTATTTCAAATCTCCAAGGACATTTTCATCTTTCCCTTTGCCCTACCGTAGGTATGAAATCCATGATTGAATCAACAACTTGACTACCCCTGACTTTAGAATTCTATGTAATTCAAATTGATTTAGACATAAAGATGTCTGAAATCTGCATATGCATATTTGCTGACATATAGGAAAGCTCTGTCTTTTTAACCTAGACTAAGCAGTTTAATAACTTAATCTTGGCGATATGAGGCAAGCAATCATTTGGTGCCAAAATACTCCTTCAAAGGAACTGTCATTGTGGAAGTTACACTTCTGTGAGGAAAGAAAATATTTAGGTAAGACATCAACTACCTGCCCTTATATTATTGGGTTTTAGCAAGCTTTCACAAAGGTGTCCATAATTCAATGTTTACCATGTGATTTTCACATTGTAACATCACCGTATCATTAGGGATGCACAGCCATTTCTACAACGGGTAAGAAGAGCCAAAGAGTACTATGCATAAGATTAAAATTTGAAGCCAAAGCACTGTTTAAATCAGCAAGGACTACTAAAGATTAAGGGAGCCTTAGCTAAACATGTTCATTTCGGGAAAAGTCAGGAGAAACAATCCTTGTGTGTTATGACTCTGGTGTTCACTACAAAGGGAATGTGTCAAGGAGCCAGTCTCCGTAAAATTTCTTAGTCCAGAGTAAAACTACCTATTTATTCTAGTCTCTCTCACTGTCAGGCAGGAATTTATCACAAATCAGAATTTAAGCTTATTTTCCCTGTCTTCAAAGTGCTTTATTTACCACACTACCCAAAGAAAGATACTTGGCAACTAATTTGTTTCTACTTAGGGAGCTATCAGAAAACATAAAAGGATTTCCTCCCCTTAGTTTCACTTGCTTGCTGCCTCCAGAGCCCACATATTTGTACAAAAACATGCATATAGTTTCTAGCTTAAGAGCTTCACATATGAATCTGATTTCATTTTTTATAATGAAGAAATAAACATCTGTGCCATAGAAATCCGAAAACCAAAATCCACAAGTCGGGGCATCAATGTGGAAGTTCTAAAATGCTATGGCTGGGGGGTAAGGGCATTTGAGAGACGGGGAATTTGCTCTGCTTTTTGACTGTCAACAAAATGGTTTTATTTATGCTTTGTAAACAGCTTTAAATAGGAATAGTTTTGTTCTTTGAGTGTGGTGGTTGCTACTGTTTCTAACAGCATCTTAAAATTAGAGTTGTTTCCAAGTAGACAACTCTATAAATGGAAGTCCATTTTTTATTTGTTCTCATTTTTCTTTTTTATTTCTAATTTACCTCCTTTCACCAGCATAAGCTTTCATAACACCTAATTAGCTGTCTGGAAAAGCAAAGAGCAGGCACCCATCTCTATTTATGGCTGGCACTGGTATTTTGGAGATAAACTCTACAGAAGCTAAACTAGGGACCCATCAGATTACCCACCAGCAAATAATGACAAGCCAAGACCTTCAACTGAAGTTTCTGGGTACCAGTTTTCTACTGAAAGATTTTACTGGTATAAGACCAGCTTGTTTTTGCTGTCTTTTTCTGTTCTTCAGCACACACTCTCCATTTCACGCATGTAAACACTCTCCCTCATGATTGCGACAAATTACAACTTAATCCAAATATATTTGAACATATCAGATAAAAAGTTATCGATGCTAAAAGAGAAATCTCATCAGAATACAGTCCAACAGATCTCTAATAAAATTTTCCTTGCAGTGAATTGACATAATTCACACGATCCTGTGAGCTGACACTTTTCTAACATAAACAATTCTTTCTTTTTTTGGTGGTTGATTATTATTCACTTGCTTTACTTTACCATTTTATAAACTCGTTATACTTGTTATGATGAGAAGGTGAATCATTCCATATAAACTGCACTTCAATCTATATTCATTCAAATTATTTCCATTTATGGTCTCTATGTCCCATTTACTAGTCCATTAGTTAAAAATAAACCTTCTGATTTCGCTCTGACTAGGAGAGGAGTAAAAATTTCACTTTCAATATTACTTCTAGAGACAGTTTTGGAAAGTTGTCTCAAAACTTTTTTTTTCCCCTGTGTCAGAATAAGAAAGAAAGGAGCACATTACAATTTTATCACATTTTTTTTTTCGTGCTAATGTTCACATGACTGCCAGGCTTAATTTTAGCACAATTTTTAATAAGCTTGGTGCATCCCTCGTGCAGAGAAGAAAAAGGAAAGGGTTGGGGAAAATGCAGCATCAGAAAATCAACCACTTTACTTCAGCTAAGTGATCTTTTGTCTGTTGCTTTGTATTTCCCATGCTGCTTGTGCACAGGAAGCTCTTGTTTTACTAATCGAATAACATATAGGATGTTTTTGTTTCTTTTATTATTTTAACATAAGGGGGACCATGTCTCTTTTTATAATATGCTGATGTGCTCATCTTATGAGGATGCCTGTTTACATGGGCAGCAATACAACGATTAAACACTATATATACAACTCCAGAAACTTAAAATTACTTCTTAATAATTGGCCATAAGGAATCAGAAATTGGAAACACAGTTCCCGTAGTAAAAAACTCTGAGAGAAATGTGTATGTATTTTTAGGTTGATCCACTGCCAATCAGGCTTTCAGATTTTACCTCATTGTGAAATACCATTCTGTCTGCTTTTGATAGGTGGAAAGCACATTTTGAAGAGGAAGTTATTATAATACCATCAAATAGTCAAACCGTGGTAGCTTTGAAGTAGCAATCCTCTAGCGTGCACCTGCATTGCACAATGCTTTCCAATGTACTGCCACGGCTGCATTCAGACACAGAGACCACTGGCCTATATCATATTCAACTGCATCCAATTGCAGCTGGGTATTTGGAGCACTTGGAGCATTTGCACTTACTATTCAGTGCACCTGCACGCCTTCAGGGATGGTTTTAAGTGTTTGTGACCCTTTGGACATAATAACATGTCTACCAGAGTGAATTTTCTGGCATATATATTAACAACCCATAGATAATGCTCTGAGATGAAGAAAACATAAATTAAATGGAAGCTTATGTTAAGGAATGAAAGCAAAAATATATAAGAAGATTTAATGTGCACACAAGAAGAATATTTTAAAAAAATGAGAATGAGAATCCAAACCTTGCATTGGGAATCTATAGCAAAAATATAATTATGTATCCTGGTATACTGCTCTGGAGTTAACATTCCATTTTTAGCTGCCCCCTTCCCCCAATCCCATACTGTAGGTGCAGCCGTCACCTGGGGCAGCATCAGATGCTTGGAAGTGAAGGCACAGATAAATGGTGCCATCACTTTCTTAACTGGTATGCTGAGGAGGACTGGCTCTGAAGCTTACTATAGTAATGAAACAAACTTTGTTTTTTTTGTTTTTTGTTTTTGTTTTTGTTTTGAGAAAAGGACTCTGACAGGGCTTCTCAAGGAAAAACAGTACAACTCAAATGAGCCACCAGAGGAAAGACAGCTCAAACTCAGTGACAATATTAGATGTACAGCTCAGTAGTTAGTTTCAAGAAGTTATGCTCAAGCATTCAGAAGGTAAGAATGAATAAAACACCAACTTTGTGCTTCAGGCATTGGAAGTTTTTGAGCAAAGGCATCTTGAATGGAATGTTGTAGAATAATAAGGTTGTGTCAAGAAAAGGTTTGTAGTAAGTAAACCTATGTCTATCCACTTCTAAAATTCTCCAGCCTGTAAGATTTTATCTCCCCACTAAGGCATTTGAATTTTGACTAGAAATTAGAAAATAGGTTTAAAACCATCTAGGGGAAATAATTCATGATCAATTACATTTTGAATTATGTCATACGAGTGTCAAAAAACAAAGAAGTGGTGCTTGATGGCAATTCAAAGGATGATCAGGGTTTCAATAAATAGTGGAGAGCAGGAACAGGATGATCCAGGTAAAGGGATTAGAAAGTGAAATAATACCCACACAGGATTGTGCATTTCACAGGGTAGTAAAAGACCAGCTTTATAAGTCAAAGAACATACATTGCAATGCCAAAACATAAAAAAATAATTTATCGAAAATTCACTGGGATTTAAAAGACAATGAAAACTCTCTGAATAAAAACAAATGTAATGAAGCAGGCCACGGACCACTGTTACAGATACCTGAGCAATGTATGGTATGTCTCAGAAGATTCTTGAAATATTTAGGTGCTTGATTGAAAAGATATTAGACAACATTTATTAACATACAAAACTGAGATGAGCCACAGGGCAAGCAGCATTCAAATCAGCATTATTTCTGTAAACAGACAGCTAGAGTTTGGGCCCCAACCAGGATATCTCTGGTGGAGCACAATAGGATATGACATTAATCACTGGCACAGTCATTCTGACCTCATTGTGACCCCATTGTGCTCACATCTCATCCTATGCCTCCTAAACTAAAGAAAGTCTTAAGGTATGTTGATTCAACTGTTATTTTCTATTAACTATATAAATCTTGTATTTAATAATTCTGCATTAGAAAAATATTTCTTCTTCCTACATCTATTTATCTTTCTTCATTCTTCCTCTAATTTGCTATTATTATTAACCAACCATAAAATTGCATATAATCACATATCTGAAAGATTAAATGTCTTTGAGAAGGCCAGAAGAGGAAAGATTTGGAAGAAAGAAGATCCTTTTGGTAACTAGGAAAGAAGTAATAAATACTCCTACAAGGAGAAGAGCCACAAATAAGGTAGATGTTGAATCTCAGAAACTTTTCAAAGTTGATTCTGGATATCATGAAGAATAAATTACTACAGAAAATTCCTGAAAACTTTGTCCAAAATAAGTATTTCTATTTTGGATGAAGATAATGCCATTTTCTCACAGAATTATGTATTCTAGCATTAGCTCCCTAATTCTTCTTCTTTTTCTTTTTTAATCTGTCTGCTTCAATGAGATCCTTATACCCCTTGAGGATCAAGATACTGATACCATGGTATTTTCTCTCATGCTCCATTCCTTGAGCACACAGAATACACTCATTATTCACACCCTAATGCTGTCATTGATGTAAAGGAAGACATTAAAAAGATACCAAATACTATTGATAATCTATAATAAGCAAGACTACTCCTTACCTTTCAAAACCACTGAAACTAGACTTGTAAATAAAAACTTGAAAACAAACCCCAAAACCAAACCAAGCAATAAAAAAGCCTTTCATTTATGAAGCTGTGATATTGACTTTCACAAGGATCCCAGGATGTAAACAAAGTTATAAATAGTGGCTCTCTTTTGCTATGAGATATATAGGATTTAAAGTCATATCAGCTCTGGGGCACCTGGCTGGCTCAGTTGGTAGAGCATGTGACTCTTGATCACAGGGTCATGAGTTCAAATTCCACTTTGGGCCTAAAGCTTACTTAAAAAAAAATAATAATAATAAAGTCACATCTCATTTGCCTGTTAAGTACCACACATAAAAATTCAAAGTTCTCTACTTACTCTTGAGAACTTACAAAGTTCTATATTTATTACTTATTTATTATGATTTTTAATAAGATAAGCATCTGCCTGGAATACATCCACTGAAGCACAGAGGTCAGAATATTTTCCCCTTGGGGACTTTTTAAAATCAGCGACACCTTTATTGAAATTAAAGTCTATATTTAAATAATCACCTCTTTATACTTTTAAATTACGGAAAACAGTGAGTGCCCTAAAAACCTAAGCCTACTCAGCATCTACTTCACTCCTATGTTTCTCCTTTTGTCTTTTTTTTTTATTCTACTGCATTGTGTCAAATGTGCCAGTTTCTCTCTTATAGTTTAAGTCAGCTGTTTCTCTCTCTCATTCTTTATCTGATAGCTATCATCACAAATGAATTAATTAATCAGTCCTTATAATGTTTGAGTCTTGAAAGGGTTAATTCAGCTTCCAAAAGAACCTGATTTATATGCAGCGATAAACTTATGCTCTGGTATGCATAAAGAAAGCTGTTTGGTTTACAAGGACAAATTTAAAATTATAGCAACTTAAAGAAATACTCTGAATTTCAGGCCCAAGACTATTTAAGTATGCTACTATTCTTCATCTTTAAAGAGGATGTTTTCTTATGCTTTTATTGCCTGTGTTAGCTAACCCCATCTCAGATAATGACACCATTTTTGATGACATGGATGAATACATCTAAAATTCAAGTCATCCTCCCAGCAAAGTGGTAATCCTGTAAGGAAGGTCAATGAAAACATGCCTATTAAGCCGAACTCTTTGCAAGAAGCGAGCAAGATAGTCTTATTAGCGTTTTTCTCTCGGACTTGCTATCTGATTTCTATTGGGATGTTTAACTATTTACCGGTTTAAATCCCATTGTTCATTTATTTCCTGCTCTTGTTTGTTTTCAATTGCTAGATGCAAGTACACAGAATCGGGTGTCATTTTTAACATTCTCAGAAAATAGAGTTAATTCAGATGCAACTAATCCTCTCTTGCTTATTATTTAGTAATCAACACCTGCCAATAGGATTTGGGAATCCCAAAAGACAGATTTTCCAGAAAGATTTTTATATTTTTATATTTTCAATGACATTCTACTCTCCCAAAGCTTTTTGTTAAATTCATAGAACGCTACTCTACAGATAGATCTAAGTTTCAATTCAGTTACCTTAAATTATATGGACATGGTTCCGAAAGAACAGAGGGGTACCTCGCTCTGATCAGTATTTTAAAAACATCATGTTTTTAAAGAAAGAAGCAATACAAAATAAATTTATGGAAATGTATTATATGCACACACACAGATGACAATAAACATATACTTTTACCAAAAATGCCTCTGTGAGATGAAGTTTGCCTTAAAGAGTTATTAAAATTGACAGTGTCCCAAGGGTAACTTTAGAATGAAACACAGATAGTTTGAACCTATACAATTTGACCTTGATCTTACTAAAACAATTTCCACAGTCAAGCTGCTAATACCGTCACAATTATTGCTGCTATTATTATAGATGGTTTTAAAACACACAAGGAGTAGGAAAAAAAAGATAACTGACATTTTAAAGAAAGCCTGTTCTTGGAATTACTTCTCTAAAACCATTCTGTTCGTATTACCTTTAGTGTGTTATAAGTTTATTGGAAGCTGATGTTTTTTATCCCATATGATTGGGTCATCCTAAGAATGAAAATTTAAGCAAAATCAATACACTCAATATCATGTTCTGGAGTAAATATACAGAAGTGTTTCCTGTAATGGATTTTACTGGCAATGACAAGTCATTTTTAATGTAACAGCTTTAATATTTTGTAATCATTAAAGCTCACTGAAGCAATGGGGAAATTGGGAAAAGAGGTCAGGAAATTCATATATAGAAAGAGAGGAGATATGTTCCTCTGTATCACCCTGCTATGTAATCAAACCAGAGTCAAAATGCTATTGGAGAATGCAACCCTTGAATCAGAGCAAAGATAAAAATGTGTTTCTAAAGGATATGAAGGCTTATCCATACATAATGCAGTATAAACATCAAAAGATGTCTACAGTGATGTTTTAAATGCTTTCTTATCTTGGAGAGTACTTTCTGTGATTTAATTGATAATCAACCTTACCTGGAGCAAAGAACAGATGATAAAAATGAAGTGTGTTCCCCATGATAATATTAAGAGGGAAATAAATATATGAAAGTTTATCTTCAGACTTGTAGTCTAAATCCAATCTAAGAGGAAATTCATATTGACATCACAAGGAGAATTCGTTGAGACAGTCTTTTTTAATTTCAGGCATGCTATATTTGAATTTTTCCCCCTAAAAATATGTATGCTCCATCTTAGAAGAAGTGATCCTTTGTGCTGCCAAAGCTATTTTTGAGTAGCTGCCTAACAATTTCCATGGTCATTACTGAAAAAGGTTATACAGGAGTCCTCCCTTTTCTACAGGGATACATTCAAAGACCCCCAGTGGATGCCAGAAACCATGGATAGTACCAACCCTATATATTATACACTGTTTTTTCCTATACATACATACCTTCAATAAAATTTATTTAAAAAAATTATTTTGTAAATTAGGTACTTTAAGAGATTAACAATAATATTTGCTAACAATATAATGCAATTATAACAATATATTGTAATAAAAAATTACATGAAATGAGGTCTCCCAAAACATTTTGTGTTGTGCACATCCTTCTTGTAATAATGTGAGATGAGAAAATACCTATGTGATGAGAAGTGTGGTGAGGGACATAGATGCTATGATGTAATGTAAGGCTACTATTGACCACCTGGTGATAAGTCAGAGGGAAATCATCTGCTTCCAGATCACATTGCTGACTTCAGGAAACCAAAACTATGGAAAACAAAACTGTGGATAAGGGGCGCTGTTGTAATCAGAACTACTCAATTTGCTTTTCAAAACCCTCCATAATCTGGTCCAAATAAATTTTTTAGGCAGTTCTGGCATAAAAAAAAAATTAATGAACTTCAATTTGAACAAGTCAAATTTGTACAATGTTTTTTCACAGCAATCTTTAGGAAAATGACAGCAACCTTCTAACTGGACCCTAATATTCCTTTAGAATGGTGCAATTACTTGAGTCGATTGGAGAATGTGAAACCTGCTAGTGGCCACAGAGTTGGGATCACAAAAAGAGAGAACAACTTGAATTTGAGAGAGTGTCACCCTATTTTTACGTGACTTATTTTAATTTTACTGGTTCAGATGAGTATGCTCCTTCATCTAAAATTAATTAGTATTAAAATCCAAGGTCCAATAAAAATGGAATAAAATTTAACTATTTGATTTGGCAAATTTCTAATAAAAGAGGTATTTTAGTGTTTATTCACTGAATTGATAAAAGGATACATGATCACAAAAGAAAACTACCTACTTAATTATTATGGTAAATAAAGTCATTGTAATAAGTACAGCAAAATAGAAAAACTATTAAGTGAGAAGTACTTGGCAAACAAAAACTTCTTATCTATTGGGAATGATGCTTTTACGATTAAAAACATATATATCTGCACATAATTTTACATAAAATTCCAAATATACATGATTCATTGTAAGATTAATCACTTATTTTAAAATTTCACAGTCTAGCATATAACTCATTGATCTACTTATTATCCATAAACATAAAGGTGGTATCTTGTGAACCATATATTTGAGAAATAATAGTGATTTAAACAAAAAACAGTATGATTATTTTATAACACACACAAAATGGTTGTTTTACATATGATCATTCTAGTAGGTTAAAAATCAAAGAAATATATATGTGCAAAGGTAGGAAAAGATTATAATCAGTGGACTCCAGTAACTGAGTTTTAAACTGAAGAGTTTTATTGTAGTATATATGTGGTGGAAAATATTCATGAGCTTCACTATCTTAATACATTAAATGAAAAAAATTCTTGAAATGATAAGATAAATTGTAATATGTCATAACTTTATCAATAAAGGAATACAACTAAAAAGGCAAGCATACATATCCTTATATATGCACCCTTTGTACCCATGATGAAAAAACACATTGCCATATCAAATGGAAATGAATGGAAAGAGCCTTACCTAAGGACAAAAATCTTCTGGAGTTATTTAGTGGATGTAAAAATAAAGGCCTAATCCACTTTACAACAATCTTTGGGTTTCCTATATTCAGCCCTAGCTCCCAGATGACCCTGTGTTTCCCATTAGTAGACAGTCATGGTGAAGTCCAAGTGTGTGCCCAGGTGTTTATGTGCACACACCTATACATGCACCAGAAGCATGTAAGTGCACATGAGCAGAGAATCAACGTCAGATTAAGAGAAAGAGATTTTCAAGAACACATAAAACAATGTGAGGAAATTTACATTCTAAAAGCCAAAATGTTTCTTTGGTATAAATGTTATCCTTAACTTTAATTTTAATTTTTACAGAATTGAGAAATAAAACTTTTTCCCTACTGATTTTAATTTAACGAATGTGAAATCACTAACAGGGATAATTTTATATAGATGTGTCAGTATACATATATGCACATGCACTCACATTGTCAAACTTTCCCCTCACTCCCCCAAATCAGAAATAAGTAAAACTCCCCTCACTGTAACACCATCTGTTTAAGGACTTTACTTGTATTTTCTCTCCATTTCCATTCATTTCCATACAGAAATAATGCAACCTGTTCTCTTTTTCTGGCATGAAGTAAAGCAACACAAATAAATATGACAGTAATTGTTAGATTGCTATAACATACATGTATATTTTTCAAGCACTACAAAATCCTAATAAAATAATTTTCTCCCCTGGCTTTTGCCCCTTGTGTAGAAATTAAACTGCACAGAAACCAATTAGATCTCTCAAAAGCATTCAAATGAGTCAGGCTTGGACAATATACACTTCAAACACAGAAAAATATAATGTGATGAACTAAAATTTCACCTGAGATAGATACTTCTTTCTGTCTTTCACTTAATCCATCTACTTATTTCAAATTTCAATGTGTTTTCTGTATCAGAGTGATGTGTACAGATTTTACAAAGTAATGTGTAAAGAAGCCTTAGATATATTTCCATAAAATAACACTTCTAATATGGAGTGTCATTGCTTGTCCAAAGTGAAAGAAGAATTTGTGGACTCAGTTTCTCAGGTGAAACACAGATTCTTCTTCAGGCTACAACAGTCACATGGCTTGTTCTATATCCACAACCAAAATCCAAGAAAAATAACCAAACCTCTTTCCTATACTAGCTCTCTCTCTAGTCCACCAATTTCTTCCCTAGCATTTCCTAACACTCACTCCAAAGTGAAATTTGTGTAAGCGGTGATTTTTTTTTTTTTTTTTTTTACATTAAGTAATTAAGAACTGGAGCACTTAAACTCACTGAAGAACAACAATAAACGTGAAACATGAAAAACCTTGATCTAGATGAACAGTTAAATTCTCTTTTCAATCCTTAATGTTACACAGCTTTTCCTGAAATCCTAATAGTACTGATGCAGAGATAATAGAATAACTTACTTATTCACTATGCTACTGTTCTTTAAAGAAATAAAGTCTACAAGTTCTGCATTTATGTGTGTATAGTCTTACGAGTGCCATCATCTAACAAGTAAAATTCGGATCACAGAGCAGAAAGCTAGCAGATGAAGAAATTGCTCACCTGGAGGAAGCAGATCAACAGACTGAAGTCTAGTTGTGATGGTGTGTAGGGTGAGGATAGCAAAGGAAAGCAAAGTCGGGAATGCTTGAAAAATAAAATATTTTTAGTTAACAAATAGAAAAACCAAGTGGGAAAAAAGGGCCAATTGAATCACGAATCCTTCTCTATTGATTGCAATTTTTATATTAAAATCTGTTCAACTGATCAATCCCTAAAAGATATGGTCATTGGTATTTCCCCAGATAAAACTTAGTGTTATTGGAAGAAAATTACTTCAGGAGAGTATTTCAGTTTAGATGAGAGAGAAACAATGCAAAGTAACTATATGAACGCCTAGGTCAATGTGAAAAATATGCTTGTGATGATGGACTTATTTATCCTACATAAAATAAAAACTTTTCTGTAATACTGGCTAGAAGATGTAAGGAAGCAGGCCACCAAATCTGTTGCAGACTGTCTGTTCTTTAATATCTCTAGAGAATAAGGCTTTAATAAAAATGTTCACTGCTAGTAAAATTTCGATATGGATTGTCTGGAACTTGTTTGAAACTTAGCTCTTTATTCAGTCACTTAGAAACCCTCAATTTTTAAAAGCATATTGACTTCAGTAATGAGATATACATATATTTCTGTAACAATCTCAACTCTTTTCTTTTTTTACCCAACATATAAATGTTATTTTTACAAAATTCAAAGAAATGCTGCATTTTGTTTTTGTTTTGCTTTTTAAGAACCTCTAACTTAGGTATATATGGATGTATAATTTATCAGTTTCTTAGGCAAAAAAAAGAGAACATTTTGTTTGCATCTAAATGCATAGTCAATATATGAAATCGATTGCCATCTGAAAGTCCTGCCCAAAAAAAAAAAAAAAAGCCTGTTGGTGAGCAAAGTAGCTTTATTTTTTAAATAGTCTCATTTTCTTATTTTCAACCTTTATTCAACATCTGTTGCTTGCTCCTCCCCTGGAATGTAATTATGCAGGATTCCAATGTAAAACAGGTTGAGTAGTTAATAACAGGCAGCTCAAACATTTTTCCACACTGTTGCCCTGCAGATGTTTTCTTTCATTTTTTTTCTTTTCTCCCCTGGCTTTGTGTTTAATTTGTGTATGTTTCTCTCCTATTCTTAAAGTATATTCCCACAACAGATGGAAACACCTGAAAATAAGTTTCCCTCATGCACATGTTTAATGATGCCTATTGTGATATTTAACACAGAAAAGAAAATACAGAATATACAGAATATTGGTTTACAGAAAAATATAATTTATCTGTAAGCCACCTTCTTACTATGTTCAATTTAAAATTCTGAAACGATAACCTGGTTTTTACTAAAGACATATGAGGAAAAGTTTATAGTCTACAACCCTCATTTATTCTTATTTTGTTACCAGACTCATTTGCCTTTTGTGCATTTGACACAATTCTCTTAAGTATTCAATCCTACCATAAATTGGACTTTTTTTTTCTATCCACTAACCATTTTACTATGCAAAAGGCACTTTACATTCACTTGTTAATAATTTAGTAATCAATACTAACATATTTTAGATATGTTCAAAGTATAGCATTTATTTTTTAAAATAATATAATAAGAATCATAAGTATAGAACTCTTTTGTTCAGAAAAATATATTTCATTGAAATTAGAGAGTATAGGGTTGGATATCGTCCCCCAGCAGTCATGTCCACCAGGAACATTAGAATATGACCTTATTTGGAAAGAGGGTCCTTGCAAATGTAATTACTTAAGATGAAGTCATACTGGATTAGAGTGGGCCCTAATCCAAAGTATGATGTTCTTAAAAGAAAACTGAGACACAGAGCCAGTCATACAGAGAAAATGTCATGTGAAGATAGAAGAGATTAGTGTATTAAGCCTGGCATTGCCGCAACCACCAGAAGTAGCTTGAGGCAAGGGAGGACCCTCCTCTAGAGTCATTAGAGACCCCTGATGATACCCCGATTTTGGACTTCTGACCTCCAGTACTGGGAGAGAATAAATTTCTGTTATTTTAAGCCACCTAGTATATTATTTTGTTACGGCAGCCCTCCAGTACTGATTCTGGTGTCTGGAAGTGATGTGCTGTTGGAACAAATACCTAAAAATGTGGAAGTGGGTAATGGTAATAAGCTAGAAGAGTTTTGAGATGCATGATTTTTAGAAGCCTAGATTGCCTTGAGGAGACTACTGGAAAAAATATAGACTTACTGGGAAATAACTTAGTGGGAAAAACTTAATGATTCTGCTCAGAGCTCAGTCAGAAGTGAGATCAGCTAGAGAGAAAGTTTCTATCATCTTTGAGGATAACATGTGGCTTTACCATCAAGAACAGAAAGTACATAGAAATACAAATGTTCAAGGTATTTCTTATAAGGTCTCAGATGGAAATGTTATTGGACAGTAGAAAGCAATCCTTGTCATAAAGTGGCAGAAAACCTGGACAAAATGCTGGTTGAAAAGAAGAAATTATAACTGATGAATTTGTATGTTTAGCTAAAGAGCTTTCTGAGCAAAGTGTAGTAGATGCAGCCTGATTTCTCCTTTCTGCTATAGTAAATGTGAGAACAAAGAGATCAATTAAGGAATGAACTTCCAAGCAAAAAGGAACCAACACCTGATTTGGAAAATTCTCTGCCTATCCAGATAATGTGCTCAGGAAACAAGGGCAATGGTGTGGCTTGACAGCCATTTGCTATAGAGATTAAGGTGTGATATATGGATCCAATCAACCATCATCATAAGAGAAGTTAGGATTAGAGATAAGGTCACTGAGGAAAGATCTGTGGAGAAAGAACATGCTTGTCTAATGGTGTGAATCCCTTCAACCTCCACAGAAGACAGTCTTTGAGAATTTTATGTAACACTCCTAATGTGGACTGAAAAGGACAGAGATGAGACAAAATGAAGGAAAAATTATGCTAACGTACAGCCACAGATACGGGGACCAGGAAGGGTGGGTTACTGTCCCAGAGGGTCAAGAGGACTTAGGGCATCAAGCACCAGAACACAGAGAACTACTCTCAGGCCTTGAAATCTAATAGAATTTGCCTTTCTACATTGCCAACTTCTTTTAGATTAGTAGTTCCTTTATTCCTTCCATTTTCTCCCATTTAGAAGGAGAATGTCTACTCAATGCTTGTTCCACCATTGTGTTTTGGAAACAAGTAATTTCTTTTCCAGTTTGATAGGTCTGTGGAAGAAGAGGAAAGTTGCTCATGAGGGACCACACCAGAGTCCCACCTATACCTGATTTAGATGCTGAGATGTTAGACTCTTTTAGTTGATATTTAGATAAGATATGGGACTTAGAGTTATGCTAGAAAGAGTTAAGATGTTTGAATGATATTGGGAGGGAGTTGATGGATTTTGTAAATGGGGCAGAAGTGAATATCAGGGTCAAGAGAGTAGACTGGGTTGAATACTGCTCCTCCAAAATCCATGTCCACCTAGAAAATCAGAATGTGACCTCATTTAGAAATAGGGTTTTTGCAGACATAATTATGTAAAATGAAGTCAGTTAAGTTAATATTAGGGTGTGTTTAAATCCTATTGACTGCCCTCCTTTTAAGAAGAGAAACAAGAGACATTGAGACAGTCATACAAGGAGAACACCATAGGACCTTGGAAGCAGTCTTGGGAGTGATTTGTCTACAAGTGTTGGCAACTACCAAAAGCGAGGGACAGGCAGAGAAGAATCCTTGTCTAGAACTGTGAGAGAGTATAGCTCTGCTAATACTTTAATTTTGAACTTCTAGTCTCTACAACTGTGAGAAAATAAATTTCTGGTTTTTAAGCCATCCAATTAGCAGTATTTTGTTACAGCAGCCCTAGGAAACTAATACAGATTATCAAAAAACAAAACAAAACAATCAAAAATTGAACAAACAACCTTCAAAATATAAAATGCCCAGATGGCAAAAAATTACTTGGAGAATGACAATGGGGCAAATTAAAAAATAGATTCCAGAAAAGTAAAACAAGATTTATAGGAATGAACTAAAATGTTGTCTTCTATATTAAGGTTCATAAATAAATTAAATTTGGCATAAGAGACGGGTCCATGTGCTAGTAAAATTGATGCTGCTGTGTATAAGGCTTAACTGAAATCACCCAGGAAAAATATATTTGTGTGCATGTGTACGTGTAAGATTATCCAAATCCCATGAAGTTTCGAAATAGAGTATTTTCTTTAAATGCCTGCAAATTAATAGCTCTCTATGCTGCTTTTCTAAAATTGCTAAGACTTCTCTCTTTAGTTTCTATTACTTTTTATTTTTCTGTATACTAATCACATTTTCAGTACCATGTGTATGGAAACTTCACTTAAAATTCCATGCATCCTAGTAGGCTCTTAAACAAAATGTGACTGTAGGTATGTACACATACGTGCATGGGAATTTGGATTAACAAATAAAAAAGTGTCTTATAAGGAGAAAAACACATTTTCATATATTAAATATGGCTTCAATTACATGTATATTTTTAGTCAGAAACTCAGCCATTATCTGAAGGCATATATTAATAAATTTTCCCACTTTTTTGGAAATGAGTGAATAAACATTAAAATAGTCACTTTTTATGCTTGTATGGACAGCATTTGATTTTATTTTTCACTTAAGTGGAAAAAATAAGGCAGAAATATATTTCCCTTAAGAAATATGAGCCTGGGTGGCTCAGATAAGCATCTGCTTTCTGCACAGGTCATTATCTCAGGGTGCTGGGATAAAGCCCCACATCAGGCTCCCTGCTCAGGGGGGAGTCCGCTTCTCCCTCTGCCTCTTCTCTCTCTGCATCTCGCCCCTGCTTATACTCTCTCCTTGCCAAATAAATAAATAAAATCTTAAAAAATATATGATACTTAATTTCACCAAAATATACTGTACATTAGCAAAAGTTATATACATTATTAGCAAAAGCATTTCTTTTTAAGTTAGTTTAGTATATACACATACAATCATTGTGTTTCCTTAGGGTTTTATGTCCCAGCATATTAATATTAAGTCATCTTTTTTTCTGTAAACACTTACCGTAGTCCTTTTGGGCTATTATAACAAACTACCATAGACTGGGTGATTATAAACAACAGAAATTTGATTTTTCACAGTTCTGGAGGCTAAGAAAAAGTCCAAAACCCAGCCACCTACAGATTCAGTGTTTGGAGGGCTTAGTGGAAAGCTCTCGGTTAGTGGAAAGCTGTCTTCTCTCTCTGTCCTCATGGCGGAAGGGGGCCTCTTTTATAGGTTATGAATCCCATTCTTGAGGGCTTCGTCCTCATGACCTAATCTCCCCAAAGCATCATACTGAGGATTAGGTTTCAGCATATGAACTTTGGAAGGATCCATACCTTCAGTCTATAGCAGCACTCTACTTCACGAAAGGAAACAAATGCTGTGGGAGGGGGAAAGACTAAATAACTAAATATCAAATAGGTCTACAAAGAAATGGAACCAAATCTCATAACTGGTCTATTTGGAACTACCCAAAAATGAAAAAAATGTGTGTGTATAGATATTCAAGTACATATACAAAGATGTAACATATAGAATATGTTACATCTTTGTATGTATCAGCTACTGAGTATTCACGTGCCCTTTGCAAATGCAAAGCCTAAGCATAGACCCTGGTTATATATCTCTCCAAGTGATTGAATCTAATGATATGTAAAAACTGACATTAGTATCTTACACATAAATGCAAGAAATTTATCTCATATTGTTTTGTTATACTGTTCACAGTAGAATATTTCTGCCATGTTATTTCAGTTTCTTTAAATGAAAAATCAATGCATGCTTTGTTGCAGCATAGCAAATTACACACTGCTACTTTTTTTCAAATAATGTCTTCAAGTACCGTGCCTGTATCTTAGCTTTCTGTGGATTCTTGGTAGGGATTTGAGTCACTGAGCTGGGCTTTACAATAGCAAAGAGCTATTAAATTAATCTTTCCTTGCTATTTGGATCTCAATCATTATGACGACCTAGAAAAAGAATGCAAAATTAAATTTTAAAAACGGATTTATACTATCACAACTATAATCAAAAGGAAACAATGCTTGATACACTTTGGGTTTTCTACAAAAGTTCAGCTGACTATTAGACTGCTTTAGTGAGCAGATTTTATAATCTGTAATGCTTACCAAAAGCCATGAAGGCATAATAGGCCATGTAATCATCATTATCTTTGACGATGGCTACAGAGAGGAGAAAATCATTTAATCCATGTTACTTTGATGTCGAAACAGAATGGTACACTAAGAGGTACAGGCTGGATTATGATCAAATTTCAGGGATTTCAAACCTATGTAGCTGAATTCTCAGTCATTTTAGTCTTGAAGTCAGAGGACAGGTATCTAAGAATATTAAAACATCCAACTAAGTCAGAAGAAATCTTACCAAAAAATTCTCTGTGAATTTCCTTACTTCAACAACAAAAAACAGTTAAAAAAAAAAAAAGGCAAGTCAACATTCTTCTTATGAAAGAAAGCAAACATCACTAGAGGACAGTGCAAGCAAAATTACTGAGCTTAGATACATGCCACAGGTACAAATGAGTTCTATTCTGAGAGTTTATTCTTTCTTCTGACTTTGGGATTCAAAATTATTTTATTACATAAAAAAGCCATAGTGAAATAGATTCTTAGTTTAGTTTACAAAAACCCGCTTAACTTGTAGGGTGGCTAACTATAGTACTAAGAATACTAATTTTGGCTTTAATTTGAAGTCCTAGCAACAAGGAACAATAAAACATAATAGGAAGTGGAGGAGGAACAGAGCTCATTCCCTCCATCCCAGACACTGGAGTGATTCTAGGAGGACATCTGAGTAAGAGTTTGTTTTCTTCCAATCTTCTTTGTTCTCTCTTCTGTATTTTCCCTCCATTGAACACACTTACTCCCACCCTTCAATTTATTAGACTTCCCTTGTGTTCCCAATCGAGAAATATCCCACCGGGTTTATTTACTCCCTCAATAAGTTTGCTATGCTCCCAAATTACCTAAAGATTTTTTCCTCCCTCAAGAAAATTCTCTTTCCTGCCACACAGTGCATATCTGGTACAGGTTGCACATACAAACATGAAAACGACCAGATTAAATTTATCCAAATTCATGTGACTTAATAAACCCCCAGACCTCAAAACTTAGAGAAAAAAGAAAGCACCTTTTATGACCTTTTTAATGAATTTCTTGGCCAATGAGTCCATGTCTTTACAAAAATAGTAACATTTCCAAAACAAGTTAACTGTCTCATATGTGGAAATTGATCAAAGTAAACTGGGGACCTAAAAACACGGCCAGGGGGGGGCACACCAATGCACATGTGCACCTGCATTCACACAGATGCATACACACTTTCACAGAGAGACAGAAAGGCCAGTGTCGCATGGGAGCCTGCCAGCATCCCTGGCTGTGCCTGCTTCTAATAGCTATTTCCTTTTCCCACTTTTTGAAGGCACAGTCAGCAGCAGGGGTTCAGAATGTGGCAAAGACAATGAGGAAGGGAGAGTGTGCTTCTGTGTATGTGGGTCATTTATAAATCAGGCGCTGCCTGTCTTGCTCCATGCAGCTGCATGTGACACCGCTGAGCTCTTTCACTACCCGGAGAGCACAATGCAGGCTATCTATGAGAGGCCTACCAGCTCCGACTCTAGCTCTCTGCTCGGGGTGGGGAGTTGAAAATTTCGATCTTTAAAACTGCATTCTCAGCTATAAATAATACTTGGCAGTTAGAATAAGGAGAAAGGGCTGAAATCAAATTTGGCAGACCCCCTAGCTGGATCTAACATCTTAGCGCCTTTGTTCTGAACTTCTACATTGTTTCCTTTCCTCACCTGCAAAATGGGGATATCCTCATTGGGCCCTTGTGGGGAGGAATCACACACATGCATGCCAAACACTTAGAAGAGTTCACAGAAACCACTCAGTGAAGGCTGCCGTGAAGTTATAATGGCAGGGTAGTGCTGGCAAGTCAAAGAAAGTACAGCAAAATTTGCACATAAACTCCATGTGAATGTGGAGTCTGCTGAAGTGAAAGCCATTCGTCTTAGGGCTCAATGTTTGAGCATTACAGAGCAAAACATGCCATTCCTGTTGTCGCTTTTGCTTTTAATGTGCTCAATATAATACTTCTCAGGCCAAATTCAAGCATATAAGGAGTATTACACATAATCTTTGGTGGGGGGTGGTATTAATTTACACAGTAGTGGTGAAAAAGCCATAAATATATGATTCTTTCCTTCTAGGGCACTTTTGGAATGAATAGCGTCAGAATTCCAGAAACACTGATGTTCTGTCTCTATGCTTCTCTAAGAGGAAAATGTATTCAAGATACACACAAATAGTGAAGATCCGTTTTCCTGAAGAATAAGATGACTGGATGGAAAGCAATTTAAATCACGAATTCCCTGTTAAAACAAACATTTTAAAGCAGAAAACAAAATTCTGGGTATTTTAAAACTAGAACATGAGAATCTAATACCTCTAGCAGTTGTGAGAGGTATGTATGCATTTCCTGTCCTTTGCCTTTAGGGATTCTTTAATAGAAAAATCTGAGAAATACCAGAAAGGCAAAGGATTTGACCTGGGCCACACAAACCTGAAGCAGATTGAAGGTTAGAATGGTGTTCCGTGGCTACCATACAGGTTTTTCCCATGCTCTACTTCTATTCAATTATGTACATAAATAAATAAATAAATAAACAAAATCAGGAATTCAAAGTACTACCATCACAAACTAATTGGATAAACTATGAAAAGTAAAGTTAGTTTTTGTTTTTCTTTGATTTTTTTTTAAAATCAATTAAGTTCCATTTTTAACAATTCTTTCTGCCATATCTAAATATGGGGAGAAAATAATGAAGAAAGTTTAGTTTTTGTTTGATCTTCTTCTTTTTTTTTTAGGAGTTAATTTTTTTTAGTAATTTCTACTTAAATTCACAACCCCGACTGAGATAAAAAGTCACCTACTCCAACAACTGAATCAGCCAGGCGCTCCTGTTTGGCCTTCTATTCATTATTTACCTATGGTTTATTACCATTCAAAGAAATCATGACTCAAAAAAATACATCTTTTTTAGATTTTTTTTCAGAGAGGCAGGCAGAGAGAGAGAGGAGGAAGCAGGCTCCTCCACTGAGCAGAGAGCTGGATAAGGGGCTCAATCCCAGGACACTAGGATCATGACCTGAGCTGAAGGCAGAGGCTTTAACTCACTGAGCCACCCAGGCACCCCTCGAAAAATTACATCTTATTTAGCTCTTTATTGAACATTGTGGAAAGAACCTTATTTTCAGAATTGTTTGCCTGAACTTTTCTTAGAGCCTATTTCAGGTCTCCATGTATGTGATTTACTGCTCACATACAGAATAATAATCACATTGACACACTTCGTTTATATTTTTCCAAAGATATTTGGACAACTTCAGTATAACCCCAAACAAAAGAAAGCAAGTATTCCCTCCCACACTCAGGCCATCTCTTAAACCAGGCATCTAAACTTCCTTCTTTGCAACTATTGTTTATATACATCCACAGTCTTTGTGTAATTTCAATCTCAAGGGAAATGTAATTATGTATCATAATTTATACTTTAAGGATGAGAGGTTTAGAGATCATACAATAAAAGGTCTTTATTTTCCAGGTGAGAAAATTGGAATTCAGAATAGTTAGTAGCAAAATAAAAATTACTCTCCTGATCCCAAGTATAGTTATTATTCCTCACTCTGTGTATCTCTACATTTTTCTTTTTATGTTGCATTTTTGTAGTAGTCACCCATAAATAACAGGTGACCATATGACATACTGTCTAAGCAAGGGTATTTTTTGAAAATGATAGAGACCACTATTAATGACTATGCCTGGACAACAGGTGCTGACAGAGATTTTTCTGGGTAAATCATGACAAATGATAATCTACCCAGAAAGTAAAGAAAGATCAAGGTTAACACCCTGTGATTTGTCTCTGAAAAAGTGATTAAAAAAAAAAAAAAATGAAAATCTTATTTGGGATCAGTAATGTTAACTTTTCTTCTAGAAACTAATATGACTTTTTATTCTTTAAAACTGGAAAACAATCATATATTTATTGACTGAATTAAAAGCTGTTTCATCTACATACATAGAAAAATTCAGTAGAAAATCTTTACTGCTTGGGGCACTTGGGTGGATCATTTGGCTGGGTGTCTGACTCTTGATTTTAGCTCAGCTCACGCTCTCAGGGACGTGAGATGGAGCCCTGTGTTGGGCTCCCTCTTGGGTATGGCACCTACTCCCTCTCCTTCTGCCCCACTCCCCTTTAAAAAAATAAAAATAAAAATAAAAAAGAAAGAAAAGTAAAGAAGAGAAAAAGAAAAATGAAAGAAAGAAAATCTTAATTTCTTTTGTGAGAAAAATCCACACAGCCACAAACAAAAATAAGGGGCTGTTAGGAAAATCCATAAAAAATATTAAGTTAATCAAAAACCTTTATTTTTAAAATCAAAAACCTTTAAAGAAAATTAAAAGTTATAAAATGTAGTGATAAAAACATGCTTTGTAAAAAAAATCTAATAAGTAAAACAGTAAAAAACAAATATAAAAATAAAAATATAAAACAAATATAAATATATATTTGTTGTAAAAACAAATATAAAAATAAAAGAAGGATGAAAGGGCATTAGATCGCGAATGAAAATCTAAGTATGCAAAGAGACTGTATGAATTAATCATACAAAACAGAAGGGAGAAATATAATGTGCAAATTTGATGAAGCAATTCTGGTGGTGCTCACTTGAGTAATCAAAGAATGACAGATCAATAATTAAAATTAGAAAGATAACGAAAGAATAGTTTCTTTAAAATTCAGGAAATTAATAGAAAGGAAACCTCACCTCTTTCTTTAATTTGGGGAAAAAATAAACCAGGGATATGAATTATTTCACACACATACAAACTTTAAAAACACAAATCAATGAAACATAACTAAATAAAGACTCTCTAATATCTCTTTTGACACAACATCAATGCCTACAAGGGAATGTACACATTACAATAATACATGCCGAAACCATTCAAATGTACCATGGCTAGTAATTATCTAGGACACTAAAAGATCTTGGCAAAAGTTAATCTAATAAATACGCCATTATCTTTAATACTTCAAATCTGCGCCTTGAGCTAAACAGTTGTCAAAACGGAGCTCTGTTTACATAGAACTGAATCAGAGTGAGGAAATAAAGATGTCAAGGCTTTTCTACTTTTTTTCCTTTCAGCAGTTGACATGAAATGATTAGCTGGTACATTGTATTCTGACTTTCCACATGGTGCCAAAGATCACTTTTTTTCCCCTCATAAATATATGCTGCATAACGTGAAGGTGACTGCTCATTTGAGTCCTTCAGCTCTGAAAACTGGCTTTGGCAGTACTCAAGGCCATTTTACAAGGCAACATCTCTGATTATTATATCTCTGTGACCTGAATGAATCAGCTTCAGAGTGAGAGACAATATGTTAGCATATTTTTTGAGGGGGTCACATTAATGATTTCTGTAAATCAGGTGAATTCATTTCACTAGATGGTACTCAAAATTAGTATTGTAAACTGTTCAAAACACAATATGGTGTTCTTTGGTGTTTTCAGTAACATTAGCAGAAATAATTGCCTGCTGTTTCCCTGGAAGATTAAGAGAAACCAATATGATCTTTACAAAACAGGAAAGACCAATGTTGGAACCTGATTTTCCTTCACAACTGTGCCCCTGCACAGGTAAATGTTCTGTAACCTCAATTTCTCTATAAGGTCAACAAGAAAAGTTGGTTCCCATGAGAATCTCCCTGTAATGGTAATTAAAATAAGCATATGAATGATCCTATGTTATTAAAAATAAGCAAAACAAAAAAAAAACCCAAAACCCTCTCTTCTCTTCTTATATGTATTTTTATATACTTTCCATATTTATGCGTATATATAAAAATATAACCAATTCAATCAATTCAGAACATTTTATAGACCAATGATGCCACAAAGTACATCAGGTTAAAGTAAAAATCCACTTGATGAAATTCCTGTTAACACCAAAATATACATTTTATTGCTTTCTCAAGGTTATGGATGTTCACTGTCGTGGAATTTAGATGCCCCACTGTTATGACTTTATTATTCATGAAAGAAACTGAAGAATATCTGGAATACTAAAATATGTTTTAATACATTTGAAATAATGATGGGAAGAGATGTAGGATTATGATCTATTTGATTTCATATAACGAAGACAACTTAATTCATGTAATTTGAAGTGCAGCAGACTTGTAGTCTTGGTTCCTTTTTGTTTCTGACCCCCTTTCCAACTTTCTTGGCAACCTTAAAAAAATTCACCTTTGTTTTGAGCTGTAGGATGAGGATGCTAAACATATAGACTCTGTTTTATTTCATTATCAGTATGCTATGATCTTAAAAAACATTCTAGGATATTTGACTTTTGATTCTTTTTATTTTTTAATTTTATTCATTCATTCAAAAGAGAGAGAGAGACCACAAGTAGGCAGAGAGGCAGGCAGAGAGAGAGAGGGGGAAGCAGGCTGTGCACTCGGCAGAGAGCCCGATGCGGGGCTCAATCCCAGGACCCTGAGATCATGACCTTGGCTGAAGGCAGAGGTCAACCCACTGAGCCACCCAGGTATACCCCTTGACCTTCGATTCTACGTAAAGAACATATAAAGGTGGTCATTTATATCCAAGCACTGCGATTTGGTAACAAGTGGTTCATAGCTCACTTTTGGTAGGAATGTGTTTATAATAAACCTAAATAGCAAATAACATGGTAAGAGAGCTATTCATGTTGGATATAAGAAATGGTTGGCTTCTTAACAACATTTTTTCTATTCTGCTTATTTGGCAAAATCTTTGCATTTTTTTTTTTTTCTGTATGAGTTGTATATAGTACATGTTACATTAACATAAATCTGTAAAGATAGCTTATAAAACTAATATTCCATTAGGAATAAAGAAAGTCATCTTAGATTTCTAGCACGAAACACTCATGCAAAAATTTACTAAATTGCTGTTCTGCAACATGGCTAATATGCATAAAAATAATTTTATTTTATGAATAAATAAGAGCTACTCTGCCTAGCCATGAAGTCTAGGAAGAGCAGAAAACCAATCTGAATTCAGGGGTTTTTAAACTTAATGAAAACAAGTGCATGTCCCTCAAGGAGGGAGGGGCTCTAAAAATGGGAGCAGGTGTCGAAAGGAATGGAAGATTGTCTCCAGAAAAAATGGATCTTCTACCATAAATAAAGCAAGTGATTGCTCTAAAAAAGTGTAGTATTAATAATCAGTAAATAAATAAAGGATAAAAAAGAAAAAAGGCCCCACACAATGATCACAAGTATTTCCTAATGATTTAAGTCTACTTAAAAATCCAGAAAAATTGAGAATTATTTAAAACAAATCAAGTGGGCAATTATCAGTTTGTTGAGAGTGTCAATCAACTATGGACGTGGGAGGAATTTAAATAGATGAGAGCACTGCCAACCTTCATATTTGACTCCTTTCTTCTACTAACACAGATAAAAACTTGGGTAGTTTCACTGTCATTTAGAAGGAAGACATTTTTTTTTTCTCACTGTGAATTTCAATTTAGAATTCTTTTCTAATCTCTATTGTTAATACTCAAAATGCATAAAATCTTATATCTTACTTAAAAAAGAGAACCACTAACTGCCTTCATCTAGTGTAAATGATAACAGTACATTTAAATCTCACAATGAGTGCTTTGAAATAAGTAATATATTTTGCATGATACTGTTTAAGACTGAGTGCAAGAATTAATTCTAAATTTGAAGACAGTCAAATTATTTCCCTTATTTTTTTGTTTGCAAAAAAGTACAAAACTGTATTTTCTTCTGTTCAAATAATCTATTTGAAGTAACACTGACATTTTCTAATGCTATTCTATTTTCAGTTCTTCTATTTAATTAATGTGATTTTCTTTCTTACAGTGTTAGGGCTAAATAAATTAGTTTACATGAAATTACTAAAAATTTACAAAATAAGAATTTGTTCCTCGAAAACGGAGGATTTAAATAATTTTATGCCATCTGCAGTTTTCTTTTTGTGTTCTGGAATGAAATAGTATTCTCGTAAGATGTGGTCTATTGAAAGTTAAAAGTAACTGGTTTAGAAAACCAAGGTAATATATACAAATAAAATATAAAGATCAACCATCTATTTTATTTCTTGGTAAGAACAACTGTTATAATATCACATAAGTACAGAGTTTACAAGCTGTGTTCACATTTATCAATATACTTGAACTTCATCTCTAAAGAAGACGGGCGTTGCTATTCCTTCAACAGGATCCTGAAATCTGGCATTAAAGGGACAAATGGCAAAAATAAACCAGAATCCAGGTTTTCTTCTTCGCCGTTTACTTCCACATGAACCAAGATATCCTGATCAGACTTAAAGTACAAGAATAATTGCAAAGCCATAATCCCTTTTTTAGTAATGTGGGAATGACATCTAAATTACTAAATTACTGTCTGTGAGGACAGTGATGATAAATGTAAAGAGTTATGTGATACATGGCAAAGAGGTATTCTACTGCATTGGTCCATAATTCTTAAATTTGGCCCAGTTTTCCTATCCAAAATCAACTTTACTTCAGAAAAGCTTAGTTGGGGGAGGGAACTGATAATCAGCAGGTTATATGTTAAAAATGGGTTGATTTTTCTGAAATGATCAGAGTAAATACCATTTCCCCTGAAGACATAACTTATCTTCAGAAACCAGTATTTTCCCTTCCTTCCTTCCCTCTTTCCTTCTTTCCTTTGTTTTTTTATCTTTCTCATTTGCAATCTTCCTTTTATCTTGTATGCTTTTATATGACAAACACGATTCTGACAGATCTCAAAACCAAGGAGATAAGCTAGTATTGATATTAAGAGGTGACAATTTGCAAACTGAATGTGATCATGCCCCTCCTTTTTGAGAAGTACTGAAATTTTTAAGGTGTACATTATCATATATTTGGAGCCATTTTTCCCCCTAAGATTTACTTATTTATTTTGAAAGAGAGAGAGGGCACATATGAGAGAGAGGGAAGGGGCAAAGGGAGAGTTTTAAGCAGACTCTGGGCTGAGCCCAGAGCAAGATACAGGGCTCAATCTCAGGACCCTGAGATCATGACCTGAGCTGAGACCAGGAGTCCACTGCTTAACCCACTTTGCCACCCAGGCGCCCCAGACACATTGTTTTATACTGGGTACCTCACAATAGAGAAAAGGCAATTCAATTTTCTCTTCGGCATATACTCAATTTTATTTATTTATTTATTTATTTATTTATTTATTTATTTTTTAAAGATTTTATTTATTTATTTGACAGACAGAGATCACAAGTAGGCAGAGAGGCAGGCAGAGAGAGAGGAAGGGAAGCAGGCTCCCTGCTGAGCGGAGAGCCCGATGCGGAGCTCGATCTCAGGACCCTGAGATCATGACCTGAGCCTAAGGCAGAGGCCTTAACCCTCTGAGCCACCCAGGCGCCCCCATATACTCAATTTTAACTTATTTGGAAAAGAAAAACCAGTTTATTTCATTTCTTGCTGGCAGTAAGAACCTCTTCTAAAAATTATAGTCAACTGGATAATTGAGGCCTTCACTTACAAGAATAAGAGTGTGTCCTACTTAGCAGGTATGCTAAGCAGCAATTAACTGGTTAATAACATACAAAACACTAAAGTCTATATGACACAAAGGCCAAAATCTTTCTACTCTTCATCAGGGATTATAGAAACATCCTGACCCAGCTCTCTGGACACACAGGAGTTGCCATCCTGATTCAGATCCTTGATTAATATACTCTAGAATGATACATCTGGCAATGGCCTACATAGGTTCTCTCTCAGGACTAGGGAAAAAATAGACCCTATTAAAATGGAACAATTATACTACCAAATACTATGACTGTATTTTGGTTTGCAGCAAAACAAAATGAAACAAGAAAAGGCTAAAAACCTTAAAATAATCACAGTGGATTTCAGGAGACTTCAGGATACTATAAAACAAAATAAAATTTACATTTATATTGTTTATCATAGAGACTAAAACTACTACTTAGTGTGTTTATGTAACAATAAATAAATTCACACAGACTTCATTTTGAAGATCATAAATCTGTTTTTAACATCTGAATTAGCTAATGTCTCGTGACATTTTTCTTAATAATACAGGACATTCAGTTCCTCAAGGAATCACTGCCTAGAAGAGGAAGACTGACACCAGGATAGTCCTTCATTCTCATTGAAACCTCTTCATATTCATTACTTTTAGAATTTCAACAACTGCTTTCTAGGATGGTAAATATGCAAGGCCTTGCTGAACATAATTTTACACATAAAAAAGTAGCTATTATAATGGAGGAATTACACTGTGCTCCAAAAATATTGCAGAAAGAACCCTTCTCCAACAGGCATTTTGAGCAATAAACACCTTTGACTGAGAAAACAGCATGTAGAGTTATATATTTGGACTGGTTTACCTACTTCTAGCCTTTACATCTTAATAACTGAGTCAAGATCCAACTTTTAAAACATCAAAGTAGGACTGATCCCATTTGCATCTAACTTGACCCAGAAAAAGTATATAGAACTTGGCTACGAAATATCCAGGACACGTTGCCATTGATTATCTGCACCTTCCTGATATGCCATTCTTTGCGTAGATGGACTAAAAAATATACTTCACTGAGTGCTGCAATATGGTCTCTAAAATTTATGTATCCACAGTTTATAAATTGGAAGTATTTTTACAAACTCTTTTGACTTTAATTGGTCTCTGAAGACATGGCATAAATTATTGTAAGAGAATACAGAATATGAAACCGTAAAAATGTAACAGGTTTTTAGATTTTCTTCTTAAATCAGGGATTTATAAAACTGTGGTCTTTTTTTTTTTGCAATATGTATATTTTCCAAACATAATAAAAGATCATAAAGTGTGAGAAAGTAGAATAAAAAGATGTACATAATTAACAAAATGATTATTTGAAGTGAAGGGCTGTGTAATAATTCAATCCGTCTTATAAAAGATATTTCTCAGTAGTTGAAAATTTAAAAAATAAAGCATATTTAGCATATTTATACAAAGCATATTTGTATAAAGCATATTTATAAATAAACATTAAAAAAATTAGTGTTAAATTATTGCATTGCCACAATCAGATTTGAAATAGTAAGATGCAGAATATTTTAAGCAATTAATTTATCATTACCATACAAAGTATATAGGATCCATCCCTACTTTAATCAACCTGTAATTCCTCTAATAATATGCTTAAGCTTTAAAAAGATAAAATATGAAAGTGCAATGCAAAATTTTTTAGTTTACCTGAATTTGAAAATTTGAGTATTATTTGAAAAAATATATTTTGTGTCCTAACTCCTTGATATACTTATCAAAGTAAGTGAACATATCAGCTTCCTTAAAAAAATTTTTTTCCTCAAATACTATTTTAATTCACTATGAGTTTGTAACACTGAAACAGAAAAAATGTTGATCTGTATTCAAGTGTCCCTTTTCCTTAAAACAGCTGTTAGTTTCCTTGGTATTTGAAAATTGTGGACATATCTTAAAGTGGAAGTACTGACAATAATTATATCTCTTGAAATGAAGAATCAGGAACTGTATCCTCTAATCTAAACTGTGTCATGGTTTTCTTTTAGCTTTGGGAAAGCTAGGAAATTCCACTGTCTCGGCTTCTTTAATTGAAGAAATCCTTAAACCTCTTAAACCTCTTAAAAGTTTATTTATTAGAGAAATGGACATGAAATGCTTTGATTGTAAAACAAGTTCAAATAAATACAAAATCAGATATTGTATCATATAGATTATCTTCCTGATGAATATGCATGTTTATATATACATAATGTTTGCTTTTTAATTGGAATGGTAATTTGGAAAATGAACTTTTACAAAATGAGCTAGAAAAACTAAATAAGCATTATTTTCCCTCCCCTTTGAAAGGAACAGCATGAACAGAAGACTTAAAAAAAAAGAAGAAGAAGAAAAGAAAAAGAAAAATGAGAAACAAAGTACTAATGTAGAATAAGTGAATGTGAAAATACAAATTGATTTTTGTTCTTCCCTTCTGTTCTAGATTATATTAATTCATTGAGCATTGTCACTTTTAGAGCTGCAATCTAATAAAGGGAGATGAAATACATACAGCATTGTAGAATTTCCAGATGTAACTATTTTACAATAAATAAAATATTTAAATTATCAGGGAAGAAACTAGGTGGACTAATTTATGGTACATCTTAACTCATTTTAATAAAAGGTCTTGAAAGTTTTATTTCATTGTAAATAAGATTGCCAAATATCAGCCTAGTTAACTTCAAAACATTATAAATATTACAAAAGTGAAAAATAAAAGAAAACTAATACAGATAAAATTAACTGTTGATAAATGAAGAGAGCAGCTAGTCAAAGTAACATTCAGTCTTTGTACAGAAATGAAAGCTGGCCGTGTGCTCCCTGGGCATGGCCGGGAAAGGAAAATTTCTCATTTATTTATCCATAAAATTGCAGACAATTTAATAATAAGCATAGAACTGTTATTCAAAGCATGAAAATGCTAAATATCAGTGTCTGGATACCAGAAAATAGAGGATGAAAAGAAATAGTAACAGAAATTTTTATCAGTCTGCACCATGAAATATTATCAAGTTGAAATTATCTTCCTGAATTTTATAAGCCTTTTAACTTCCTGTTCTCACTGGCATTTATTAAACCATAAGTCACCTTAAATTGGTTTACTTGTATTAAAATTTAATAAGCTCTAGTATACATTCAAAATAGAAAGTCATAGTCTCATATGCATTCAAATATAGATTTGTCTTTAATTTAAAAATAAATACCTTTGTTAGTTGGCATAATATTAACATGTTTGTTGACTTAGGAAAAAGTAAAATATGTAAGGGTGATATATTTCACTTTGGAGGAACTAAAATTATTCTAGATTGGCTGTCTTATCTATGAATTAAATTTTAAATAATTTTCTTTCTCATGGATTCTCCTTCAAACTAAGCATTTCCACTTCAAATACACAAGGGAGGTGAGTAAAGCTATTTGTAAAGCTATTAAACTTTTAATTGATGTGTACACACTCCATCTATGAGTAATAAAAATAGCTTGTATTCTTTTTAAAAATTAAAATGCAAATGTTAAAAGCTTTAACATTAAAAAATAATCACAGAGGAGCCAACTAGAACAATATTAATTTTTAGGTTTTGCTTTTCTTTGTTTCACTTACTTCTCCATTGTTCTTATATTTCAGTTTTCTTGCACAATCACTGTTTATCTTATTGCATTAAAAATCCTTTTATAGTAAGCTTTGATTTGCCCTCAAACACCAGTCTCAGAGAAAGTAATAAAGGTACCACTTTTACCCTAAAAAAACGAGCCACTTGGATAATAAATCATGTGGTTATTAGAATAAATTGTCACTAAGTGGTATTAAGATGGTTATGAGTTAATGAGTGAATGAAGTTAATTTATTTTTTGAATGAAGTTAATTTAAAATGAACAAAAAATTTATTGCATTACTCTCTATATATTTTTAATAGAATTCTGGTTAAAATAATTAAATATCTGTAATTTCTTCATATCCAATTTTGGGAAACACTTTTGACTAATGAGTTGGTAAATAATCACCAAAGAATTAACACCTTATGCTTCCAGTGAGCAAGAGCAAAAGAAAAAACAGTATAATACAGACATTTTTCAGAAGATATATTTTTAACTAAAATGTATAACTTGCAAAATGATTCTGCCAAAATGTTGATGCTGCATTTAAAAATCACAAGGGATACCATTTTCAAAGGTTATATCGTTATATTGTCAAATGAAGGGCATACAATATAACTAGTTAGAGTAATGCAATTAGTGAACATGCTGTGGTTAGATATTTTTGAAAATTGTATCTGGCACAAAGTAAAGACTACACAATTTACAGATCACACATCATCAAACATAAAAATGATACTATAAAGAATTTGTACTGTGGCTCATGCACTGAATCATCTTTTTTTAACCCATGAGAAATTTCACTTTTATTCAGAAGTCATATTCTCTGATTGTAGCTACATACTAAATATATTATTTCACCTACTAAAAATTCATGATTTTACTCATTTTTGTTCTTTCCATTCAGTTTCAGTTGCATAATTTGATAAAACAAGGTATATTCCTTGTGTGAATATTATGGTAATAATTTTAGGTTTTCTAAACTGCTATATCTAAAACCTGAATTCTCTTACTTCGTTAAACGATCTCCTTACATTCTAATTGAATAAAGAACCTTTGAGCATAATCCCCTAAACTCTTTATTGCATTAAACTGACATTACAGTAATTCTTAAAACTGTGAAAGCATTTTTGCCCAAATAAAGCCAACAGTATAAGAAAAACCTAGTATGAATATGGTTAGGGTGTTGGTCTAAAAATTAAAATAATTATTTTTTCATGTGTGATTTCTGAAACCTAAGTATGGAATATGAAAAACCAATTATATTTCCTTCTTAAGAATATCCCCTTTATGGATATGGGATTAGTTATCCATGTGAAAATTTTGAGGAATCTAGAGTCTGTTAATTTTTAAAAATTCCTATGGAGATCTGTATGTCTTCTTTGGAAAAATGTCTATTTGTAATGATGTGGATAAAGCCAGAGAGTAATACGCTACGTGAAATAAGTCAGTACAGAAAGAAAAATACCATATGATTTCACTCTTACGTGGAATTTAAGAAAGAAAACAAATGAGCAAAAAGTAAAAGAGAGAGAGAGAGAGAAACCAAGAAACTGACTTCTAACTGTAGAGAACAAACTACTGGTTACCAAAGGGGAAGTAGGAGGGGGGAATGGGTTAAATAGGTGATGGGGATTAGAGGGCACATGTGAGGAGCACTGAGTGTTGTATGAAATGTTGAATCACTATATTGCACACCTGAAACTAATAACACACTAACTAATGGTAACTAACTGGAATTTAAATAAAAACTTTAAAAAATTCTTATGGAGTTTTAGTTTTTATTAGGTACCTGAAAAAAATTCATGTTCTTTGAGACAGTAATTTGCTTCTAGGATCAATTCTTAAAGAAATAAGAGATATTATTGTAAATTCAACAGTACATTATTTATAAGAGTAAAGTAAAATAGCCCATTATTTATAAAAGAAATTATAAAGTATATGTATATGTTTATGATACATAATTTTCCCCAAATAGATGCATACATCAATAAAGACCTTTTCAACCACAGTTTTGAACACTGAGTTTGAATACTGAGTTGAATTCAACTAAGGCTTTTGAAGACTTATAGGCTGGGGATTTGCTCAAGATATAATATAATGCTATGCGTCAAGGGAAATATATATATATTATATATATATATATTATATATTTGGGATTACTCCAATTGCAAAATATATATATATGTGTGTGTGTATACACCCATATCGGCGCGTGCGCGCGCGCGCGCGCGCGCACACACACACACACACACACACACACAATAAATCCAGAGACACTAAAGAAACATACAAACATGTTTTACAAAGGTTGTCTCCAGGGAATTACAATTTAGAATTCCAACGGAATTGGATATTTTAATGTAAAAGAATCCAATTTAGATGATTCTTTCTTTGTTTTGTTTTGTTTCGTATTAGGTCACTCAATTTTATTTTGTCTTTTTTTCAGTGTTCTAAGATTCATTGTTTATGCACCACACCCAGTGCTCCATGCAATACGTGCCCTCCCTAATAGATCACAAGCATCATCAGTAAGATAAATAACCAGAAACTGTATCCTTTCCACTTTCCATGAATGGTGCTATACTATCTATCTACCCCGTTTTTCTTCCCTAATGCCTCCTTCTACCTCAAACTCACCTCCTCTGCCCCAGCCATGCTGGACGTTGTGCTCCCCCCCCTACACACTATATTTCCACGCCATTCATTCATTTATTTGTTTGTTTGTTTTTATTATGTTCAGTTAGACAGCATATAGTTTTCAACTATATCATTAGTTTTCAACGTAGTGTTCAATAATTCATTAGTTATGTATTGACCCCCAGGGCTCATCAGCACACATGCCCTCCTTAATACCCATCATCTGTTTACCCTATCGCCCCCTTCCCCCTCCCTTCTGTAACCCTCAGTTTGGTTCCCAGAGTTCAGAGTTTTTGTGCTTTTCATTCAATATGTCAGGTAAGCAAGTAGAAGAACTGGTCGTTCACTGCTTAGAACTCTCTTCCCCAGGGAGCAATCGGGCTGTACTCTCTCACTACCTTCATGGCTCACCCTACTCATGACTTGCATGTTCACTAGAATGTATATTTCTCCATGAGGACTCCTGTCTCCACCTTCTACAATATATCTGGCTTAGTGTAGATAGTGAAAAAGTACTAAGTGAATGAATGTTATTGCCCAGAAATATTTTTAATTATTAATACATCATCATCCATCCTTATTATGAGCAACAACAGGACTGCTGAAAATTTGGGACAGTGCAAACGAATTCCCTCTTGATGAATTTTTAGTTATTGATATTACACGTATAGAATTAATCATATTTCTATACTGAGGAAATAATTGGTAAAATTTGAGTAGAGGCTGAAAAATCAATCTTACAGTGGCAAAACTTTTCAGAGTCCATATTTCTGTATACATATAGCATTGTAAAGGGTAAGGCAAGATAGAGAAAACCTAACTGGTTCCTTTCATTTACAGGTAAGGTACTAAAGACCTAGCAAGTTAAGGTCCTAGTGAAAGACAGAGATAAGCAACTGGTATTACTGAGCCAATGCCAGAAATGAATCTACTAACTCCAGATATGACATTCATTACAATGATGGAAAAAGTTTCAAGTCTTCTTCCGTGTATTTGATGATACATGAAAATAACCTTATAATATACAGCATTTCTATAAATACTCATGCAAACATTTCTGATACTTAAATGTCAGTAGGTATTTGTGAAACAACAAAACAAAAAGAAATCTTGTATTAAAGACAGATCAGCCTATATATAACAGTCACTAGCCTTGTTTTTTTTTTCTCACCAAAAAATAAAACAAAATAAAAAATGCAAAGCAAAAATAAAAAATGTATGTGTTGATTAGTATAAAGTTTTATTATACTTGCTATATGTAAGCCCAATTTTTCCTAGAGAATTTTAAATGCACTATTTAATGATCCAAAGAGAAAAGCTCATGACTTCTGAAAATTTCAGAGAAAATGGATTGGAAATGGGGGATGATTGTATTAAGCTTTTCTCAGCAGAGAAAAAATTTCTAAAGATGTTTGTACTTCATTGCAGTATGGGTAATCTCAATGACCAGTCAACCTCTACACAGTTTATCCTGACCAAAATACTCTCACAGGATTCCAACCAGCCTGAAAATATTGTACCTGATGGGAAAAAATAAATCTATCAAGTCTCAGGACTTTATACCCCTGAGGGAGCTCCCTCCTCCATGTCAGCCTTAGACAGCAAGGGAGTGGGATTTGAGAGAACAGCTCATCAAAGGAGAGTTTGTGGTATCTGTTCCCTTGTGTGACAAAAACTCCATTATCATTTTCTGGTACCCATGGCAAATTGGTGGTCAAATATATATAGCTTTTTCTATTTTAATCACAAAATTATAAGTCACATTTTCCTGAACCCAATGAAAAGCACTGTACAAATCAACAATGAATGTGAGTTCCCTCTCCCCAACCAGAAACTATTTCATAGCTATTCATTTGATGATGCAATGTTAGATTTTTTTTTTAATGAAAAGGTAGTTTCTTTAATAAGAATGAGCCTAAAGAGCTCGTCACATCTATAAAATGAAAATTTAATTCCAACTGAGATTGTGTTTAATCTAATAGTTATTTCTAATTTGAACACTTCAAATTGACTACAAAAAGTTTCTTTGGAAAATCCATTGACATCAAGGGGACTGTTCCACACAATGGGAATAAATTCAGCTCTCTCTCATTACTGCTGTTTTGTGGGTCACTTTCAAATTTGATAATTTCAACCATTTACCTTTTAAAAGTTTCAGAAGTAATTTATTTTGCACATGTGAGATATGGAACATAAAATTACTTTTAATAATCAAAAGTAGAAATGTAAATGAGAATAAAATAAAAGTTAACTACCTAAAATTTCATTTTATCAAGTGAATTTGGAATTGTAGCCATGTGCCATTTTTAGACTTCTATTAGGACTATTAATTAATATTCTGAATACATATTAGAGATTACTGATTAAGTGATAGCCTGGCAGCTAGAAATTTTCCTATTTTACTCCCAATTCTTGGTTTATGCACTGAGAGTATGATTCACTGTGCATTTATGAAAAAATATTAATATTTCAAATAAGAATACAATTACCATTACAAAGATTGGGAAATAGACCACAGTGACATTCTAGGCTCAAAAATGCCAAACATTCCTTGTTCACTGTTCAAGAGGTTTCAAATTATTTAAACACAGGACATTCCTGGAGGAAATGATTAAACTTTCATTTAGCCTTGGGAACTCAAATATATCTTCTTTTACCCTATCTAGGGTAGTTTCTAAGTTTAAATTTTTATGTTATGTAGTTTTTAAGTTTAAAATTTTATGTTACTTTCCTATTCTATATCCATTTTATTATGTTATAAATCTCTTTTCGAAATCACCCAGATTGTGTTTCTCTGATAGACTTCATACTCAATAAATTGCCAAATACTGTTAATTACTTTATCTGTACTGTGTCAAAATTTTATCTTTTCATTCACACTGACCACCATATGAGTTCTGGTCTTTATCACTTTGAAAGTACTGAACCTGATTGGTCTCCTAGATGCCGCCTTTCCCTTTCTAGAGTTTGTGCAGTCACAGAGAAAGTTTCCCTACATAGCTGCATTACTTTTGTATTTTTAATGGTTCCTATAGATCATTAAAAATGCCCCAATTCAGGGCTCCTGGGTGGCTCAGTGGGTTGAGGCCTCTGCCTTCGGCTCAGGTCATGATCCCACAGTCCTGGGATCCATCGAGCCCTGCATCAGGTTCTCTGCTCAGCAGAGGGCCTGCTTCCTCCTCCTCCCCTCTCTCTCTCTCTGCCTACTTGTGATCTCTGTCTGTCAAATAAATAAATAAATAAATAAATCTTAAACAAAACAAAACAAAACAAATAATGCCCACATTCTTTGTTTAACATCTAACATTCTGCACGATTTTGTTTCCTCAATTTTTTCTAGCAAAGTTAATATTTTAAATAAACTTTTCAATTTTAGAATCATTTTAAATTTACAGAAAAATTGCTAATACAGAGTCCCCTGAACCTCACATCCAATTGGCCCTATTATTAACATCTTCTATCCATAAAGTGCATTTGTCACAGTTAATTAACGAATATTGACACATTATTGTTGATTGAAGTCCATATTATATTAAAATTTCCTTAGTTTTCACTGTATGTCCTTATTCTGTTCAAGAATTCCATGCAGGAAATTGTTCCTCAATATTTTTATCTACAGGAAAGAGATAAAAATTCCAATCTACAGCTTTCACAGCTGCAGATAAGATAAACTTTTACTCTTCCCAAATTTTAAAGTCAACTCTCATATATTTGTTGATTTCACATGGTAGAGCTAAGGTGTGTTTTTCAGACTTGTACTCTTCAAGAACAAGAAGTCAAACTAGATGTTGTTCCAAGAGCTTCGACTGACTGGCATAAACATTTAACTGGGGTAAACTACCAGAGATCAGGACTTAGATTTGTTTTGTATATAATTTTATTCCTTAGTGCCTAATACAGTGTCTAGGACAAATAAACGTTGAATCATCTATTTCAAACTATATTTGAGAAGATAAAAAAGAATTTATGTCACTTTGAAATATCACTAATGCTTTATACATCAGTATAATTATTACTAGTTAGATTTTTTACCTTTTCCAATATTTTAAACAGACACTGCACATTAAGAGCACAAGCGTAATTACAAGGGGATACGTACAACACCAAGGCAATAAACTACTTTTAGTCTTCGTCAAATAAATTAGAAGCAAATTATAGTTAGCATACTAGTAACTATCAGTATTACTATTCTCAGTGAAGATTTCAATAAGGATTTATACGGCAACATACTATTGGCTCAATTTGAATTTCCGTTGTCTTTGAATCAACCAAAATAGAAATCTGACTTCTTTTTAAAGTAATTTATGAGTAGATAGGTCCCCCAGGATAGAATTAATGACTGTGCTGCATTATTAAAGTGAATTTAAACAGTTTAATGTTATTGAACTGGTATCAGAGAAAGACAGGTTACATCTAAAGAAAATGATAGCATATCACTCAAACGCTGATAGTATTAATAAATGTATCCAGTGTTTAAATGAACTGATGACATGTAAGTAATACATAGATTGAAATGAATGTACATATTTATATTCATTAACACCATAGATCCAAAAAAAAATTAGACAAAATATGTAACCTCTGTTTATAAAACATGTTGCTCATAATCTAAAACAAGTAAGTTTCCTTATAGCTTTTACAATGCTATTTCTTTCACTCTTTTCAACATTCAAAAAATTTGTAAATAATCTTTAATAAAATACTGTCATGTGAACATGAAAATTATTAGGTTGTTAATGGGTTTTTAATATTCTTAGGCTAATAAATCTATATGAAAATATATTATTATATATTGTTAAAACATTTTGTAACTTCAAGGGAAAGTATCTAGTAACCTGGTAGAATTTCCAGACACAGTTACAACGCATATCAGAAGTTAATGATATTCTGATGGATGTAGGATAAGCATAATTGAAAAAAATTTAAAGCTTTACCATTCAAATTTTGAAGATAAGTAATTATATATGTAAACTCATATATGTTTCCATACATATATGTGTGGGTAGAAAACAGAAAATAAGTTTAGCAATCAAACATATAGAAAAGCAAAACACCTAATTAAAACAAATCTAGGAGATTTATTTTCTAAACTATGAAGTTCTATGTAGTCTAGTTTTTAAAAATCTCCATATTTTATAGAAGTAAAGAGGAGCAGAAATAGTATTGGTATCCTCGGTAAAATGCAAGGAAGAAATCTGAAAAACTCTGGCTTCTAGAGGGTTGTTTCTTTAATCCTTACTATTTTAAATATATGTTTTTATTAAAGTGTAATCAAGAGGATTTCACATCATGTTCTGAAGAGATGCACTTACACCTCTCTTTGGAAACTCTTCCATAGAGTACTTTCCTGTTCTTCCTTTTCTTAGTGTTGTCTATTATTCCTTTTGACAAATTAACCATTATTCCCCACTCCTCTTTCCTCTAAATAGACTTATCTAATTATTGATTTTTTAAAAATCAGTACATGGATATGGCTGACTGTATCAGTATTGCTCAGAAATAAATGAATACCACTTTCCCGGGTATTCAAATCTAATAATTTTATTGCAAATATGGCTTCTCCGTCTAGTAATACAGGAAGAACTACTTCTGAGCTCTGAGGAATCTTTACCTGACTCAATCTAAAGTTCAAGACAAGTTTTCATTTTACTAATTTGTCTCGTGTGTTTCCCAGGGACAATTCACTTTATTATATTCCTGATCGTGTCAGTTTATCCGCATGCCTTAATTTTTGTATATACTTTAGAGTCCAATATCAGTAACAGACACTCAAAAGATAGCCCAGATTTATCCACCTTTCCTTCAACATTACAGACTAATCTTTAAGCCTGTAGTCAAATATTTCAAGTAGAGCATCATATATTTCAAATAGATTGTGCTTTCTTTTTGCACTGTCCCATTTCTCTTGTACTCATTCCTATTGCATCATTTGCTTTCTTTGCCCATCGTTTTAGCCAGCCAATATTATACAATCACGTAACAATATCGTTATGACCTGGTGAAGTTTGAGAAAACTTCATGACCCTCTCTTACTCCCTACCAAGATGTTGAGGCTATTAGTCTCCAAATATTGGTAACCCCCATGACTGCCTCTCATTTTCAATATCACCTAGACTAGTGAGAACTTCATTACTTCTCACATAGGCAATTGCCACTGTGAGATAATGAACAGACCCATGAAATTGTAATCAGAGAGCCACATAAAAGCTTGATGACCTTAGACTGGTTATTTCTCTATTCGAAATGGAAAAGGCTATTATATACTCTAAAGTCATCTTATAACTATCTTATAAAATTATTCAAAATTGTGTATGGTAAATGAGATAATTTAAATAAATGTGCATAATTCAGTTCTTTGAAGTCATTAAATGTTTGTTGGGTCTGTTTCTATCTGCAACAGAATTGGCTTCCCTAAAGATTAATTCACTATCATGTCATTTACCAGATCAACAACCTTTAATATTTACCCTGTGACTTCAAGTTCTTTAAAATCTTCTCCCTGATCTTGTTTTAATCCTCCATAAACTCTGTGTGTGTGTGTGTGTGTGTGTGTGTGTGTGTGTGTGTGTGTTTAAATAAACATTGGGGATATATTGAGAATACATCAAGAGTAAGAGAAGTGTGTCCTTAGCAACACAGAATTTGCAGACTCCTGGGTAAGACAAATTAGTGCCAAAAAGGTCTCAGCACCAGAGGTCGCTTTATTGAGAAATGAAAGAAGAAACTGAAAGACTTCGCTGGCTGGTGTATAATAAACTAGCAGGAGAGAGTGACACCAGGTTAAGGTTTATAGGCCAAGGTTAAAAGTGTAACTTGGGATTTTTTTGGTTTTGTTTCTTTTGTTGTTGTTGTTTCCCTAGTATTCTACAGAAACCACTGCAGGATCTTGATCACTGCAGGAGGAATGCAATGATGAAATTTACATCTCAAGGAAATCACTGTCTTGCTAATGGCTGGCAGTTTACTCCAAGACCACAAAAGAAGCCTAGCATGTGCCTAGGAGGGTGATCTGAAAAAGGGAGGCAGCCTAGACTGGGGAAATACCCTGGAAGTAGGGTTGGAAGGTGCAACAACAGGACTTAGTGACACCTAGTGGGATGCTGGAGAGAAAGGAGAGGAGTCTCTTTACCTGTTTCTGACTAGGGTGAGTAAGTACATGGTGATAGCCCTTATGGTGACTAGAAGGGAGCTGGCTGGGAAGAGATTATGAAAATAGAAAGAAAATATTGGCAGGTTCGGGACGGAGGAAAAAAAATGAAGTGAATGGAATTATTTGCTCTGTTTTAATGGAGCAAAACCTTTGATCAAATTCCTAGAGAACTGTGAAATGTCTTACTACATAGCGACTATAGTGTCTTACAAATTGTAGATCATTAATAAAGTGGAATTAAATTTGTGAATGTAATGTCGATATCTCTGAGTCGTCTGTCATAATTCTAAAAGTAACACGGATCCTAGAGCTTAATACACGCAACATAACTGCCTTGGGAAGTCTTTGCACAGAATTACTGAAGACTAAATAAGCGGGAGGGACTGGAGTGGAAAGACATACATCAGCCAGACAACTGCTACACTACTAAGAACCTCAACTGTGGGCAAGTTCCTTTGGTTGTCTGACACATAGGCTTTTCATTTACTGCAGGAGATAAGAGAGCATCTCATCAGCTTGCCATTAGGAGAAATTTGTTTAGAAGAGCTTGGTACAGGAACACCTGGGTGGGGCAGTTGGTTAAGCATTGGACTTTGACTTCAGCTCCTGTCAGCATATCAGGGTTGTGAGACCTAGTCTGCATGGGGCTCTGTGTTGGGCTGTGGAATCTGCTTAAAATCCTCTCCTTCTGGCCATCTGGGTGGCTCAGTGGGTTAAAGCCTCTACCTTTGGCTCAGGTCATGGTCCCAGGGTCCTGGGATTGAGCCCCACATCGGGCTCTCTGCTCAGCAGGGAGCCTGCTTCCTCCCTCTCTCTCTGCCTGCCTCTCTGCCTACCTGTGATCTCTGTCTGTCAAATAAATAAATAAAATCTTTAAAAAAAAATATTTATTTATTTCACAGACAGAGATCACAAGCAGGCAGAGAAGCAGGCAGAGAGGGGTGGGGAAGCAGGTTCCCTGCTGAGCAGAGAGCCTGATGTGGGGCTTGGACCCAGGACCCTGAGATCATGAACTGAGTCTAAGGCGGAGGCTTGACCCATTGAGCCACCCAGGCACCCCTGTATCATTGTTTTTAATTAATGGAATTACAGCTAGATGGATGGAAGATTGACATCTCCAAAGTCTAAACATCTTGAAGGCAGAGTGTCAAATACATGAGTGCTAAAATAATATTTGTTGAATTAATGTACTCATGTTTTAATTAATGGTTGTTAAATCCGCTCCTGAGAAATAATCACAATACAACTCCTTGAGTTAAAAAAAAAAAAAAAAAAATTATCAGATAGATTTGCTTAAGATTCAAACTATTGTCTATTGTTTTCCAACAGTGTGGAACAATGCTTATGCATATCACAAAGTCATTCTGCATGTATTAAAATTTTCTAAAGTTTTCTTGCCAACATTCCCTTAAATACTTAAATAATGTTACTTTGTAGGGACAAAAGATCATATGTCTCTATAAAGGAAATTATGTAATAAACACAGTAATTAATATTAGGAAGGAAATGACTAGGACAAAACCAAAATAAAATAATTTCATTCCTCAATATGAGTTTTCAAAACTTCAAAGACAATAAAAACCAGGGCAGACAAATCAATCTCCATGAAATATGTATTTTTTTTCAAAAATATATCCTGTATCAGAAGTGGGGTGCATTTGTTATCAGTCTGCAAATTCTGAAAATACTACTTGAAAGGAGCTTATGAAGCAGTAATATTTTCATGTTCCAGATTATTTTTTAGCTTCCCAAAGTAAATATTTATCACATTAAAACTGTTACAGGGGTGATAGACTTTTTTATTCTATATTTGGTCTGAAGCAAAGACCCCAACTGTACATTTCTCTTATGATTTAAAAGGAAACTGGATTAAATAATTTCTCCAGGTGGTAGACAGTAATTTTTTTCATTCTTACTACTTGAGTCATCAGCAGTATAACTGGTTGTCAAGAATGTAAGGAAGCAAAAGCCCCAACATGCAAATTAAGTACAAGTCTACAATTCCTCATCCATGATTTAGAAATCCAAAAATATTTCAGATCTGGAAATGGTGGTTACTCATCTGGTGGTAAAAACTGACTTGAACTGGCATGAACTATTTCTTTTTGTCCGTTTTGTGTAAATATTCAGCCTTCTTTACTACAAAATGTAATGTGTTTGATTGTGAGTACTGCCATAGATTCCAGTGGGGAGATTACATGATGTATGATTTATGCATTACACCACCTTGCCAAAATCTGAAAAATTCTTAATTCTGGAAAGCATCTTGTTCTAAGAATTTTAAGCATACATAACAAAACATCTGCTTTCAAAAATTTACTCAAGCTATGAGACTAGAAAATATAGGAGAAGCAAATTTGAATATGTTAATATATTTGGCTATACAGTTATCAAATACAAATATATACATTTATTCTGTGGTATGACATTCCTATTTCTTGTTTTTTTTAATAATTATAAATATAAAATAACAGCTATATCTGTTTTTGACAGATGTGTACCTTGGAGTAGAATATTTTGGTATTTCCTGATCTCTTCTGGCTTTCACAAAGTTGAGGTCATTTATATAATATAAATGCTTATGTGAAATAATTGATGAACTTGCCTTATACTTCATAGAGAAGATTGGATCCACCTATTATAAATTCCCCTTTACCTTTACATTGCTGTTTATCTTTTTCATTTAATTCTCTTTTCTTTCTTTTACAGAAAAATAATTGATCTTTACTTTAAAGCTAGCATCTCTATTACACTCCAATGAATATTCTGTATCTAGCCCAACCCTCCAGTATTTCCTTTTAATTGGATCCTCTGCATCAGTATATTAAGAATTAGTTACCCTAAATAATTAAAGCATTTCCATTCATAATACGATCTTTCTTACCTACCATTTCCCCTTTCTTTCCCTTATTCCATTATTTGCTGGTTTTGAAATAACAGAGAAATTGTTGTTTCCAATTTCTGACCTTACTTCATGGTCTATCTTGAAATCCTTTTTCTTTTTTTTATTACTCCATTATAACTTCTCTCATGGAAATCAAGAGTGATCTGTCAGTTATCAGATTCCATAACTATTCCTTGTGCCTCATTTTCTTGGATTTCTCTAAAGAATCAAAATATTTGTTCTTATCTATCTCTGGCTACCATGGTGATGCGGCTTTTCTACTTCCTCCCCTTACTGACCACCTCTTTCCTGTTTTCATTGGCATTTCTTCCTTTTGTCCCTTCTCCTCCAGACACATTGGACTATTCATTATCCCCTAGATTATTATATACACTTCCCATATCCCACTTATGTATTTATGTACTTGGGTGTTTCTTCTACCACTGAAAGTAAAAAGCTTCTTCATCCCTTAAATCTTAGCTCAAATTTCATCTCTTGTATGAAGTCTTCATTAAATAATTATCAGTATTCTACTCCTCCTTTTGAAATTCTCAGACCCTTTTGTATATACCTAATCAATAGCCCATTTTTTTCTACATCTTACTATATTTTTGGTGTATGTTTTACTTCCATTACTAGATTACTAGTTCTGTGAAAATGGGTTTTGTGAGTTTCAAAAAGGGTTCACTTGAGAATTTCATTTGAATGTAAGCTCAACATAAATGGGAATGTACATTTTGCTTACTATTCAATCCTCAACACTTGGAAGAGTACTTGGTATATAACAGAAACCCAAAGAATATTTGCTGAATAAATATACAACATAGCACCTAAGATATATGATGATACATAATGATACTATACAAAGTGTTATTGAATTACATTTAAAATTCAAAACATTTGGTTCCAAGTGAATGTTCTTCCCTCAAAGTGAATGAGCTCTGGAAGTTATTTATTTATGCCCATGGTGCCAGGTCACATATATGGGACTTTACACTAAACTAGCTTTTTGAATCATAAATTATAACTATCTCAGTATCTGAGCTACTGTTTTTAACAAAACAGTATTATTCAACTTTATTTAATGTATTGTTTTAATTTGGCTCTCAATTATATGTGGCTGGAGATGAAATCTAAGAACTCGAGGTTTTAGTCACATAACTCATCTACAAGGTCTCTGGATTTTGGGTTGACACAAAGTATTCAGAAATGTTTCTTGTCAGGTTGAGCAATTATTGAACTTTCTCCCTTCCCAACTTCTAAATTCTTTAGGATTTAGTCCTGGACCCTTTCCTTACAATAATCCCAGAATCCAATCTCCTGGATTCTTTTTTTGCAATGTCCTTTCTCATTGATTTACATACTTTAAGTATTGTCCTATATCAATGGCTTCCAAATTTACACTTCCTAACTTCTACTTTGACTGCCAAACTATAATTTCTAGTTTAGAAATATTCATGGAAACTCTTTTTACTTCCCAAGTATTTTCCCAGTGGTGCCCTCACCCTATCTTCGCCACTTTAGTAAACTGAACTCAGTCACCCAAGTTATGATGCTAAGATTCATTATGACACCACGCCCTATACTATGTCACTGTTTTCTAAACTTTCTCCCAAAGATCTGGTTAACTGAAGTTGGTTTTTGTTTTTGTTTTTACCTATCATCTTTGAATGGTGAAGTTTCTTTAGCAAGTCAATTCCAGCATGCAAATAATCATTGTTCATTTAGAGAAAATGCTGAAAGTTTCAAATATTTATATGCCAATCGAATATATGTGGTATAAATTACACAGAAACATACTTAAATAATTCAAGTTCTACTCCATTTATTTGAGTATCAAATTATTTTTTCTTTAGAAACTTTTATCCCAAAATCAATTTTAAATGAATGTTGAGCAATTAATTATAATCATAAAATTGTGTCATATACTAAAAGGAGTTTCTATTCTTTCATTTAGTTCCATTCCTGCTACTTCTTTATTACTCTGGGCCTCATTTTGCCTTGCCTTGGACTACTTCCCCAGCTTCCTAAGCAAATCCCTGTCTCCCCAGTCATTGACATAACAATAATCTCTGTAAATGAGACTTTGAACTGTTACCTCCTGAACCTCCAATGATTCCTGGCCCCAGTCCATTGTCCCATCACTGAGCTTCTCAGAGTCTCAGTCTTACATGCCCCATTCTGAGTCTCACACCTTCCTACTCCCATGCATCCAACATGTTGCTTCACTTCGTTTGTGTTTCTGAGAGAGCCTTGTCATCCTCCTTCCCCAAAGGTCATTGGGCCAGGTGAGATACACATTTTCTGAAGGAACAATCAACTCCAATGTCTCCTTCTCCAAGAATTTTCTTTGTTCCCCCAAATCCTGGATGGATTTTCCTTCTCATGTCTCCATGAATACTCAGGGTATATCTCTCACTGCACCAACCTTGTGGCTTATATGTCAAGTTCTCTTACTATAGTGTGAGCTCCTTGAGAACCCAGCCTGTGCATTAACTCATCTTCTACCCCTGGCACAGTTGTTCATTAAAAGGAAAAATAAGTGATTAAATAAAGGAGTGAATGAAAATCTCTTCCAGAGCTATGAGACACACAGTTAGTGTAGATCTTGTCCCCAGACAAGAAATAGATGCATCCTTGGACTTGGTGAAAAATAACACAGTAGTGTCAATGCCTATATTTGGTACAAAACTTTTTTTTTTAATCTTTTGGAGCTTCTATTCAATATATATAACATATAAATATATTAAGTATCTATTCAATATATATGAAAGAATCAAGCATAAAGTGCTTACATCTTTAGGTTCATAAGGCAACAAAGTGTGATGACAAATCTGGAATACCTTTTTGGAGACACGAAGGTCTCTCTATTATGTGTTAGAGGAATGGTATGAAAAAATGCAAAGAGCTCCAGTCCAGCAGATTATAAACCTACAATTAGTACTACCTCTGCCTCTAACTGAAGACTTGATTAAAAAGTCATTGAATCTGTCTGTTTTCTTACAAAATGGGAATTATACTTCAGGAATCTTTCTACTCTAGTGTTTTGAATATAGCTTTCAAAAGAACAGAGAACCTGCAATAGTAGAGCATGAGTTTCAAGTGAAATAATGGAAAATATTTGGAAGATGCTTAAGACCTATTAACATTATTTTCTCACAGTTCTTAATTAACAGATGAACTGATAACCATTCTAGATTATCACAGGTTACGGGCATACTCTAATTTTCATAGAAGTGTTCATAATATTACTACAGAGTTTTACTTGTAAAAGTGAAAAAAAATACTGTCCTAAAAAACCATTAAAGGAAAAACCTCCAGCTGTATTCAAGTGTTTGAAAGATACAGTAATTCTAAGGCTGGGAAGGGTGTCCCTGCCCCCAAGGCAAAATGAGTTTTTAAAAGTTTGGGAAATACTGCCCCAACATTCTCAAATTGGAGTGTTTTTAGCAAAAGTCATTGCTGTGCTTACTAAAAGCAAGAGAATCTCAAAATCACATTGAGTCTATAGTAAATCATGCAACACTTGTTAGGGAGGCTTTACGATGAGAACAAATGTGAGGGTGATAAAATCTCTCTATTTTCATGATACCAGCTGCTGGATTCTAGAAGCAGATGTTTGCATACGAGAAAAAGAGATGTCATTGAAACTTTTAAAGTTAGGTGAACTATGGGACATTTGCAAAGTTTGGTAATCAAAAATAAACTGAAGCGCCTCAGAGTTTGGTGAATATTTTATCCAGTCAAATGTAAAACCTGATGAATTCTGCAAGTCCTAAAACACAGCACAAGAGAGTGAAAAAGTTGGTATTAAGGTGCTCTCAAATAAATGCAGTCCAATAAAAACTTATTGGGCTTGAAAAGAATAATTCTTGGCAAATAATACAATTTCTTAAATGCCATATATTTGAATCATAAAGCAGCAGTGTCTTTAAAAATTTGTAAATGATTTCTTCCTGGCATTAAATATTCAACAGTTCCTTTTCAGCCCCCTGTATATGGAAGTAATTTTCCATTTCCTTCCTAAGACAAATTGACTATTAATAAGTTTACAGCGGCATTTCTTTTAAAAATTATTTTCAGAGATTGCGAGATGGCTGCTGAGAGGATAGATGTCGCCATCATGTCCATGTCCATACTTTTGTAGAAGCAATTTGCTATTGCCTGTTGTGGGAAGGTCTGGGGAAAGACACTCATGTATTGGAAGGGTCAGAGCTGCAGTAACTGTAGTGCAGCATAGAAAACAGAATGGAAGCTTGAGAAGGAATATAAAAGTACCATCCTGTTACTTTCCTACTCCTGGTCAGTTCTAGGTGAAATTTCAAAGTAGGTCAAGCTTGTGTTCAGTGTTCCTAATCCTGCCTCAGTAAGCCCTCCCCAAATCCTATCTGCATGTTTTCACCCCCATTTTGGTGGACAAGAGCTTCACCTTTTATTCCCCCATTTCCCTACTACTTCTTTTTTAAGTCATTCCTTCACAGCAAAGTATAGGGTGTGGAAAATTTAAACTGTTTCCTTTTCAGGCATAATTAGAAATATGGTGAAATTGCAGTCATTATGCAGTAAATTAGGGAGGGAGATGTGAAAGAGTGGGGCTCAGAGCCTCACCAAAGTGAAATCACATAACAAATACTGCAGTCCCTTAAACTAGCCTAATCCTGTTTGAATATGGGGTCCACAAGCAAAATTCAATCACTGACTTGAAAAAAAAAAAAAAAAAAAAGCAACAAACAACAACAAAAATCCATTAGCTTTAGTTTTTGTAGTTTTGCAGAATGTCCTCTGGGAAGTGGGAAGGCAACCCTTAAGAATGTAATTTAGCTTTAAAACTGAATTCACTGGAGCAAACCTGGCTTATTTAGTATTTCTATTATTCTCAACTTTCCATTGATTTTATTTTTATTAGATTTTAATCAGGGATTCCATTGTGAAACGCTTTTAACCCAGAATGTAATTTAAGAAGTCAGATTTTCTAGTGGAAGAGAAAGGACTGCAGAGTCGCAGAAATGAATAGAAAAAAAAAAAAAAAAAGGAAAGAAAGAAATTATAAGGCAATTAAATAAAAGGAGAAATGAGAAAGAATTTGAAGGAAGCAACTCCTGAGGATCAGAAAGTCCTGGAATCCAGTTACAGAGGAAGGGACTAAAAGCTGGCTACCTAAAAGGGGCTTCAGATTCCCGGATGGTGATGCTTCCACTGCCGTGGCAGCAAAGGCTGTCAACATAATGTGCGATGCTATTCCACTAGTGTCTGGCTTCAATTCAAGAACTTGGTTTCAGTCAACTATAAAGACAGCAGAAGCCTGATTATCCTTGAAATAATTGAGAACAGTCCTAAGCCAGCATTAGAGAGTTCAGAGAAATCATCAGACAGCATTTTGAACACTGCACATGTATTATTTGGGAAATGGTACAGACTACGGTACAGACTACTGAATTTTAGGGAAGGCTTACTAAATCTTTTTAAAGAAGAAAAAGTTATTGCTAACAAGCAAAATACTTTATCAGATTTCTGTAGTGGACAGAAATTCAGAGATACAGACACTTCTTTAAAGAAGTCAGAGTGGGGAGAGGAGCCAAGATGGCGGAGAAGTAGCAAGCTGAGACTGCTTCAGCTAGCCGGAGATCAGCTAGATAGCTTATCTAAAGATTGCAAACACCTGAAAATCCATTGGCAGATCGAAGAGAAGAAGAACAGCAATTCTGGAAACAGAAAAACAACCACTTTCTGAAAGGTAGGACCGGCAGAGAAGTGAATCCAAAGCGACGGGAAGCTAGACCCCGGGGGGAGGGTCCGGCTCCCGGCAAGCGGCGGAGCAACCGCCCACAAAATCAGGACTT
>NC_081571.1:36892888-36935542 GCF_022355385.1 Mustela nigripes | reverse complement strand
AAAATGATGGGATTGGGAGGGAGACAAACCATAAGTGACTCTTAATCTCACAAAACAAACTGAGGGTTGCCGTGGGGAGGCGGTTTGGGAGAAGGGGGTGGGATTATGGACATTGGGGAGGGTATGTGATTTGGTGAGTGCTGTGAAGTGTGTAAACCTGGTGATTCACAGACCTGTACCCCTGGGGATAAAAATATATGTTTATAAAAAATAAAAAAATTAAATTCTAAAAAAAAAAAGAAAAAAAAAAAAGAAGTCAGAGTGGGTTGTTTTACCTACCTACCTACCTACCTATAATATTTGACAAAGGGAGCATGAAGAAAATCTAATTGACAAATAGAGAAGAAGGGCACAAAAAAAACAATCAAATAGAAAGAAACTAAAAACATTCTTTAAGAATCTTTTAAATTTCACTAAGAGAAACTAAAATAACCTCTTTCTATTAGAGGATTTATTAATATAAAATCCTTAAATCTATCCCCAGCTGTAGTGTCCTATATCACTCTTTCAATTAACTACTGAACCCTTTCAAATATTTTTGCTAAAATAATGAGTAACATATAGTAATGTTGTATATTTGGGATGATTAAGCTGAGAGAAGCAAAAAACGCAGTAATCAGGAACAGAACTAATGGAAAAATCTGTGCAAAAGAGAAGAAAAAAGTAATATTTAAACTAATAATATAAAATCTCAAAGGCCTAAGTCTTTTGCAAAGGAAAACCATTATTAGCACAAAAATTTCCATTGAAAATGTGAAGATTATTCTTGCAATTGATTCTAATTTCTAAGTTAAAGAAATATTTTGATTTAGAAATAGAACATTATCTTTCTTTATAGAAAAAATTTAAACAAAGAAAGATGCCAACTAAATTAATATAAAAATGTAAACTATAATATGTACTGATTTTTTTTTAAAGATTTTATTTGTTTATTTGACAGACAGAGATTACAAGTAGACAGAGAGGCAGGCAGAGAGAGAGAGAGAGGGAAGCAGGCTCCCTGCTGAGCAGAGAGCCCGATGCGGGACTCAATCCCAGGATCCTGGGATCATGCAGCGGCTTAACCCACTGAGCCACCCAGGTGCCCCTATGTACTGATTTTTTTAAATTGAAATGTGACAAGGCACTACTACAAATTTTTAGAAGAGAAAAAGACTCATAAGCAGGTTTCTTTTTTGTTTAGTTTTCGGTTTCTTTCTGCTAAGAGGAAATTTACTTTTGTTTCTTAGGAGATTTTAAAGGTATTAAAAATGGGTTTAATATTTGAAATCTGACATGAGATAATTGCTTAAAGATGGCTGTCATCATCCTTCATCTGTAAAGAAAATTATTTTTTATAAGTGTGCATTGAATCATTGTTTCTCATGATGCTTTTCAAATAAATTAACAGCGTATATTTACCAAGACAATGTCTGATTGCTTCTTCAAACATTTTAAAATTATTTCTGAGTAAACTGTTCATTATGTGAATAGTATACACCCCTGGGTAAGTGGAGGGGGAGCTCTGAAGGCATGCCATTTTATTTCTAATGCTGATTTCACTACTTACAGCTATAGAATATTGAGAAAATTTCTTAATATCTACTAAATGTGAGAGTAACATTACTTACCTATTTATAAATGCAATGAAAAATAAATAGGATAATAAGTTTTAAGTGCTGAATAATTCATTCAATGCATATGAGCTATTTTGATGTTCTCCCCTAAGGTTTGCATACATGAACTCGGGTTTTAACTTACTCTTCAATATTTATTTGGTATCTAGTCATAGAAGTGGATCAGATTGTCTCTTTGAACAAATTTTACCATTTGGAGACAAAGTTGTGTAGAAAAGACACAAGGTTTGGCTATATCTAGAGCGAGGATAATATTCCAACCTGTTGCACAAATTAATAAATTTCCCATAAGCTCAGTTTTCTTAAATGCAAGATAAAAATGATAAGTATTTGAGAGTTTGGAGGTTAAATAAGCTAACATTGAAATGCAGCTAGCAATGTTTATAGTAGATAGTAAAAACTCAGTAAATGCTAATGTCCTCCTCCAATCTAGATAGGTAAATGGATATTGATATAAACATAGATAAGAAAGAAAGAAAAGAGGAAAAAAGAGGAGGAAGAAAGGGAGGAAGGAAGAAAGGAAGGAAGGAAAAGAAAAAAGTTGATATAGATGATGGACATTGAGATAGATAAGATGACAGACAGAGGTAAATAGAGAGAAGAGGAGTGAGAGAGGGGGCGAGGGAGAGAGACAAGAGACAGAGAGAGAAAGAGGAAAAGGAAAGAGAGATCTCTCATCATACAGTTTCTTGAAGGCACACTCCAAGTCAAATTTATTTTTGATGTTACTAAAGATTCTAACTCACCTTATGTATTACAAGGATTTATAGATATTTATTAAATAAATGAATTAATAAACAGTCAACAAATCAATGAAATACTACTTTAGTTAATCCTCCCAAATCATGTTTTAAAGTAGAAGTTAATACCTCTCCTGTAATTCATTATTACAGATTATCTAAGTGTGGCTTTCAGATTCCTAATATCTTTCCCATATTTATTAATAAGGATGTGTGGCAACTACTCATTTTAGAGGAGACATTTGCATTAGCATTCTCACTCTTACACTAGCAATTGTTTCATGTGTAACATTAACTAAAATATATGCCAAATGTACTTTCTTCTAAGAACAACAGCCACCTTCTTAAGGTATTATTTTCTGATACTGAAGTTGAAAAAAACAGACTTTCAGTATAAAGTACATCTTCAGACATGAATAAAACCCCTTCCTTTTTCCTTTTTCTATAAGGATCCTTACCCCTTCGCATCGAATACATCACTCACGTGGTTAAAAAAATTTAAAGGGTTAATGTGAACAGCATATAAACTTTTTTTGCTTAACAGAGTTTCTCACGAAAATATAATAAAGGCAAAACTCTTTACTTACTCTATGCGGCTTTACAAAAAGTAGCCAGTGCATTATCCGTCAGTCACTTTATTACATACATAGATGAATCTATGTTAGGTTCTGTATTCAAATACTAAGATCCAACAACCCATTATTTAAACTTTGTCTAAAAAATTAACATATTAAATATGACATAATCAAAACCCATCATGATCACTTAAGTCACTTCAAGTAAATATTCAAATTTGTAGGAATTATAGATATTCTATAAGCATTCAAATACCTTTTATTGAAAATTTAAAACATAATGTTGCATTATTAGACAAAAAGTTGCTATGGTATATTTGGCAGTTAAAATTTATCAAAAGAAGGCCTTTTGGGAGGCCAACTTTTAAAAAACAGCATAATTGTAGTACAGAAATTTAAATATATATTAAACGGAACATATGCCCTTATGTCTGCATTGAATTTATATATGTGTGAATGTGTGTATTAAAATTTTAATAGAGATGATATGTGTTGAAGTATGTATGATATGACAGACTGCACTACAGGCAAAATGTATTTTCTCTGAATTGTCAACCAATAAATATCTTAAGAGAAGTAGTTTCTCATGAAAAAACTGAAATAATAAACATTAGAATATTTAAATACTATTAGTATTTTGAGAACTAGTATAACAAATATAAATGCATTTGTAATTCTGAAATTGACTTATCCAGTTGTTCTTTTCCTTTTTTATGATGATAAGACACAAAAACATATTCACAATCACAGGGTCTAAGTCTTACACAAAAGAGCTGCTCACTTTTCTTTGGGTGAATCATTAGCAAATATTTCTTTGTGTTTGAAACAATAAAAACATCAAAACTAATAAAACAAAAAAAATTGAAGATAGACTTTTAGAAAAAAATATATGTATTTATTAAGAAGTGTTTCTTTATTATATCGCTATCAGGGCCAACAAGTACGTGTTTATTTGACATCCCTGCAGATTTAGATGTAAATCCAAAAAAGGAGCCAAAACTTTGGCTCCGCTGTAGTTTGACTCTTGAATAACGACTTTGAGGCTAAAATTCAAGCTAAAAATAAACAAACCTTGCTAAGAGCTCTAAAATTCCAATCAGGTTTTCATTTTACCTAAATGAGGTGAATTTACTAAATTTAATCTTGTAAACTAGTATATTAAGATATGCATACCTAATTAAATATGCCCTACTTTCCTTGTTGATAAACACAAAATGGAAAAGGTTAGGAAATGTCCATAAAGATATGAACAATCTAGTGACTTTGGTCAAGTTCTCATTTTAAGAAGATTACAGATTAATATCCATGGTCTTCCTTTTTCTGTTATTACTGAAGAATTGAATAGCTGCTTTCTGTCTGGGACAAGATCTGGATTTGCTGTTTCTTTTGATTTATTATCAATGGTCCATTCCAGCGTGATAAACTGCAACTCCAGTACTAATAGGTTTATAATGATTGCTTAAGCTTTACACTTTGTAAGCATTGGAAGGCTTCACTCACCTTGTTCAAGTGGTTGGCTTTTAGTTGAAGTAGTTTTCATCTTGAGTGCCTCCCTAACAGACATGTCACAGCAGGAGCCTTTGTTAGTGTCTTGGTCACTGTCAGCCTGATCACTGTCCCCGTGCCCACTGTCTCTCAGGCTGGCTCTTTCTGGGTCCTTAAACGTGGAGCTACTGAAATACATATAAAGAAAAAGAAGAGAAAGTGTTGTCTCTAGGAGTCTGAATCTGAAATGTAGTCTCTTGCAAAGCAATTTTGACACGAATGCAAATGGGGAAGCCGAGAAAGTTATTTAATAGGCCTTACCTTTGAACAAACTGCTGCCTGCTGCCCATGTAATTGGGCTCTGCGGGAAAATTGTCTGTCTGCGAAAGAGAAGGAAAAAAATACGTATAGTTGTACACTGGACAAATCTCCTGCAGAGCAACAAGATTTCCTAGTGGAAAAATGATTAATAATTCAAAAATTCCCTTAATCTTCAGATTTGTACATTTTAATTAAATTGGAAATTGCTGACATGTAATTATGTACTCAGAACAATTAAATGATTCCGGTCCACAAATTACCTGTTAAAGTAAACAATGAGCCTGTCATAACTGGCATTCTCTGTTACCACGAGGATGGATAACACAGTCTGTGTTGTTTCATTACTTAGATATTAAGATCGAACATTTGTGGGAGGAGTGGAAAAATGGCCTAATTTCTCCATATTAAAAGTGTGAATTATTTAATAATACTCATTTTTAAACATAATTACATCATCTGCTGGGATTCTATGCCCTCCTTGATGTAATATCACTTAAAGTCATCCACTCCTCAATTAAGAGATACAGGGCATTTACTTCAAATTTTGCCAATAACAATTACAAGCACAGCACATATGGCTGAACTCATCTCTATAATTCATTCTCATCTACATTCTTACTACGGCATTGAACTCAAAGCAGGCAGTGGAAACGGGTATTACTTCTGGTTATTAAAAACAAAGTAAAATGAAAACAAGAATAAAATGTTACTTAAAATATTGAGAGTAAAGACATTGAGAAACCAGGCTTGTTTTTGTGGTTGTTTTACTGCTTCCAAACTGATGTGGAGGTCTGCCAAAAAGAACTGAATTCTCCTTGTATCACGGAACAGAGTCTTTTGGGAGAAAGATACTAGATCTTTCATAGATCTCCCTATACTGTACATTCATACACATCACTTCTTCTTGCAGCTGACTCAGCGACAAAGGTTCTCCTGTTTTCTGCATCACTTCATATCACACCATTGTGCTCTGAAGCAGCCACAGATTCATACAACATCATCTACCATGCAAGTATCAGTGACACGGGAGCATGCAATTCATGAAGAAGAGGGCCCAAGGTAAGGCTTAATTAGTACAATATGTATTTTCCTTATAAATAAAGCTCATTTAAACTAACAGGACCCTTTTTTCTTCCCATGTAATAATTTGATTTTGCGGCTTTCTTGAAATATTACTGGAAGGAGAAAAAAAAAAAGATATGTTAAGAGTAATAGCTTAAAGTACTGTCTAAGTTTCACTGTTAAAAGTTTGGGGACAGGAAGTATCCTCATAAATTTCTTAATCTATAATCTTTTTCTGTTGTTGTTCAACTGACCTTTATCAAAGTGCGAAGATGAAGGTAAATAAGGTCAATACATGTCTCACTTCTAATCCACCTTAACTAGTAGTTTGTAGCAACTACATGTAGAAACATGTAGACATGTTTCATTAACATGTTTTACTAATTTTTAGATTCTGTGAAGCACCTTCAGTTTTCTTTTCATAATAGCAAACTACCAATTCTAAGGATAACGATATTCTAGTAAATACAGTAGTGGCGGCGGGGGCTTGGGGGAACACCTGGGTGGCTCAGTCAGTTAAGTGCCACTTGATATCAGCTCAGGTCTTGATCTCAGGGTCATGAGTTCAAGCCACATGTTGGGCTCTACGCTGGACGTGGAGCGTACTTTAAAAAAATTAAATTAAATTGAATTAAACTAAATTAAATAATAGTGGCAAAAAAAATACTGGGGCAAAATGTTTGCAAACGAATTTTTCCAATTTTTAAAATTACTATTACTTAAAAACTCCACATTTTAACTTAATAAGATCTGCTAAATTGGTCAAAAACATGCATGTAACCGATTATTGTTGTCAGTTGAAGACTAAGCCATGAATATCTTAGAATACTTCAGAAAAACAGAATCCTGGGTATGAAGGAGAGAGTAAAATGTAAAGTGAAAGTGGAAACTCTAGCTTTTATAAGTGCTATTTTAAGTAACCTTGTGACTTTAATGGCTTTAATTAGGTGGAGCATCACAGGCTATGGATCCCTATTCAGTTAGACATACGGAGACAGACTGGGAAACTTCCCTTCCTCTGTTCGAATAGGGACAGTATCTGAAAGTGTTTGCCTATTGCTAAAGTTCTAAACAGCTCTGATGAAATACAGGACTTAAACTGAGAAATACAATACATTTCCCCACTGAATGAAGAGCTGTTTTTAAATTATGTGTGTGTGTGCATGTGCACGTGTGTATGTGTGTTTGCATGAATGAATCGGGGTGCTTGATGAATACTGAGCAAGAGTATTGCCATCAAATGTTATTTTGATGAAAATAGAAACACAAGAGGAAGTCGTTAAAAAAGGGATTTTAGACGAAAAGAAAGATGAGAAAAATAAAGCAGGGAGAAAGGCAAAAGAAAAATAGAAAGGAGAAAGAGAGAAAAAGGTATATATACTGTGGAGGAATGAGGGTGAAGAGAGGTAAAAAGGAATTAAAAAAAAAAAAGAAAGGTTGGTTTATTATTGTAGAATTTCACAAAGTACAACTTTTAAAAATTTGTACCTTAATCAGTAGCAGAATAGCAGAAGTTTACTAATAATGCCTGAATTTATCCAGTAAAGTAGGTAGAAATGTGAGAGGTTCTGTGTGTTTATAATTATCATAATGAAATAGCCATTTGGCCTTTAATAAACATATAACTAACTCACTATAAAAACCACACTGGTTTTAATATAGAAAATAACATTTTCATTATCCAGGCTCCAAGGGTGTCAGAAAACTCATTTAAACTAATCTGAATATAAAAAAAAATGTATTTGCATAGAAAAATGAAAATAGACCCAAAACAAAAGCCATATGTACCACAGCATCATTTAATTTAGAAATAAAAGGGTTTTAAGATATTTTCCAATAATGTACTCAAAAATTTATTTCTAGCTTGCACATATCTAAATCTTAACTTTTTTTTAAAGATTTTATTTATTTATTTGACAGACAGAGATCGCAAGTAGGTAGAGAGCAGACAGAGAGAGAGAGAGGGAGAAGCAGGCTCCCTGCTCAGCAGAGAGCCCAAAGTGGGGCTTGATCCCAGAACATCTCAGATCATGACCTGAGCTGAAGGCAGAGGCCCAACCCACTGAGCTACCCAGGCAGCACTAAATCTTAACTTTTAAGTCTAGGAAGAGAGTAAAATTTGAGGTCAGACACTTGTGGCATTTTAGGTTTCAGCAGAGTAATTAACTGTGAATATTTGTGATTCTTGAAAACTATCCTCTTCCATACAAACTAATAGTACAAACTAATGTTTTCCCTTCAAACTCAATTTGAATGCAGTAACTTTTACTTTGAAAACATATAATTTGTTTATTATTTTTTTCAAAGTACCTGGAGTTGGTAGGTCATTACAGAAAGTTCCAAAACAAACACATTAAAACCTTATGTGATGATCTTTTTAATCTATTTCAGTCAAGATAAAAGACAAAGGCTATGGGATTTTTAGTGACTATTCACTCATAACAAAACAGATCTAAAGTATCTTATCAAACTGAGTCCACCTTCCTAGTTTGACTTTTTGTTTTATTGTTATTTTGTTTGCTGAACAGGAAAACTTTGATGTTCCTTACTTTCCTTTGTACCGAAAACATGAAGAAATAAGCAAGTAATCACTTAAAGAGACACACAAAGTGGGTCTGCATGATATGAAGGGTTTCTTTGATTATTTGCCTCCATGTATATCTCCAAAAGTACTCAGCAGATTATAGCCAATTTATAAGTGATATTCAAAATCAGAATTTTTTGTCAGCAGTAATCAATAATAAACTATTCCTAAAGTATATCAGAATATATATTAATATATCCTACAATTTGCTCATCTTATTATAACTCTAGAAAACAAATCATGATCTAAAAAATATAAACATCCATGAGGAAGACCAAAAGGAAGCACTTACTGAAACTGAACCATATTGGCTGAAATTGGGTAAGTTCTTTATTTGTGGAAGTAGATTAATTTGATATGACTACTTACAAGTGGCTAAGGAAGTTGAGTTGAAAATGAATAGTAAAAGGAGACAAAATAGATTTTTGTATCATTAAAATAGTAAAAATAGAAATTTTAAAAATACATAAAGCATTTGACAAAAGTCAACACTTATTGATAAAAATTCTCAGCAAAATCTGAGAAGGAAACTTCCCCAACTGTATAAAGAGCATCTACCAAAGGGGGAAAAAATATATATATATATATATATGTATATATATATAACTAACACCAAACTTACTAGTGAAACACTAAAAGTTTTCACCCTTGCTTTCACCACTTTTATTCACCATTGTAGGAAAAGACCCAGTAAGTTCAATATGGCAAGAAAAAGAAATGGGTAAATTAAAAAGGAAGGGGAAAATTTTCAGTTATTGTATTCACAAATCATATTGTTTAGGCAGGAAATAAAAAGCAATCAAAACGAATCACAAACAAAATTTTTTAGAAATCAATAAGCTAAGGTTGCCATATTCAAGGTCATCACACAAAAATCAATATTTCTATATACTAGCAACAAACTATAGAAAATCAAAATTTCAAAAACAATACATTTAGCATAGTTCCCTAAGATTCAAACACTTAGCAAATAAATATTTTCAAATGATAAGTACAGAATCTATACCCTGAACATGGCAAAAATTATGAAATGAATCAAAGAAGACCTAAATAGATGAAGAGATATATTGTGTCAATGGAGTGGAAACTCAACATGGTAAAGATGTTAATGGTCCTCAAACAATCTATACACCTAACATAATAATATTCATATTTACAGTATGATTTTATGTAAATATAGATGAGATTCTAAAATTTATAACAAGAAGCAAAGTGACTATAAAAGGCAAAATAATTTTGAAGGAGAATAAAGTTGAAGGAATCACACTATTTTGAGACTTACTAAGAAGCCACACTGATCAAGACAGTATAGTATTGTAGACAGAAAGACACAGAGATCAATAGAAAAGAAGAGAATGCCCATAAGTAGCCCACAGAAATAAGGCCAATTGATTTTTGACAAAGTTGCAAAGGCAATTCAATAGATAATTCAGTAGAAATGAACCTTAACCTGCACCTCACATTTATATATAAACATATGTGTGTGTGTGTGTGTGTGTGTGTGTGTGTGAAAATGGATCATATGTCTAAATGTAAATGTAAAAATATAAAACTGTAGAAGAAAACTTAGCAGAAAATCTTTGTGACCTGACATTTGGCAGAGTACTTAGACATGATATCAAAAAAGTATAATCCATAGGAAAAAAAAAGAACCAAAATGACACAGCAATTTGGTATTTACTTTAAAGAAATGTAAACTAGACTCACATGAAAGATTTGTACATAAATATTTACAGGAGCTCAATTTGTCAAAACGGGAGTCAGCCCAGATATCTTTCAATAGATGAACAGATAAACAGACTATGGTACATGCACGTAATGGAAAACTATTTAGCAATAAAAAAACAAACCACTTATGTAATAAAATGGATGAATCTCAAAAGCATTTTGGTGAGTGAAAGAAGCCAGCCTCAAAAAATCACATACAGGATGATTCTATTTATAAAACTTTTCAAAAAAGAAAATAGCAAAAATGATGACAAAGAAAAGATCAGGGGATGCCAAGGTTTAAAGTTGACTATAGATATAGCATAAGAAGTTTTCTGGGTGATAGAACTATTCAATATCCTGATTATGGTGGTGGTTTCATGAAGCTTTTATATGTACATGATTAAAAATACACAGAACTCTACACTCAAAAAAAGTTTCATTACTATATTCTAATAAAAGGTAATGGCAAATTACACTAAAGTGATTATCTGAGTGTCATATATACTGAAGATTCTTCCATCTCAAAGAAGATTATAAAACTACAAGTTATTTTATTAAGTATCTTCAATAAAAACTGTTTCTGAACTTTGTCTTTTAAAATGATATAAAGCCAACTTTAAAATCTATGTAGAAATTTGGACAGACTACAAATGGATTCAAGATATAAAGGTCTATTTAGCCACACTAGCAAACCCAAGCAAAAGTTCTCTAAGACATCCACCTTAATATGAATTATTTAGCAAAATTTTCGTTAATTTCGAAGATCTTTTTTTTTTGTGTGCAGTTCCCATTTTCCCAGCCATACATAAATACTTCAAATGAAGTTTGCAGACTGCATTTATTGCAAAGGAACAGCTTTTTTTTTTCCCTTCTTTTAAGTAGGCCCCATGCCCAATGTGCAACTTGAACTTGTGACCCTGATATCAAGAGTTGCATGCTCTACAGACAGAGCCAGCCAAGCATCCCAACAAAGAAACAGTTTGTTGTTGTTGTTGTTTTAAACTTCAATGCAGGAAAGAAACATGGCTACATTGTGAAGAACTGGGATCCATCCTCAGAAACCGTGAGTTTCTAAATTCAGAAAATGCCTTATAAATTGATTCTGCATTTGGAAGTGAACAGAGTACCTTTGTAAAAACTCTAAAGACATTTTAATAGGAAATGGTTGGTGTCTAAGATGTACCAAAGTATATGCAAAATATCTTCAAAGTGGTTTTGCAACTTTGGTGGCAAAATTAGGATATACTATTTAAAATATGTGGTTTTATATTTTATATGAGACAATATATGAAAATTTCTCAGTTATCAAATACAATTCTTGTTATAACTTTTGCATTAGAAAAAAATCCTACATGCAGCACTGTAATAATCATAAAATAATGATAAGTGGGTGTTAAGTCTGAGCAATTTTAAACAATATTTGGATTTCTAAAAAATGAGAAAACTGTGGGATGAGAAAAATAAAGACCTCATCACTCTGAGTCTCATTTCTAATTAATTTCTAAGAAAAAAATACCAGAATGCTATTTCCCAAAGTATTCCCACAAAAGGAAGAGAGGAAAAAAATTCAGCATTAGGAAAATAGATCGTATGGTTAGTTTTCGCCGTCCTAGATGCTATTTCAGTAAATTCTAGAATTCAATCTGTGATTAGGGCAATCACTGTGATAAATACATGCAAAATACCTTGGTGCTAATTTCCAGTATTCTCTTATATTTCCCATTACAGAGTTATGGGGCAGTTAGGAAATTTCCTATGGAGAAAATTCTTGACAAACCAAACAGCTCTGGCATTTCCAGAATCCTTGACGTGGAAACACTGGTTTCCTTGATATCCTTTCACCTTTCTGTGCCCGTTTATCAAAGATGAGACCTTTGAGACAGAGACTCAGTGGGTGAATTCACTCCACAAATGTACATTTAGCTTGGGCCCTAGGCAATATTTTAAAAATCCAGCTTTCAACAATGTAAGGTTCACAACATCTGACATCTGATCAGGAATGATAAGGTATGCAATAAACTAGGAAAATATAATCCATGGCTAGGGGAACATCAAAAAAACAGATCCAGGCACGAAAAATATGATGAAATTAACCAAAAAGAATCTTAAAAATGTGTTCGAATATTAAAAATACGGTCAAGAACATGAAAGCATGAACCTGAGAATAAGTGTCTCCTTAAATGTTGAGTCCTCAGTACCTCCCTTTGTATCATCTTCATCTTAGGCCTGAAGGAGAGAAATAGATGATACAAAAAAAAAAACCAAATGGAAATTCTAAAAGTGAAAACTACAATATTTGAAATGAAAAATACATTAAATAGGACTGACAGCAGATTAGACACTTGAAGAAAAGATGCAGCATTTTGTACCGGGTTCCAAAAGCATTTACCTCAATAATTGTGTGTGTGTGTGTGTGTGTGTGTGTGTGTTACACACACACACAATTCCCAGCCATAACATAAATACTTCAAATGAAGTTTGTATTACTCCATTTATTGCAAAGGAACAGTTTTTTTTTTCTTCTTTCAAGAAAGAACATGCCCAATGTACAACTTGAACTTGTGACTCTGAAATCAAGAGTTGTATACTCTACTGACAGAGTGCATGTATATATATATATTTAACAGACACACGGGGCACCTGGGTGGCTCAGTGGCTTAAACCTCTGCATTCGGCTCAGGTCATGATCTTAGGGTCCTGGGATCAAGCCCCACATGAAGCTCTCTGCTCACAGAGAGCCTGCTTCCCTCTCTCTGCCTACCTCTCTGCCTACTTGTGATCTCTCTCTCTCTCTCTGAAATAAATAAATAAAATCTTAAAAAAAACCCACAAACACAAAGTATAAATATATATAATGTTATATTTATACTTTGTATTTGTACAAGTTTTACATATTTGTGTCAACATTATATTTTTAAATTTGTAATATACTAGAAAGCAGAGACAGGTATGTCAAATACCAGAAGGATTTCCCAAAGATTGCAATACAAAAATGAAGAAAGTTTTAATTCTAGAAATGTTGATTTAGAATAGGAATTGTTAAAGAAAAACGAAAGTATGTCCTTAACTCTTTGAAGTCCTCATTAAGAGAGAATTTACTTCTCACAAACAAATTTGGGTTTAGTTGTGTAGTATGCTGTTAAATCATAACATTATAGCTTCAGCTATACTAAGATGATCTGTGTTATCCTGTTTCAGAAGTACAGGGGAGTGGAATTTTCAAAGTTCTTTTGAATTGGGCACATAAAGTTCACTGCATTTATTGATGCCATTGGGTTGAAAACAAAGTCAAACAAGTTGAACTTTTCCCTTATTTCAAAGGCACTGCTTTTCACATTGATAGGGAGCATTCTCTTTGCAGCACACTAAAAACAACTGAGAGTTAAGAGGTGAATAATTCACTTTAAGCCTTTTCATACCGACATTGCTTCTGATAGCTTTGCCTTCAACAGAATATATGGTGTGGTTCTTTCTACATTGCTGAAGTAGGCAACAGCATTTTAAGCCACCACTTATAAAGTTATCTGACAGCACCTATGGCTTTGGAATTTTCAAAGAGCATGAGGTATGGCAATAACTGTTTTTATCAATGATTTTCAAAATAATATATTTTATATAAGTATAGTATGATCGACATTTGTGTTTTGCAACCAAAGGCATAATAAAAACATGAGAAATTCTTACCACATTTAGCAAAAACTAGCATTACTTTAAATTAAAAATGAGACAAGAAGAGCCACATCCTGTAAAGAGAACATTTTAAGTCTACAGCTCAATTAGGATGACTGAGATGATTTTTTTAAAGTTATGTGGCTACATATTAAAAGCTCTTGCAAATGGTAACTCTTTTGTAAAGGATACTGATAACTTTAATAATAACTTGTGTGCCAAATTTAATTATGTAATTTTGAATTTTAAAGAAAATATCTTTGACAAGAAAGAAGAAAATTGAAATAATCAAAAGGTAAGAGGAGTTGCTATTTGTTATCTACAAAAGCACACAAAATAAAGAATACTGTACATTCTTTTTCATATTTGCTAAAGGCCACCAAGTTGCCACTGAAAGCATATCTGCTTTCTCACTGGCAAGGGCATAGAGTTATGCTATGAGTTGATGTCTTAGGGAGAAAAAAATCCAAAATTTGAGTTGCTAACTTCAACATCTCCAATTAACCCATTCTCTTCAGTACAATCAGCCTCTCCATTTCAATGCTAACTAATACTCAATCTTTTTCTTTTTCTTCCAGTGATGGTAGTGGTCATAATGCGGAGGGGGGAGGGAGGTCGGGAGTTAATTCCTTTCTGCTTCTTATTTTGGTTGGTTTTTGCTAGTACTCAGCCAGATATGTTGTCTTAGAAGACTCTCCTCTGCTTTCCTCCTATCATGCTTTTTTTTTTTTCTATCTTTATTAAGAATACTGAAGGAAGGGTGCCTGGGTGGCTCAGTCTTTAAGCATCTGCCTTTAGCTTAGCTCATGAGCCCAGTGTCCTGGGATCTAGCCCCATAGAGGGCTCTCTGCTCCCGCAGGAAGCCTGCTTCTCCCTCTCCAGCTCACCTGTGCTTATGTTCCCTCTCTTGCTATCTCTCTCTGTCATAAATAAATAAAATCTTAAAAAAAAAAAAGAATATGGAAGGATTATCCCACTGGAGGGAATACCTACAAACTGGATTCTCTGAACAGTCAAAGGTCTATGTAGCCAATGAATGAACATTCATTAGAAGTCTGAACTTCTAGAACTCTGACATATGAAGAGAAAGAGAGGAAAGGGAGGGAGACAGATTGGTGACTCATGATTTTACTTACTATCCCCATGAATGCTGAATCTTCTGCAAGATACATTTCCTTAAAATCTTATTAGGGTTAAAGAACTTGCTAACAAATAAAAGGAAGTTTTCATAAATTGATTTATTTAGATTCAAACCAGTTTTCAGTCTAATTCATTTAGCTAGTATGGACAACCATATTGCACTGAATCTAAATTTATGTAATTTGTGTTATTGGGCACTTTCTGTGATACAAGGCTTGGAGTATTCTGTCTTATATTAGGACCTACAAAACCGTATTAGTGATATTTATTATTCATTCTTCCCAACTGACCTAGAAGACATAATAGTGTTACTGTCTACATGGTTTCTTTAACAGATAAACTACAGCTAACTAACTTCCAAAAAGTTACCCATCATATAAGCAATTCATTGCAGAACAATAACCCTTGCTGGTGACTGCTAGGACCAGTCAATTGCTCTACTACCTCTCTTAAAAACAGAGAAAAATAAGGCTCCATCCCAATATTTTCAGAATTTTTAATGAGAAATTAATGTAACTTGACTTGAAGTGCTTTTAAAAATTACTGTTACATACTAAGAAAGAAAAATGCTACTAACATCCCTAATAATAAGACAACTCATTGAAAAAGTCAGCACTTCCCTGCTTGACTTATTCTTTCTAGACTTGCATGTTAAATTATTTGAATAGCTGAACATTTTATATAACTCCAATAACCAGATTTCTTTTCCTTTGGCCAATAACATAAAAAGGTAATTATGGCCACTTATTAACAAATATTCTAATGCATGTAGTAGGCTTAACTGTATGATTACTTACCATCATGACAGACATATAAATTGCCAAAATAGGCACTTCTGAACACTTACCTTTTAAAGTGCAAAAGAAATTCAAGGTATTACTTATGGTCTATCATTATGTAAATACCAAAAAACAAGAACTAATTTAAAAGGTGAACCAAACTGTATGCCTGTTATCCATTTCATCAGCTTATTTTTTTCAAAATACACTCAAATTAAAAACATTATGAATGATTTTGATACACAAAGTTCACCAGACTTGCTCCCCCAAATATTACATTTTTAATCATAAGATAAAGTCAATTATTCAGGTAACTCATTTTGCTAATGAAAAAATTATCAAGAAGATCAGGTTCCTGTCTGATTTTGCATCTACCTTTCAAATAATCACCTGTATAGGTATAGTCCAGGTCCTAATAGGATTTAATAAATAGAAGGAATTCAAGGTGAAATTGAGTGATGCAACACCTTTCTCATTTTTTTCCTTCTTGCAAGTCTTGATAGGGGAATTTTTAACTCTTTAGGGACAATGATGCAGGCAACCAGCTAACCAACCAATATATTTTACAGTAGTTAGTAAATACTTTGGAGGAATTTTGAAGCCCCCAGTCTTTTGCATGGGTTTCAAAGATAATTTATTATGTTTTCAAAAATTATAAAAATCATATACAATTATAAATTTTCAAAAAAAATTATTCATTGTATTTGAATTTGTCTTGAAAAACAAGAGTAATGTGAGAATACAATTATGAAAATTTAGGAGATAATATACAAGGAATTTGGAAGACCTGTCCTCAGAAATGACTATTACAAAGTAAAAGGCATTTCTAAATTTGAAGAAAAAATTAATTATTAATCAAATTTTGAGTATTAGAATACTAGAATATTTATCATTTTCCTAAGAAATATAGGAAGAAGTAGCACATTCAAAATGTATGGGAAGAGTCTATTTTAGGTTGGCATTCATTCCTGAAATTAGAATAAAGCCAAGTGTCTTTACTAATGTTAACAGATTTTTAATTAAACATTAGCACAAAATGAAATGAACTATCTCTACTCTTCATCAGACTGACACTTAATACCTAATTCAAGTATCCCCAGCTTTCTTTGCTTGGAGACTTCAATTCTAAGAATTTTTTCTCATTGGGTAAAAGCAGCAGTCTTACCTACACAATCATTTCAGAGATAATAGGCTTTCATTCTTTCATATCTAATTTGAAATAACGGACAAATACCTTGATCTTGTTAGAGACTCTTTATAATTTACATGGTATAGTTTTTTTTTTTAAAGATACACAAATGGAAAGAAATTAAGAAATGTTAACAGTTAGTAATACCTTACAAAAATAGTTGGTGAACCCTGGCCTCTGGCCCGCTATCTGTTTTTGAAAATCAAGCTGTATTGGAATTCAGCCATGCCCTTTCATTTATATGTTGTCTATGGCCACTTTCATGCTTCAATGGCAGAGTTGAGTAGTTGTGACAGAGACTGTATGGCCCATAAACCCCAAAATATTTACTATATGACTCTTAACAGAAAAAGTTGCAGGATCCTGGCTTAGAAAAACTAAGTCTCAGTTCTTAACCTTTTAATTACAATTTTTACTCTATTCACTCCTGCAGATAAAATACTAATGAGGCATTTTCACATATACACTCTGTTTTATTAGGTCATAGTTTAGGGGGAAAAAACAAAACCCAAAATTCATTTACATCCTCTGTGGGACAGACTTCTCTCACAGAGTTTGCATTTTGAAGGTGCCCAATTGAAAAACTGTTTATATCTTTTTTTAAAGTGGTTTTCAGTGTTAGGTGATTTGTAGCATGTTTATATTCAATTCCAAACTACTTAAAACTATGGAAACAGTACCATCATGGGAACAACAGAAAACAAAATGCACTTAAACACATTAAGTTTCCTGAATGTATTACAAGTTCCTCTAGAGTGTACTTAGAATAAGAGTAAGTAACCTGTTCCTTCCCAGAAAAAAAGAACACTTCTGTTCTTGGTCCTTTATCTCCTGTGCTTCCTTATGTATTTTACAGGGTGATTTTTGTCATTGTTTCTCAACCCCTCCAAATCTATTCCTTCCTTTCAACCTCACCAGCTAGAACCATTATAATTTCTATTTTACAGATGGAGAAACTGAGGCCTGTGGAATTCATGAAAGGTTAGACGGAGGTCCCAATATGAGTAAGTAAGAGGAAGAAGTTTCTTTTCACTCAAAATTTTGCACTATTTCAAATAAAAAACCTGCAAGTACTGTAATGATCCATCTTCCTTTTGTATGTATTATGCTTTGCTTTCTAGCCTATTTATCACTGTCTGATGTATTTTACAGATTTATTACTTTCATTCTAATACTGCTTGTTAATCAATGCTCCCTACTGAGTACTGATACCAAGTCACACCCCCTTGAATGGCTTTGTTCCTATAATTGTTCAGCTCTGAATCATTTTAAACAAAGATAAAAGCAATGAGGCCTACTGGTCAACTTTGATTCAAATAAAAGAATCAAAGCCAGTTCTATGATTAAATCTGATGATCCTGGGATGCTTCTGGAGTCTCCAAAATTTGGAAATATTTTCACTCTATAGGATCAACTTATAGAACTTCTTGAAGCTTCTGCCGATTGTCACTTTGAAAGACCCTGAGGCAATGTGTCATACGTACACTGGTCCCAGCACAGTTTCTGAAGCTTAGTATACGGAGGCCTAAAGAATTCTTTTCCAAATTGACCTGCATTCTAGAAAGTAAGTTGCAGTAACTCGGAGCGATTATTCATGCTATACAATGTTTTCATACTCCATAGATACCTCAGTAGAAATGTATGTCAAACATGATATCCCAACTGGTATAGGAACAGAAATCCTAAACTCTGAGTCAGATGACACTAATTCTCTATTCCTAGCTAGCTGTATATATGTGAGTAACATTTCTGTGCTTCAGTTTTCTCACATGAAAAGAAGTGTAAATGAAATCAGATGTTATCATATGTCTCTAAATTTCTGGCATTCATTACAACAGTTCTTTTGTGCAAACTTTTCTTCAGTTCCTACCTGGTGTGAGTTTTCTTCCCATAAGGTCTCCCTGCATAAAAAGCACAGTTCTTAAGTAAGACTTAATAATATCTTTCCACTTCAGAGTTTACTTTGGTAGTGTAAGAAGTTTAAAATATCTGTAAATTACTTCTTCAGAAGACAGTCGACCAAAAAAAAAAAGACAGTCTACCAAAAATGGTCATTTTTTGAAATGTCTACTTAACATTTAAAGCAAAGGTGACCAGTCCTGGTTTAGAGAGGTCAAAGTGGAAATTTATGATAAAATAAATTAGCATCCCAGTAAAATTAATTTTTAATATTGTAAGTATTATGGAATAAAATTGTACTCTTAAACAATTGCTAACATTTGGGCCAACTGAAATATTGTTTTTATGGAAAATATGCCTGCCAATCAGTACCCTAACTGCTTCAGTGCTTTATGTCATTTGCTATTAACAACAACAATAACCATGTGTTAATATTTATTCAACATTTAGTATTGATTATATCCTTTTTATGCATAATCATATTGCATCTTGAATTTTGCTTATGACAGCTCTATGAGTAGCAAATATTATTACACTTAATAAGAAAACAGAAAAAAAAGTTAAGCAACCTGTTCTGGACTGAAAAGCTATATATATATAGATATATATGGATATAGATATAGATATAGATATATAGAAAAGCTATCTATCTATAGATAGATAGATAGATAGATAGATAGATAGAGATAGATAGATAGATAGATATCTACAGATAGATATATTTTCTTTTTAGACCAAGAACCTTTGGAATTGAATCTCAGTGTAAAGCACCAAACTGTCAATCAGGGAGTAACTGATTAAATGAATTACCCATTAATTGGCCCAGAATTCTAGCATCGTTAAGGTAGTATGAAACTACATCATTGGCATGGGATGATGTCTACCTGTGATATACTTATATAATTTTAGGCAAAAAGCAGCTTAAGATATTGTGTTTAATATATACCTGTGAAAAAATCTAGTTGTGTGTCATGTTTATGTGTGTACTTAACAGCATGGGAAGACAGAGCAGTTTATGAACCCTTATTCAAAACCCTGGCACTTAGAAGACATGTTTTGTAATCCCAAACTCTTTCATATTTCAGAATGACATTTTGTTGTACATGTCATGTATTACCTATCCCAGCAGAGAATGGTACAATACCTCAAATTTAAACATTTTAATATGTCTTCAATAAAAAAATGTTCATATTAACACTAAGTGGAACTAGTAAAGGTTAAAAATAGTCTTAAATCAGTTCAGGTCTGAGTCTTTTGGATCTGTATTTAGAGAAGGGACTGTGGATCTGAACAACAAAAGGTTAGCAATAGCTACCTCTGAGTACTTAATCATAAGCAATTGTAACTTTTTAAAGATTTTATTTATTTATTTGAGAGAGTGACAGTGAGAGAGAGCATGAGAGGGGATAAGGTCAAAGGGAGAAGCAGACTCCTTATGGAGCTGGGAGCCGCATGTGGGACACCATCCCAGACCAGGATCATGACCTGAGTGGAAGGCAGTTGCTTAACCAACTGAGCCACCCAGGTGCTCAGCAATTATAACTTTTTAAATGCAACTTTCTGTGTGTAGACCTGGCAATTCACAGACCTGTACCCTTGGGGCTAATAATACATTATATGTTAATAAAAAATAAAAAATTTAAAAATAAAAAATATATGTAAGTTTCTCTATTTTCAGACTACAGATATGTAATGAGTTCTTACAATGCACCAGGTGCTGTTTTAGGTATGTTTTTTTAGCAGAGGTTTTGCAGTAAAAATTATTAAAATGCAAAATATGGCTAAAAATATGATAAATGACTATAGTGACTATAAATAAATAAAAACATAAACCATTTAATTTGGGGAAATAAAATTAAAAAAAGAAAGAAACTCATTCTGAATCAAAAAATCTGAAGTTATTTTAATGCAAAAATTTTGATTTTTTGCATATAAGAGTTTTATAATAATGGCTGTTATTCCCGAGAGTAAAATCTCTTCTAGGGAAACTATTGACTTGGTGAAAATCAAATAGGAAAGAAGTAACTGGCCTTGCAATCAAATGTAGCCAATTCATCCCTAGAGGCTAACTACAAATTCCCAGTTCAATGTTAGAGGAGCTGAAATCCAAAAGGCAATAGACTAGCAGAGCCAGAATCTCAACTATACAGGTCTAGAAGCACAGTCTCAGAGGAGTAGCTTCATCTTTAGGATATCTGTCATGGAGCACAAAACCAAGTGTCCAAAAATCTCATATATTTACCTTTCAATTGTCCTTGAGAAACTCTTCTTTATACATTACTTAATTCTATGTTTTTTGAAAAAAGTATTATGTGCCCTGCTTGTATGTACATTAGACACATTTTTGTATTAATATAAAACACAAAGTAGATAGTTTTTCCCAAAAAAGAAGTGAAAAAAAAGGAAGAATTTTTCTTTTTTCTGATAGCTTGCCTCCTCCCTTCTTTTGAAAACTGAATCAGGTTGTCACATATAGTTTGAAAAATAGGTTTTTCCTGTCTGTGAAGGAGCATGGGTTTATTCAAGCAGAGTTAGGTAGTTTATAAAAGCCATATACTTAATATAAAAAAGGCAAGGTATAAAACTCTTCCTGTAGTCTAATTTGATTTAAGGTTCCCGATACCCCTTTTCTTAAGAGGACAGAACATCACAATATGAAATGGTGCACCTAGTAGCACAGTACATAAATAGCTCGGGCTGAAAGCATAACAATAAGCTCTCTGTCTATTATTGCAGAACCAATAAATAAGCATAATGAAAATCATGACACATTATTACATTACTCTGTATTGCCTCTATTCATTAAAAAAAAAGATGAGTGCATTTAAAATAATTTCACATGTCAAATGACACTAAACCTTCCAGTTGAGATGATATTGAAAGATTGAAAGGAATATTTGTAAAGGGCAGATGCATGGTCTTATGTGGCTTATATCAAGATTACAATAAAAGCACAAAGAGTTGGAGATATAACTACTTCATTCCAAACTGATAGTAGCACAGTATCCCAAACAGTTACATCATTCACCTGTGCTATGTGTGTTCTGATATTAGAAAGTCAATAAAAAACACATTAACAAGCTTTAGAAAAGACTTCCCTGTCAATTAGCCCTTGGATGGATTCTACGTTTTCAGTTTCCCTGTTGATTTAATATACTAGATTATATTAGCAGCACTGATTTGTAAACAAGAAAGATCTGAATCCTATTAATGGAGATATGCTGCCAAAATAATCAGCTCCCTACTTAACAAGTTTCCAAGTATTTGGAAAAGCTGTGAAATGGGATTATAAGGTTAAGCTGTGTACATCTGGCTCATCACTATATAAATATTTCGGAAATTTGATCCCATAGGCTGAAGAAACACCTGTCTAATCATGACTCTTTTCCAAGTTACATGAACTTCAGTGAGCAGAGCAGTACACAAATGCTGACAAGAAATAATGATCAATTTACATGATGTATTTCTCATGTTAGGCATATAATTTTATTATGTATCACTCATCTGAGTTAAGACATAAGAAATATTTTGGGAAGGTTCTGTGGCATCACATTTATATTGGCAAAAGAGCTTGAGAGAGGTGCAACAATTTTTTAAATGCAGGATAACCACCTGAAGTACTAAATATTGCTTTTTTTCCTTGGGTCATGGTATATAGTTCTAGAGTAATTGGATGTTGTAAGCATAAAATAGTATAATATGGACCCAGAGAATAATTAATGAGAAGCAGGAGTTCGTGCATAAAATAACAGTAAAAAAGTTCAGCAGTCCCTCTAGTTAATCGAAATCTTAATGAATTTGAACATCAGTTGGTTTAACCAGATCCAGGATTAAATAACTATGCTGACTCTTTGTCAAATATACACCAGCCCATTAGGGCTGATTTTATGTTTTTCAAATTTTGTTCAAAGAGGTAATTGGGTTAAAAAATGTACTGAATATGGCTCTTATCAAATTAACTTCAAATGTCCAACTTGAAAACATAGATTTTGAAACTGTGGTCCAAAATGGCAGCTAAAGGTCAATGAATCAAATTTCCAATTGTATTTCCTGGGAGCAGATGGGTGCAATGAAACCTAATGATTGAATTTTAAATGCTTTCATGCACCTTTTATCTGTTGCCCAACATGTTGATTCTACCTTAATGCTCTAACAAGATAATAGGTTTATTACAATTAAGCAACTGAAATGATATCTCCATTTTCCAATTATTTATATCATATTACCTGGGGATATTGAATCAGTGCTCCTTTCCTTTCCCACCCTTAGTGCCTTTCCATCACCATCCTACACCTACCACCAAACAAAACCCAAACTTTAATATCATTAAATAACAGATGTGTCCTGGGAGATTTGACATCTCTAGTCAAATGATGAGTGCTTAAAATGAAGCCCAACTTTACTGAGGCTCACTGAGAAACTTGTTAGTTCAAAGGTATTTGTTGAATAAGTTTAACTATAAATTTCCTTTCCTTATGGTATAAACTGATATATTAGTCTATTTCTCTGACCTGCATGGGCTTATTATATAAAGAGGGTTTATCAAGTAGTTTAAAAAAACAGTATGCTCTAGGAGCACCTGGCTGGCTTAGTTAGGTAGAGTGTTAGACTCTTGATCTCAGGGTTGTGAGTTCAAGGCCCAAATTGGGCATAGAGTTTACTTTAAATAAATAAATGTTTTATTTACAGGAATGGCAGATGGAGGATTTTATCTCTACTATATCTCAGTAGAGCACATTCTTGTCCCAAGAACAAAAGTAATGAATTATGAAAATGTTTATTTCATTGCTTTTATATAAAATAAATCAATACATTATCTCTTAAAGTCTAGATGAAAGAAAATCCAAAAAGCTTTTTATTTTAACTAATAAACAAAAGTTTCTCATGTATTAAATGCATTTTAATAATGCTAAAGATAGAATTATTTAATCCAACCCTTCTCAAATTCAACTCACCCCGCTATAGCTCCACTATAGGAATCAACTATAGGCATCTGAGGTCTGAATGTACATATATATAGTTAAATATGTTAAATAGCTTAAGGTGATAAACACCACGGGCTCATCTATATCTATATTTATATCTGTCTATCTATCCATCTATCTATATATGTCTGCATTATTTAAAAATATTTACATTAGATGTAAATGTACAACGTTCTTAAGGTATCCCTGTAAAAATATATTTTCTGAATGGATATCACAGAAAAGAGACCAGATGAAAAGAATAAGAAGAAAACAAGTAGAACAAGTCAGCATAAGACACAAATAATAATTCCCTTCCTTTTGCTTCAAACTAGGTACTTTGATCATTTTTAAATATCTAAACAGCTTTTTGAAATTTCTAAACAAATAATACATTTTCAGATTCTATGGTTTTATGTGAAGACTAATATAAATGCACAAAACCTGGTATATTTGTAGCACATTCACAGCTTTTCCAACATTGTTTAGAAGTCACATTTCCAATAGATTTCTAAGCTGTATCCTTTTAAAAGAAAGCATGTATGATAGGTCAAGGAAAGAACATTCAGAGAAATGAGTAAAATTCAGACAGATTATGGATGATTATAGGCCCAGTTTCTGATCTACTGAGAGGTTATCTGCTCCTAGTACTCGGGCTTTTCTTAGTGACAGGAAAGCAAGACCCATCTGGAGACAGCAGCACCCATTGCTGCTATGCCTTCTTTCCCTAAAATGCCAAATATTTCATAAATTTATGGATGGGCTCAAACTATAATGCTTGGATAAATGTGGGTATAAATGTCCCCTCTGAGAACTTGCTATTTATTGGTTTATCTTATATAATATTTAACACTATAATCTTTCAGAAAGCCTTTCTCTTATTTTTGAATGTTAACTGACAATAAATCCTAAACTTAAATTTGCATTTCAATGTTCCTTCCTATTATTTTTTCTTTCACTTTGTATCTCAACTATCTGGCAGTGGAGATAATTAAATTTTTAATATGGTTTGAAAGTTCATTCTGCTTGAAAACTTTATCAAACCTCCTTATTGTTTGATATGGATTTTGCAGTTAAAGTTTAAAATTCAGATAAATAGTAATTAAGTCCTAGAATAGCTCAAAGGTAGTAAATTATTTCAATTAAGAGCTTTTAAAATTATTTTGTTATTTATTAACTGAATTGATTATGGACTGAACAACCCTGCAGGTTGTAGATGTGTTTTAAATAACAATACTGAAATGGGTAACATACTGCTTATGTAAATGCTTAGCTTATGTTTCCTCAATATGTGCATAAAAATGTCATACCACCTACATGAAATAAATTCTGAAATTTTGAGAAAAATTTTGTAGGTTGGATTATTATTATTATACACATTGATAATTGCCCTTAGTGATATCCTTTTCCCATTATCAGATGGTGAATTGTTGATATGAAAGTGATTAAATCATAAAATTATATATTATTAAATACAAATAAAAATAATCCAAAAATTACTATTTATGGTTTATCTGTAATTTCATTTCATTAAAAAAGTCCCATAGATAAAATAATCACATTTTTTGCTAATAATTTACTAGAACTGTATGATTCTTAAAACCTTAACAAAGAGACATAACGTTTGAATTCTATGGTTTTAATACTTTATAAAGCGTATTAAGGAATAGGACAAGAGACAAATACTCTTACCAACACCATTTGCTCTTAATATACTGTGTGTATATATAATATACACATGCACACACATATACATATGTGTGTATATATACATATACATGTGTACATATATATATAAATGAATTCACTGAAAGCTTGATACTCATAATTGTGAACTTTGATCACTTTTTCCCCATGAACTTGTAATAGTATCAATAGAATTGTATAAGAATTTCATTGTAGTTACTAAGAAGGTAACAATTATAAATAAAAATTATCAAAACATGCCACCTTCAAATAAATTGTTTACCAGCATGTTTATATATAAATAATATCTTAGACTTTAACCTCTGTAATTTCTAGGTTTGAATCTAAACTCCAGCTCATATCTGATTGATGATCATAGGATTACAAAGAATCCATATTTTTAGGTCCTTACTATGTATTAGAAAACATGCTAGGTTCTCCCAATTACAGCGACAAACAAGATGGATCTGGTCTCTGTCCTCCAATATTCAGCTACTTAAGTTGCTAACTGACAAATTAGTTGCCGATAGTTATAACATTGATCCAGAGTTTTAAAACTGTTGAGATTTAATAATATTCATTATTTTGTGTGTAAATCAATTTTTTCTTTAAGGGAACAAAGTCTATGTACCACAATGAAAGAAAGAATGAATGGAAATGGGTGTTAAATCTCCTGTCATCCAGTCTCAATATCTTTATCATGGCTTTTTAAAATTCCTATGCATTAAGTAGCCTAAGGATCAAGCATAGAAGAAAAAATACTTGCACTGACTTCTGCTGATTAAATATTATTTTATAGTTCAAAAGACTGCACTTTTCTTTTTACTTTCAGTCTGTCCTGCTTTCTTAGACACTGCCAAGTGGTCCTACTACCATGTACTTCAAACTTAACCAGGCAACAGAGGAGTGTGATGGAAAATATTATCTACCCCTTTGCTAAAACGTTACATGTCAACTTTCGCCTAGGGCAAAATTTAATGGTTGACTTGTGGATCTTCATTTCTAGAGATTTACTGTGGAAACACTGACATAACCTTTAACCAGAGCAAACAGAGCCACTCTAATAAGCAGGCAACACCAAACCTAAAAATGTACGAGGAACAGAAAGATCCTGGCAGGAATTAATCTGCCATTTTCACACATCTGCCCGAGGGAGGTATTGTAATTGCAAAAATTTACTCTAAGACTGCTGAGACTCATAGTAATTATGTTTCTTTCTTTTTTTTTTTTTTTAATAGAAATAGCCACAGGTGGTAACAAATTGGGTTTTGAGATGGAGAACTGGGCATGCATTCTAACCCAAATTACTATGTAATTGTCTTGATTATAAAAAAAAAATGCAGAAAGTCTATTGCTCAAAATCAGAAAAAAGAAATTCTCCTTAAATATATTTCTTGTCTTTTAGTTTTTAGTTTCTCTCCACTTAGGCATATAGCTTCATTTGTTGGTATTGGCCCATCTGATATCAGGGCCACAACGTAGAATAGGCTTTTGCCAATAACCCTTAGAAATTGCTGTGAGTGGGATTTGTGTAATAGGATAATTCACTTATTTCCTGCCTTATTATCATTTAGACATAAATAGTAGCTTTCCTAGAAGGTCAGGATCTGGAAATGTAGCTAATAATTACTATTATCCGTGTATCTGCCAATGCTAAAAGTGCAAAGTTATAAACTTATTTCAATCTATGTGTTGTGTTAAAATGTTTGTTATTTTTCACACACACACACACACACACACACACACACGTTTTCAATAACGCTTTATCTTTCTCTACAGTTAGATTCATGCATTAGCATCAACATATTATCATTGTTTTTTAAAACTGCAAATGTATTCCGGGCATACCATGCCAAATAAGATTCCAATTGTCAAGTGTGACTCCAAACTTTCTTAATCAGGAAATTCGGATTTAATCAACCAAGATTAAAATTAGACATTAGGCACTGACTTAAAACAAAACAAAAACAAAACAAAATTCATTAATGTAACAGGAGGTCACACAAGGCTTAAAATAATAATAAAAATAAATCAATCAAGTGTCTTGCCTTGAAATTACATGAGGGTAAGTTTGTATGTAGTCTTTAATTCCATCTTAATGATAATAATAATAAAGATAAATGATTGATTTCTCTTTTATTTTTCTTGACTTATAACGCCCCTTATTTACATTCTTAATGAAGTAAGTTGATTTGGGATGAACTATTTTGAAATAGATGCAAAACTGCAAAAACAAAATAGAAAGCAAGACTTTTGTGTTCCAAGAAGACACCACAATAAATTCACCAATATTTAGAAAATATTCCATTTTTTGCTGACAGAACCATGGAAATCAAAGCAAGTTATCTATAAGGCGGTTCGGAAAGTTTTTATGACAACTCTTTATACAAAGATATGTCATTAAGCAATTATCAGGTCTGAGATGGAAAATAACCCCTTTTGGAACTAACTCTCTTTTTCCCCTCCCCAATACTAAATGGTAACATTTTTTCCTTAGTAATTTTTGCTGAGACTTTATGTACTTTTTATCTCAGAGATTCTAATTTCTTATTGTCATATCATCTACTGAAATGGAGATATTGGCAAAAAAGCACATATTGTTCACTGTACACTCTGGTAAGAAAATGCTTCTCATGGTAATTATAGGTGAATTTCTTTTATAGATATCAGTTCTGCATATAAGAATTGTTCTGGTGAAGTAGCAAAAAATCTATTGAATATTCAGTCATAAAAAAATCTCAGTTTACTCTGATAAATTATGCTGTGTGAAAAATAAAATAAACAGCTTTAAGCAAAGTCATTTATACTAGGGTCTATGAATTAAAAAGAAAAGAAATATATCTTGAAGGTAAAAACTATCATTTTAGGTTTCAAAACTGATGAAAGTGTTCATCCTGCAAATAAATATTGAGGAATTTGTCTAAGACACAGATAGTATAAAATTAGGCAATAGAAATAAGAAAGCTATTTAAGCCACTGTGGTCATTTCTGCCTATAATAAAATACCTGTTGCATTGTCACTTTATAAAAGGAAGCTATTGGAATTTAGGAAATATGTGTATATTTCAACTTGAGTTTTATTGAATTGCATGGCATGAAAATCCTAGGTATAATTGTAATCCAATCACTGTTCAGAGGGTTTATTAATGATTCAGGCAGAAATACTATAAGAGGTATATCAATTGCTCACTTATGCCTAAATTACATTTTTTAAAAGTTACCACCAAAAGAAACTGAAGAAAAATCTCTAAAGAACCATATTTGTTAGAAAGAAATTATTTAGTCACCTTATAAGTTAAATATGTTATTTAAAAAAATATATATGCCACTAAAATAACAATAATTTTTTTCTGAATATAAAGTCATTATCTACATTATGTATTAATATAATTTACAAACATGTAGCCAGTGTCTCTTAAAAACAATATGTATCTACAAAAACAATTATAAAGGTACAGCTTTGAAAACTTGAAATAGAGTTTTAATGTTCTCACTTTCAAATTCTACAAAAGCTGCTTTCACCTGATAAAGAAAGTAAACAGGAATTGTCCTTTATATGCTTCTTTTAATGTGTTCCACTAATTAAAAATCAATCAAAAACACAAGTTTAAAAAATAATAAATATTGTTCAGACAGGGTGGATTCCAGAGCCAAAAAAGCTTACATGATTATATTGAATCTGTACCTTGCCCATTTTGCTTCCAATATAGATATGGTTCTTGAATATATTATTGAGTAGAAATATAAAGAAAATAACATGTCTCTAAATATTTCAAAATGACTAAAACAAAATGCATTTCTAATACCATTAAATTATTTTAATATATTCCATTCCTCTAATCAAACCAAAATCTATTTATGTAGATTAGTTACATCTAAAGTCTCATTTATCCAACCTGTATTTATCCTTTGATCACAAAGCTTGTTAACTTAAATGGTCTTTTATTGTTATGATTCATTTTCCCATAATTATGCTGTTTAACTGCCTTATTTTTTGAATAAATATATGCAAACGCGCCAATCATATTCAGCACAGTTATGCTAGATGCTCAATGAACTGTAAGAGCCATTTCACTACAATAAAACTGCCTGGAATAGATCCAGGGCAGGGCCTAGAAATACCAGTAATCAGAATGTCACTAAGACCAGAACGGATAGAAGTGTGTCACATGTATATCAATAGATTCTCTCAAACACTGTCTGAAACCAATTTTACAGTCTATCACTGGAAGAACTTTGTGCATACAAGGGAAAGATGCCACCCACACAGCCACAATTTTGCATCTGTATTTTTGTCTTTTTTTTTTTTTTTTTTTGGCTTTACCTTAAAAATATTGAATTTCTACAGTAGCAAGGAAGCACAGGCAAACTTCTGCTTAGTCACAGCTGGGAATGTTGATGTCATTAAGGACTTCTTTATTATAGATAATTTATTTCAGGAGACCAGAGGATAGCAATATATCACTGTCAAAGCTGGTGGTGAAAGCTATGACTAACCGTAAAATACTCTGTGCCACTGAAGGAAACTCTTGTCACGTCTCCTTTGCTAACATAGGTCGACAATAGATTAGTGTAGGCCTGATGATCTTTTAAAAGTATATTGTAGGTGGGTGGCAGAAGTCACAGTATCTTCAAATTGATGGGCAAAATGAACTTCATGCCATTCTCTAACAAATATACAGTCATTGGTTAAAGGAATTCAGCACAGGGAAAAAAAAAAAAAAAAAAAAACCTTCCCTAATGACTTTACTAAAATATGACTTTAAGATAATGCCCTGTGGGATTTATTAAACAGAAGTATCACTGAGGGGAATACATTCTGGAGCAATGACTAATATCATAATTAGCAGGTGCATTTGTAAGAATTTACCCACTATTGAGTATATTGCAAGGCTTCTCAGCATAAGGGAGTTAAGTTTTTCTTCCTAACCTGGCATGAGCACAGTTCTAGAGGCCTCATCTTTTTCCTGAGGTTGTTTTGTCACCAGGATCAAGATGTATATTCTTACAGTATCTCCAGCCATCCAACCATCCTTCCAAAAGAATCAGAAACTTGGATGAAAATTTTTTTCTCTTCATCTACATAAACTCCAGCCAACAGTCCACTGAAGGCCAGTCGTTGCTCAACTTCTTCTCTGCTCTAGAATGACTGGCTCTACTTCAAGGCATTTGAAAATGTGTGAAGTTTGAAAACAGTGCAATCATCAAGTTTTACCATATTTTCAGAGAAAAAAGGAAGGTCTTACTTCATCTTTGAAAAGAAGAGCACTGCCTTGGAACTAAACAAGTATAAAATGGGCTAATATCTGTGCTTGAGTATTTATATACATGATATGAAAAATATAAAGAGATAAATGCACGAATACACATACTTTAACTTTGCCAAGAAGTTTTATGATTTACATTTTCATAAATAGAGCCAACTTTCACTGCAATAAATACATATAATCCTTTAATAATTTTAACAAAATATTTTCTTAATTTATAACTTTTATTTTTATAGATATATTTCTATTACATTGTATTACATAAGCAGCACTGACAGTAAAAACTTTGAAGCCTGATAGTGGTAATGAAACATTAGAAAATATAAATATTATATTTGTAAATAGCATTAAATACTTATCTGTAGATTTTTAAGTTTTTTTAAATTTTAAAATATGTGCATTTCTTAATCCTTTAATGAGGTATTTGAGATTATTTTCAGGGAACCAATTTATTTTAACCTCATATATAAATCTATATGCATTGTAAAAAAGTGAATAATATGTAACTTCAACTTCATTAAGCAAAATTTCTGGAAATTATGTTTGTTTGTCTTTTAATTTTTTGAATGTGTTTTGAACAATATGGTCACAGGTGATTGATAATGTTTTAGAACATGGAAATTTTTTCCTGACTAAAAAAATATGTTCAAGCAATTAGGATTGGAATTTTAGGACATGCTTTTCTATGATGTGATAGTTTCCATGATCACATACAGCCTTAAATAAAATGAAGATGAGGAGATTAAAATTCCAAAATCCTCCATTTAGACTTGGATTTGATAATATTTATTGAAATTATAAAATTCACTCATAGGACTTAAGTAAAATTATAAACTCACTTATGCGCTCAGAAAATTTTTTAAACTATCCTACTCCTACATTTTTAAAAGACTGATGAATTATCATCTTGGTGAAAGGATAATGAAATATTTTACCTGGCTGGCATTTTGAAAATTTTGTTGAAAACTAAAAACTAATGGATGTAGAGGTTATTACCTCTGAGTAGGTGTATCAACTAATCATAAAAATAAGCTTCTCAGGTTTCTAATTCATATAATTAAAAAATATATACTTTTGTGTTTTCATTTATTGCAAAATAAGGAAATGCATCCAAATTCACATTGGAGCTGAGATTTTCATAGGTGCACACAAAACTAAGAATAAAAGTAACAATGTATTAAAAATGATGATAGTAATTTGAATTTTAAACTCTTCTTCAAAGACACTCAAAACACCTTGAGGCTGATTATCTTTTAATTCAGCTTTATTGTACCTTATTTATACTATTTTTAATATATGGTAAAACAAAAAATGTGCTGTGATTATGTACTCATTTTAAAGCAGAAATTAATCCTTCCATCTTTTAAAAATTAAAAAAAAAAGACAAGTGGAGAAGACACTCTTGGAGGCCTGCTATAGGAGACATCCTTTTCCTTAGTTAGCCCATCATTCCCCTTGTAAGTAGAGATGTATATAGTGTTTATGAAAATGAGAGAATGTAACTAATCAAAATGTGCTATCTTAGAACAACATTGCAGAAAGTTAACCTCAAAAATATATATAAAGAAAGAAAATGTTCACACATTTTATATTTGTTACTGAAATCCTAACATGCTAGAATATGAAGTTTTAAAGTTCACGATCTTGGGAGCTCATCAGAGTCCCTATCATCAAGAATCTCTTTGCGTTAGAGATGTGGGACTAAAGACACACAACGGATAATGTTGCTAGTAAAGATACACTTTTTCTTTCATCTTTTCATTCTAAAATACTGAGTTTATTTTCTATGCTATGCTACTTTAGTCCTCTATGCTGCAATCTCATTTTTATATATTTGGATTGACTGTATTTACCATGAATTTAATTCCTTTTTATTGAAAAGGCCATGCACATATATCAAAAGGATTTTCTCTTCGTAGTATAAAAAGTCTAAAGTCAATCCTAATGTGAATCTTTTGAAATTGAACTATAAAACACCACATGAGAATGTGTTCTTTTTTAAAATTTATTTTAGTAGATCTTATTCTGCTGGCTCAATATATTTTCTTCTATGAGTTCATATTAAAATGACTTGCAGTAATGCTACAAAAAAATCTGAAAACACAGATGTTCAAACAAAACTGGAAATTCTCCCAACAGTGAAGAAGTCCCCAGCCTCTTCTCAGCCAGGCCTTCGTTGAAAACACCTGTTGAGAAGTTACTCCAAGACTGAACAAATATTTCTTGATAAGCCTTGATATGCAGTAACTTGTGACAATTAGTAATGATCTCTACTTGATTTTAGATTCTCATGTTAACATATGAAATAATTCACATGAAAATTACTCCCATGAAAAGTGCTGTTATAAATTTGTATAATTCTCTATTTCCCTTACCTACCACAAAATCTGTGATCCTACTTTTCAATTTCAGTGTTATAGCTTTAAAATGAATAAAATGTTTAATTATAACAATGTATTATGACTCACATTATTGAAGATATTTTAATCACTAGTCTATTATTTAAACACATCGCAGACTGACTTTACATCATCTGAGAAACTTGAATAAACCTTGAAATAAAATCTCTTCTCACAAACCACTATTTTACATACTGATTACATGTGTAACCAGCTTACATGATTATTCTGAATTCACTTAATAAAAATACTCTTATGCTCAAGAAACTAGATTTTAACCTTAAAATTTAGACCCTGTGACTCACACAATATCATTTGATACTTTAAAAAAAATCTTAATTTAAGCTGCAATATGAGTTTTCTACATCCTGAAATTCTTAAATTTCATACCAGTGTATATCAAAACAATGACGAAATATGTTTCACTCCATCAATAGAAATACACTGTGCACCTTCTAAACAGCACAAACATGCTGGAAAATAAAGCTAAAGCAGACTTAGTAGGTGCTAGTCCAAGTGCACTCCATGTATTAAAATACTACTTTCAGAAGTACAAGTGAGATTAGTAGTGTGTTTCCTTAGCAGGCTGTGTTAAATATACACACTAATACATACACTTCAAAGCAAGGTTATGGATACCTGGGCACTTGAATTTAAGCATGTCACTTCAGCACAAAGTGTGTGCAGCATGCTAGTTTAAAGAGAAAGAGGAAAGGAGGGTCACTAGAGTTAATTTATTCTGTTCTCAACAATGGGTACTGAGAAGAACCTGATATATATTTAAGAGGAAATTAACGTATTAGGAATTTACAAAGCATTCTTTATAAGACTGCAAAAACTCAGTAGGAAAAAAAAAAAAAAAAGAAGAGGAAGAGGAGTGCCCGTTTTGATAGCTTAAATCAAGGACATTTCTAGGGCAGGAACAATATGCAACTTGAGTCACCTTGGAAAAAATTTCAAGAACTTAAAACTGAAAGTTTTTCTGTGTTTTTATGGCATGGATTAAGATTCTAGAAGAAAGGGAATGACAAGGAAGTTTGTCTTGTTTTCTTTTAAAATTTTCTGTCTCTTTCCCTGCACGTGTAAGATTCGCTTTGGCTTAGGTTTCACTGCTGAGAGGAATCATCATCATCATCATCATCATCATTATCATCATCATCACCATCATCACCAACACCATCATCCGTTCCTCAAGCAATGAAGAGCTTAAAGAACAGCATGGTGTAAATACAATATAGGCACCCCTGTCCCTTGAAACCTTTCTGGGTACTTCCGTTCAAATCTGTTCCTCACTAATCTGGCTGAGGAACCAGGCTTGCTGACATTCTACTGTACCAACTTCATTTTTACTGGAACCTAAATAAGAATTCAACTGAAAGCACTTGAAATGGAAGATTAAACATTAACTCTGTGATATATCTGTAACTGTCAATGGTGAAAATAGAAAGAAGGTATTTAACATATGTATATATATAAAATGACTGCAAAAGATCTATAAATACATACTTCAACATACCTCCCTAAAGAGATTATCATAAATTCCAGTATGCAGTCACAGAAAGACTTTCATAGAAACCACAATATTTTTCAAGGGATATATTTCTTGCTCAGTCTTTTATAGACATCAAAAAAATCATGATTACTGGTATACAGTAGACACCATTAAAAGTGGGATTTAATATTACAATCGATACTTAAGTATTCAGTAGCATCAAGTAGAAGACTCTGTTTTACAAGGACATTATACTATTATAAGAAAATATGTTTTACTAACTTTTTAGCATTTGCTATCCTTATGTTAGAAAGGATAAGGTTATGAAATTTTACTGTTCATTTTAATAATAAAAACATTACTGAGTCAAGTGTCATTAAAAGGTATTTGCTTTTCAAAGCATAAAATTATGAACCAATTATCTTCATTTGCCCCAAACTAATCTTCCTCCCAAAGTGTCACTTTTAGTTAAACTCAATTTTGAATTTCAAGTAGTGCTCATCCAGAGTAATTTGTAGCAACATGCATTCATAATAAGCAAGAATTAAGTTTTTCTGTGACACAACTTAATAGTGGATAAAAGAAGCTAGGGAGTGACTACTTTACAAAGTACAGTCACCAGCTATTGTTAGAATCTATGTCCATGATGGGTCAGTCATCTAGGATTTTTTTAAAATATATCAATAAATTTACATTATACTATCTAAAATATATTAAATACCACGTAGACATACTGAAAATACACAGTATACAAACTAAATGCATCCTGAAATTCTTTTTGGTGCATCTAGTGCCTTTACTGCCAACTTTGCGTCCTGTTTTCAACCATATAAAGTGAGTCTGTGACCTTCTAGTGCACTCTTTTCTTTCCTCAATGACTCCAAGAAACAGATCAGGACAAAATAAATATAAACTTTTCTTAGGTAATGGTCATTATCCAGAGCCACACATTCATTCAAACTTTTGAAAGAGCTTCAGAGCATAATTCACATATTAAAAGTTTAAACTATGCTAAGACACCATGATGCAGTTTCTGCTGTAAAGAATAAATCAGATTCATATTCTTTAAAACGCTTTTTAAAATATAAAACTTTTCTGGTGGAGGACCGAAAACTTAGCTCAAATTCAGGCTCTGGAATTCTGACTAGTTGCTGTTTTTGTTCTTGAAAAAGTTAACTTCTGAGTATTTGAGTATACATTTCTTTCCTTTTTGGCATCAGTTTTTTTAAACAGAATTAAAAAGCAAATTTAACTAAAATGTTTTCTTTCCTACTCTGGGAATCCTTTGCTATGGAGAGAAATGTAGACCCATGAATAGAACTAATGTAAAATAAACTCCAAATAGTGAATACTGCTAACATTTAAAGCCTACAAAAATAAACTTTAAAATGCAACAAAAGTAAGACATTCCCACCTTCTAGATTTTAGACTATTTGCATGGGAGGGGTCATGTATCGAATATGTTGTACACGTGGTGGCAAAAGTGTAAACCATTTCCACTTGAAAATGTTTCCCACTCACTGCTGCTGGCAGTGTGGCTTTGTCCTGCTCCAAAGGTTTCAGGACAGCTCCAAAAACCAGCAATAAAGTCAAGTCCCAGTTAGGCTAAAAGTCTCTTACCTGAATTATGGACATCCGAGTGGCAGGGGTCTCGCTCGCATTAGTCCCTTGTCCGGTGAAGCTCGTGTGGCAGCCCGCGTGCCCCTGAGGAACAGTCAGGTTGTTGGAGGCCGGTTTGAGATACATCACCTCTGACCGGGGCGAGCTAAGGGGCAGGCGGGTCTGGTAGTCGAAGTACATAGGGGAGGTGGCCAGGGAGGGGCTGCTCACCACATTCATGACGTTCATGGCGTTCCTCTCTTCCACCTCGCTCTGCACCAGCATAATATCGTTTTTGTTGATCTTTTTCTTCTTGCCCTTGCCCCCGCCCAGCTGCGGGTGGCTGTACTCGGCGATGCGGCAGTTGTAAGTGCGAATCTCCTTGTTCTCGCGCTTGCACTTGACGGCAATGGTGATCATGGCCGCTAGGAGAATGATGGAGATAGTGCTTAGAGTCACGATGAGCGGCAGCGACATGTCCCAGTGGTGCTGCTCGCCGTTTACCCGGGGAACGCCTTCGGGCAAGGAGCCGCTCACCGAGCGGATGATGAGCTTGGCCACCGCCGACAGGGTGGGCTTCCCGTGGTCAGTCACCTTCACTACCAGCTCCACCACTGGCGTCACGTCCTCCCAGAAGGGGTGCAGCGTGCGGATCTCGCCGCTGGAGGGATCGATTTCAAACAGGTGGTCGTCGTTTCCGTCTACGATCTCGTAGGTGAGGCGCCCACTCTCGCCGAAGTCACTGTCTAGGGCGCGTACGGTGCTCACCAGGTAGCCCAGGCCAGCGTTGCGCGGGACCTGCAGCTCGGCTGTGTCGTTCTGCAGCGTGGGCAGCACGATCACCGGCGCGTTGTCATTCACGTCTAGCACTGTCACCCTCACAGTCGCGTTGCTCTCCAAGTGCGCGGGCGCCCCTGAGTCCTTAGCAAGCACCTTGAACTCGAAAGCCTTGGTCTGCTCGTAGTTAAAGGAGCGCAGGGCGTAGATGGCCCCGTTGGTGGGGTTCACAGACACATAGGTGTAGATGGACACGTCGCCGATGTGCGAGGGCAGGATGGAGTAGGACACTGTGCCGTTTTGGCCCAGGTCGGGATCCTGGGCAAGCACGGAGCCCAGATACTCTCCTGGGATGTTGTTTTCGTGCACCTGCAGCACATAGAGTCCCTTGGTGAAACGAGGAGGGTTGTCGTTCTCGTCCAGAATCTTGACAGCGAACGACTTGGTGGAGTTGAGAGGAGGCGAGCCCCCGTCCCGAGCCACGATTGTCACGTTGTACTCGTCCTGGGTCTCGCGGTCCAGCGGGCGGTCAGTCACCACCGTGTAGAAGTTGTCATAGTTCTCCTCAAGCTTGAAAGGCACAGAACCTCCGGGCCCGCCCAGGCCGCCGCCGCCGCCGGTCCCCCCTCCGCCCAGCACCCTGCACTGCAGCTGCCCGTTCTTGCCCGAGTCCCGGTCAGTGACCCGCACTAGGGCTATGACGGTGCCGGGCGGGGCGGCCTCACTCAGCGCCCCCTGGCGCACGGAGACGAAACCGATGGACGGCGCGTTGTCGTTGCGGTCGATGAGTTTGACAGTGACCTTGCAGTGGGCCGGGATGGGGTTGGGCCCCAAGTCTCGGGCCTGTACGTCGATCTCCAGCATCCCATTCTCCTCATAGTCCAGGTTGCCCTTGACACGAATCAGGCCGGTCTTGGGGTCGATGGAGAAGAGCTCCCTTACGCGGTCAGGCACATAGCTGCTGAAGGAATAGAGTACTTCACCATTGGGACCCTCGTCGGCGTCGGTGGCATTCAGATCAATGACCACGGTGCCCAGTGGGGCATTCTCTGGCAGCTCCACCAGGTAGGAGGGCGCCTCGAAGACCGGGCTGTTGTCGTTAGAGTCTATCACCTTCACGTTGATTTGCACAGTGGCGGATCGCGGCGGATCGCCGCCGTCTAGGGCGGTCAGTACAAGCGTGTGGTGGTTCTGCTGCTCGCGGTCCAGCGCCTTCTGGATTACCAGCTCTGGGAACTTGGTGCCGTCGCCGCGGGACTTGACGTCCAGCGCGAAGAGCCCGTGGTCGTCGCGCGTCAGCAGATAGGTGCGGAGCCCATTCTCGCCGGCGTCCGGGTCATGTGCACTGGTGAGAGGGAAGCGGGTGCCAGGCGCTGCGTTCTCCGAGATGTCCATCTCAATCTGGTCCGAGGGGAAGGAGGGGGCATTGTCGTTGATGTCCTGGATCTCCACCTTGATCATGCAGATTTCCTTGTCGTTGGCGAACACCTCGAGGGACAGCTGGCACTTGGCGTTGTGGCGGCACAGGGACTCACGGTCGATGCGCTGCTTGGTGTAGAGGAGCCCGCTGTCCGCGTCCACGTCCAGCAGGTGCGGCGCTGAGTTCTCCAGCACCCGGTAGCTACCCGACTTGCTTCGCCCGCCGCCGCCACCGCCGCCGCGCTCTGCGGGCGGAAGCCCCGGCTGCAGTCGAGCATCCTTGCCGATGTTGCCTATCACCGTGCCGGCCCCTTGTTCCTCCGGCACCGAGTAGTTGAGGTTTTTGAGGGTGAGGGCAGGGGCCCATAGGAGGAAACAGCAACAGATGGAAAGGTACATCCCAGACCGGTGGGGTGGGGGCAGGAGCAGCCGGACTGGAGGGGCGAGCGAGTGGGAGCGCGCCAGCCTGGGGCTCGGGCGCAGCGTGCGCGCGCGACACGAGCCACAAGTCTGTGGGTCCTTCCTTCCCTCGGCTCCTGGGCTGCGGCACCCGGCGGTCTCCTTATTCCGCTCAAGTTCCCCGAACCTGTTGATCTACAGCATCCGCACTGGGCGAGAAGCGGCGGCGCAGCGAAGCTGCAGGGGCACGGTGCAAGGCGGCGGCTCCCTGCGGCTGGGGGCGAGCCCGGGGCTTTGTCTCTTCCGCCGGGACTAGGGGCGACTCAAAGTTGAGCGATGAGGCCAGCGATAAGATGGAAATCGCGTCTAGAAGGGGGTGGTGAAGAATCGGTAGATTTTCCTGGCTCCCGCTAGGGCGCTGCAAATCCACTCCCGCGGTAGCCACCGGAATACTCTTCACATCGGGTGGGGGAGGGAGCGGGGAGGTGTGTCTTGAGGCAGATGGGAAAGTGGAATCCTTACTTGTTTCCCGTCTCCTGTGATGAAATTGATGGGGACGAGGAGCAACGGAGAGAGAATCCGATATATTTTGAAGCTTCGCCGGAGCCCGGTTGAAATGTCTGCTGGCTTCGCGGGCTGTTCGGTTTTCAGGCAGTGTTTTGCTGCATTTAGAGATCTAATCTTGCATTGCTGGCTGAGGCAGAGGCGGCCGCGGACTGCATCTCCTAGCCAAGCGTATTTTTTTTTCTCTCTCTCCTTTCCGAGCAGTCAAAGGGAGGGGAGGAAATGCAGCGCAAAGAACTAGTGTCCCGATTTGTAGTTTCCTCCCTCCACCAGGCTCCTCCCTCTCTTCCTCGGAAAAGGCTCTCCCCCGAAGTCAGGAAAGCCACAGCCAGATCAGCGTTTGCGGCGTGAGTCTATTGGGGAGGGGAGGGGGCGTATATAGCTCTCTCCGCCTCTGTTCGTGGAACACACACTCTGTGTGATTTCTCTGTGCCAAGCCGGTAGCCGCCGCTACCATCCCCTTCTCTCCGCGAGAGCAAGGACTTCTCTCGATGCAGTTTAATTCCAGTTTGCTTTTCTTCCCAGGCGAAAGGAAATCAACAGGCAGCTCATGGTTGGATGTGCAGATTGGAAGGGGGGAGGGGGAGGCGGAATAAAAAGGAAGGGGGAGCCACCCTCCCAGTCCTCGCACACACACTCTCCCTGTCTCTCGCTAGAAGGGAAACAGTCTCTGCATTCACAGGGCTGGGCTGTCAAGTGCCTCTCTTTTCTTTCTATTCAGCATCTCCTTCCAATGGCCCTGCCTCCCAGTCCTCTTCATCTAGAAAGGAAAACCTTGGCGAGGAATAAAAGTGGTGAATATCTGAAGCGAATAAAGTGCGGGTTTTTTTTGTTTGTTTGTTTCCCTCCCCCACTCCCGTCAATTTTTTTTTTTTTTTTTTTTTTTTTTTTTTTTTTTAATAGTAGGAGTGGGCTGGATGAAAGAAACACATCAAGGTTTGGCGTGATGCATTCTGCAGTCTCGTTCTCACACAGTCTCTCTGGGCGACTCGAGGAGGGCAGGGGTGAGGAGCTGCGGCCGCGGCGGTCCAGCCAGGGGCGCCCACCCCACCCCCGAGAGCGACCTCCGAGGGGATGTTAGGCACAGGTCTGTCTACACATTATTTCGGGTTCTCGAGGCGCCTCGACATACGGGAATGACACATCCAGAAATGCAGGTGTTCCGATCTGCCCGATGAGTCAGAAGCAGTGGAACGAATCGAATTCACTCTCGCCTCATGGTCCTCCCTTCACAGACATTAGTTGCGGCTTCTTCCTAACGCTTTCTCTCTGACTCACTCTATAGAAAGAAAAGCCAGATTCATGTCTTGGAGGAAAAGAAAAAGCGAGAGGAAAGGGAGGGAGGGAAGAAGGTGTAGCTGAATCCAGCAGCACTTTTACTCTACCTCTTTCTGCCGGGGTCCGAGGGTCTGGAAAACAAGGCGTCTGTTTTGCTAGGTGTATTTATTTTTTAATTTATTTGTTTAAGAAAAAAAAAAAAACACCTTTCCTTTTGACGAGGCGTGAGGAACCCCCAAATCTTTCAGAGTCTTGGAAAAAAAAAAAAAAAAAGAAAGAAAAAGAAAAAAAAAATCAGGATTCCAGTGACTGTTCACAGCTTAGCCCCGCATCATAGTTCATGATTTTCCTCTCAATGTTCTCTATTCACAAAGTCCAGCACCGGTGTGCATAGTTAATTGTGCAGTCCGTTGTGGAGGTTTTTTTTTTTTTTTTTTTTTTTTTTTTCCTCCTTTTCTGTCACGGGTGGTCGCTTTTAATCTGGTGCCTGTCAGGATCAGCTCATAGCCTGCGAAAGACGTGCGGATTTCAAAGCAAATAAATCCATCTCCGCAAGCAAAGCATCGGAGGAAATGAAAGGTGAAAATTCAACAGTTGGAGTAGCGTCTCCCCAGCCGCCCTCCGCCGCTGCCGCATCCGCCGGGCTCGCCGTCCCAGCTCTCTCCCCAGCGCCTCTTGCTGACTGACTCTATTCACCTCACGCCGCCGCTTAAACATTGATACTGATTCCCTGCCAGCCAATCCGCGTGAGGAACAAGGCCCTGCCTCCTCGGCCCACATCCAATAGGAGGCGGCAAAGAGACTGGCGGGGGCGGAGCCAGGAGCCCCAGCTCTTCAGAGTCATTGATTAGATCAGTTAGATGGGAGACCAGCTCGGCTAGCGGAGGCCCGCGCTCCGCCTTGACCGCGGCGCCTAGGGCCTTGTCGCCGGGTCTCCCGAGTCTTTAACTAATGGGAGAAGCTTCTCCACCGTCTCCCTCCAGAAAAAGGAGAATGAAAAGGAAAAAAAAAAAAAAAAGTTTGATAGCGATTTATTATTTTTTTTTTCTCCATGTATACAGGAACCTGAATCGCAGCGTGCTTGCAGAATAAGGTAGCTGCGGTCTTCCCGATGGGTTCTGTACACACACACACACACACACACACACACAGGCACCAAACTAGAGAAGAGCAGATCTTTTGGCTGCTGTGGATCTGTCTGAATGTGGTGCAGAGGGATGTGTGTGTGTGTGTGTGTGTGTGTGTGTGTGTGTGTGTATTCGCGCGCGTGGAGAGAGAGAGAGAGAGAGTGTGTGTGTGTGTGTTTCTGGGGGGATGTAATGTGTATTTCAGCGAGTGCGTGTGAATGCGAGGGCGCTCGCGCGCCCGCTTCAGCCGGAGCTGGTGCAAACATACCCGGAGCAACAGCAATCAATATGTAACTTTCTTTATCCTCGGAGAAAAATCAGCTGTCCCCAGGCACCCAGGCAAGGAAAGTCATTTGATTATGAAAGTGTTTCAGAAGAAAAGCAGAAGCCCAGTGAAAGAGAGGCCGTGTCTCCCGAGGGGAAAAGTCCTCTCCTTTACGGGGAAAGGCTCACTGTCGATTCAATCTTTGTAGTTTGTTAAAGCTGAAATCTGGCTAAGTAATGCTTAGGACTCTACCCTTCTCAGTCACCCTCAGCTTAGTCCAGATTGAAGGTAAAGCGGACACCCCACAAAGTATATGCGCGCGCGCGCGCGCGCGCACACACACACACACACACACACACACACAACGCGTTTTCAGGTTTTGTTACTCGCTCTTGTTATTGAAGTTCTATATGGCTATCTGAACCATTTGATCTCAACCAAGTAAGTGTAGATAATCACATTTGCCAAAGCTCCTCTGCACAAAAGCTGAGCGGAAAGTGAAAGGCAGATCAGTGGGACATCTGTTAAGATTCATGTTTTCTAAGTAACACCACCACCACCACTACTACCACCTTTCTCTCTCTCTTTCACCCCCCCAACACACACACACACACACACACACACACACACACACACACACACACACACA
>NC_081571.1:36778647-36892878 GCF_022355385.1 Mustela nigripes | reverse complement strand
GGCTCCTGCTTCATTTACATTGTCAACTTCAGTTTCTAATCTCAGAGATTCCTTTTTCCCCAAACTAATATCAGAAACATCCACAAGTGAAGACTGGTTTGCTCCCGATCCTGCGGTTCTAGGAAAGAGTTAAGAAGGAAAAAGAAAATTGAAGTATTGAAATAGAAAAGGTGAGTGTTTTGATTGCTAGAGTATTGATCGCAATTCATAAATACTAAAGTTAAGTTGCCATTTATAAATTGTGAATGACTAACGTACAAGTCTGTTACATGAATCATTCAGGATTCAAAGAAAATCAAATCCAGACCAATTACAGAAAGTTCTGATGATTGTTGTTGGGATAATTGCTTAAAGATTCAAGTAGAGGAGCTATTTATTTCCTGGAGGATTCAATGAGATAACTTGTAGTCTGAGTTTACAGTCTGATGGGAATCCAAAATTCACCACTCTCTTAAGAGATATCTTTAACAATTTAAAAATTCAAAGAGGAGCTCTTTATAGCCAGACCTTCAAATCCTAAAATGTTTTTGTATTTTCTAAATAGGTAGTTTGTGCACATATCTTTGATAAACACAGAAGCTAGAGCTTTGTAGAAACCTGGGTTGTTTTGCTGAGTGAGTGCCTAAACATGCTGCTTTGTAAAAACCTCACCTTTGTATATTCTTTGGCTTGGTATCTCTGTACCCATACGTGTACCTTGGAAGCTGAGGCTTTGATGCTTTAAAAGCAACTTAAATAACTTAAATAAAGAGTAGCAATTACACACTCCTTTATTAATCATTACTTTTTTTTTAATATAAGAAACCTATGGCTTTTTTTGCATTATATACTTATTCAGGAAAAGTCATAAAATATCTTTATTTGGTTTACAATAACAGAAGGAAAAGAATTCAAGGAAAGGGGAACATGGCTTATTGATTAGCCCTGAATAAGTGTGCTGTTACACAAATGAGGGAGAAAACACAGTGCCTGGGAAGAGACCAGTGATAATACATCCTCATAGAGAATTTGCCCACCACCCTTTCCAGAGTAATTATGTTACACTTCCCCCTAGTGTATAGAAAGAGAATACCATGCCACAGGGCATCTGCAAAAGGCAGCAAAATGGAACTGTATCAGATATCTACTTATATTTTATTTAAGTTGTAGTTCTGAGTTCTGTTATTAAACACTGACAGGTACCCAAACTAACTAATTTTTATCCTTATGCTTCATCCTTATTTTATTTTTAAAGGAAATGGAATCAACTGTATTTTCAATTCTTTTGCTTCCCCTCAACAAGACACACTTTTTAAAACTATAATCACTACTAATTTTTTAACATCTCATAAGTTCTATTTCTTCTTCCCAAATATTTTGTTTGATATATAGTTATTAGGTAACTTATTTTTAAGTATGCTTAAAATATTAAGTTCATTTAAAGAATTGATATACATGTGATTAAATAGTTCAAAGATTTTATTATATTTTATACCATAGTAGGCTATGGCATATGAGATCTGATTGAGGAATCTAGAAAAATACAGTGTTATGCATAACTAACAGTACCTACAGTCTCACATTTCTCTAGAGAAGACTGGTTGATAATCATGATTTATGAATACAGATGGTAGTCTCAACCTTAAACCAAAACTGTATTATTACTTCTTCATTAAACATATATTGAACATCCAAAGATATCATTGATTTAATCAAAATATAATATGTATGCACACTTATTGAGAAAATGAACTTATGTGATTAATATAATTATAAAATATAAATATGAGACCATGTAATCAATAATTATAAAATTATTTAATTAATATAAATATAACATAAAATTATTTAATTAATAAGATATGATAGTCCAAGTAAGTTTTAAAATAAATTGATTGTTATGTTAGAATAGCTACTGACAGAAGCATTATGGCCTATTTTATACACTAAGAAAGATTGACTAATAATTCTACATTAAATCAATAACTTAGTTAACATTATTCATACATAATCTTAAAGATGCTTTTTAATGAAATCTCATGTTATTTAAGTTATTTAATTATGTCTTTGAGATTGTCTGTATTTCACTATGTACTAGTTGTATTTGTAGTTCCAAGAATTTATGCTTGCAGCCATAAAGGCAGCGCTTATAACATTCTTCAAAAACTTGTCCTGTTTGCTGTATTCTTGAGTTCAATACAGTACTTAGAAGAAATTTTGGTGCTGCTATTTTCAACATAACCACTGTTTAGGAGAATAAAGATTCCCTCTCTACTGTTTACTTTTCTAACCTTCTTACCATTATTCCACTACCTGCTTTCATATATTTTTATTTGTTAATAGAAAAATCTTCAAAAATAATTTTAACAGTTAACTATTTTAGATGTAAGTATGAAAAGTTTCCCTATCACCTAAATCCTAAAATAAGTAATAGTATTTCATTCACAACTAGTTCTCTTAGTTTCCACTGTCTTTTAGAGATACTTGTGGCTCACCTCTAACACACAGTTCTTGGCCATTTGCTGACTTTTAACCAAAGCTGTCTCTTTTAACAATTGACAAATCTATGATACTAATAGGACAATCACTAAAACATCTCTCTCTTATGATAAATATGAATTACAATAAATATGAATTACATAAAGATGCAAGTGAACTATAATTTTTAAGCTTCAGGAGAAATGTTTTGTAATTTTAAAAGTTTTTGAGAACTCAATCTCTCCTATACAACAAAATAAGAAACAAATATAAAATATCTTCACAAATAAACAGTATTTTAAACTGAATATTTTTTTAGTTTTTAGTAAAACTATAAAATCTTGCTATTAGAAAATTATTTATAAGGAAATAAAATATTTATTTCTTTTTTATTATATGTATATGCTGTTATGAAATACTATATGTATACTTGTGACTTCTTCCCACACAAAAAAAGTGCATTCCTAGAAAAAGTCAAAAATAAAGTTACAGGGTTAACCCTACAAAAACATACAAGTTCTATTAATTTAAAACTCACACAAGAAATGAACTAAATTTCCAACTGGTGTTTATTTTACGTATATTTCTAAATATGTTAGTCAAAAGGACATAGTCATACATTAGTCACAAATGATCAAATTTTGATCAGTGACATATTTCAGGACGTTTATTTTTAAGTATTGAGACAAATTTCAGTTACTTTAAAATTTTTATATTTAAATTTGACAATTTAAGGTTATTTGGTGTAGTGTAAATAAATTGTGTGTGAAGTTGTGTGTCGAATACTTGAGAGGCCGCAAAGAAACAAGAATCATCAGATAAGAAAATGTTACATCTAATGTATTAGTTAGCATATAATTAAAACTGGGAGTTGGATTACATTGTGCAAAATGTAATTCTGAGAAAACCTATCCGGAGCTTCATAAATTTCAAATGTCATACTCATGTCCTCTCCTGACTTAGCCAGAAATAAAAAGGTTCAATTAATTATGAAACCTCAATGCTCCTGCCCCATGAGAAGTTACATGCTGGCTCCCCCTTGTGGTCATTTCGGCCATAAAGAGCGACATTGAGGCATTTGTTTTGAAAATTTCCTTCATTAAGAAAGTTAGACTTGTTCAATACTCGTATACAACTTTTTAAAAGAAATAAAAAGTTTATGAATGAAATAGTTAATTCATATATGTCACTACTGGATGGATAAAATAAAACGGCTTAAGCGAGAAGCATAGATAATTAGTATTTCATGTATGGTGCAGCAATCCCATTGTTTCCTACAGGGAAGCAAGTTAGGACAATTCTAAAGCTGCAAGGCCAGCCCTTGGTGGGAACCTGGACAACTTGATTCAGTAGGTGGCACTCTTTCCTCAGAGTCAGTTTTACTGTGATGACCTGAAATGTTTCAAAAAGCTTTGTCACTGGAGGTCCTGCCTTTCAGGTGAGGCAAACCCAAAAGCTTATAATCACTTATTGGTATAACAGGTCACACATTTCTGTCTATTATTCTGAGATATTTAAATGTCCTGTTATATAGCTATCACATAGAGAAGTATGAGAAGAATATACAGGAAGTACACTGGGCTCTTCAGAAAGCAAATAAGTGCTCTACAAATCCTCTGCATTTTAATTATCATCATAATCATTAACCCTCCCAAGTCTCAGCAACAAGGTCTTACTTGGATAATTATGTTCTACTTATGTAAATTCCTCTATTCAGTGAGTTAAGCATATTATTTCCTCTTATCTTTAAAAATTTGGAGCAGTTCAGTTGAAAACCAAGCACTATTAAACAGCTATTGACAGTCACTCTGGAAGCCTCAGGCTTTTGTTTTAGGTAAAGAACCTTTCTTTAGTCTCCCCTATCCCACAACATAAACAAACAAGTGCATACCTGATAAAATTATTTCTGTTCTTACTCAAATGATGTTTTAAAAGTCACGTTAAATGTTAAATCACTGGACTGAATCATCCTTAAAATTACCATGGCTGGATTGATTCGTGGAGCTATGAAACCTCATTTCTAACCTTGAATTCTTAGAGGGCCCACAGGGTTCTGAGTCAGTGTCATCTGTTTCTCAAAAAGAGGAGAACCAAATATGCAGAAAAAGGGCATGGTCATTTACAAGTTGCCAGTACTAAAAGCAATAGAATGACTTATAATATTTTAAACACTGAAGAACTTAAGTCCAACTTTCGTAGTAAATGAGTGAGATAGCTTTATTCACACAAAAAAACTAGTTATTGGAGTATAAATTTGTTATGTGACAACAACAAATATACTATGAAAACTCAAAAAATGTAGGTTCTTGAGTACTTACATAAATGTTGGGCAGCTTTGGGATGGCACAGTTAAGCATCCAACTCTTGGTTTTAGCTCAGGTCATGATCTCAGGGTCCTGGGATGGAGCCCTGCTTAGCGCCAAGTCTGCTTGAGATTCTTTCTCCTTCTCCCTCTTCCTCTCCTGCTCCTATTCTCTCTCTCAAATAAATAAGTAAATCTTGAAGATAAATAAATAAATAAATAAATAAATAAATAAACAAACAGACAGGTAGAAGGATATCAGTCAGCTCGTCTTAGAAAAACACAAATAAATCCCAAAATACATAGGCTGCAATAATTAGATGAGTAGAGATGTCCTATTTTCCTCTTCTGTATCATTTGAGTGGGGCACAGGAATCAGAGGGAAGCCTAAATAGAAAGCTTTTGTAATTTGCAGTCTGCTCAGTCATTTATATAGATATAAATTAATAATATTCTGAAGGTCTATTAATAGCAAATAGAGTAATTAAAACATTTTGTGACAAGGATCCTTTCAAGAATCTGCTGAATGCTACAGAATGCCTATCCAATAAATATGATGGTGATCTATAAATTCAGTCTGTATAAATATTTGCATGAACACTCGTAGGATTTGTATATACTTGATTAGCAGACTCAGGTACAAACACTGAAGTAACTGTTTTGGAAAATTATCAATAAGTAGTTTGCTCTGCTGACACTAAATTTTTAAGAGAGGCAAGATGAGTTTGTGTGATGCACTGCACTGTATGAGATATATTTTAATAATTAAAAGATCTATTTTTTTAAAGTGGAAGCTTCCTTTACTATGATCAGATGCTTCATTTGCAGTGGAAGCCTAATTGACCATAACTATTGCGATACAAGTGAATCTTACAAACCAGCAGGAAAGGAAAAGATTGCTCAGCGGGGGAGCCCTTCCACTTTTACCCTTTGGGTTTGGTAGCAACGGGTCTATTGAGATTACAGATCTTTCTCACTCTCACTAATGAACAATGGACATATAATTCTGCCTGGTTAGAGGCAGCAGGCACAGCTGATATGAGCAGTCAAGAATAATCAGAGAGGGGCATAAAAATGGTGAGGATTTAGAATTTTATTTTATGACTTAATCCATTTCAACAAGTATAAATGAACAATATTCTAAAAGTTATAGCTAGACACTTTAAAATATATATATATATATATATATATATATATATATATATATATATTTGGGGCAGTGGAGAGAGTGAGGGCAGGGGTTGAGGGAGAGAGAATCTCAAGCAGACTCTGTGCTGAGCTAGGAGGATGCCACTGGGCTCTATCCCTTGACCCTGAGATTGTGACCTGAGCTAAAATCAAGAGCTGGATGCTCAATCAGCTGAGCCACACAGGTGCCTCATGGTAGCTAGATTCTTGAGTCATAGACACTTCCAAGAATCTGCTGAATGCTTTGGAGTTTATTTTCAATATATTTGTATTTATAAACATAGATTTAAAACATTACATATTTTTAAGGGAAGATTTGTGAAGAAGCAACCCATGGAATTCCTTATGCCCCATGGATTCCTGATTATAGAAACCTCGAGCACTGTGAGTAACTTAGGGTATCACTCCAAGTAGTTTTTTTTTTTTAATATTTTATTTATTTATTTGACAGAGAGAGATCACAAGTAGGCAGAGAGGCAGGCAGCGAGAGAGAGGAGGAAGAAGGCTCCCTGCTGAGCAGAGAGCCCAATGCAGGACTCGATCCCAGGACCCTGAGATCATGACCTGAGCCAAAGGCAGCGGCTTAACCCACTGAGCCACCCAGGTGCCCTCCAAGTAGTTTCTATTAAGAATAAAAGCATTTAAGGAAAGAAAACTGAAGTACTTGGTTTTAAATATGTCTATGTATTAAAAAAGAAAAAGAAATATTTATGATTAATGAAGGTCTAAAATCTTGTCCTGGTTTCCAAGTGAATTAGTGACATGTAGATGTCACTAATTCCTCCCTTGCCTCAAACCTTGTGAAACTGCCATTGAAAATATCTTAGAAAAATAAAGCAAAAATATAGAAAATCATTCATCATTGTGGAAAGGGCAGTAATGACTTGTTTGAATAACTGAAGGTGTTTTATACATACAGTGGAGATTGGACTTGATTGAAGGGAACTTCTCAAGTTATAGCTCCCCATAGCCACTTTTCTGAGAAAAAGAGGAAAAGACTTGGGAAAATGTAAATATCATGTACTCTAGAGAGAAGAAGCCAAAAACATAGGCTTTGGGAAATTGTATGAAAAGGTTCAGCTATTTTCCTGTAACTCAGAGGAAGAGGCTAATGAGATCAACAAAATCAGAGAAAAATAAACACAATGACAGGTGTTAGATATTCATTAACAGAACACAATAATAAATAACAGAACTTAGAAAAGAGAAAATAAGAGAGAATGGAAAAAATAAGGAAAATCTCTTTCCATAAAAATATGAAAGGGGTTTGGGGTTAAAAAAAAAAAAAAAAAGAGGCCCAGATTTGTTAATTCAAATAGTGCATTGACTACCATGCAAAATGTACAAACCATCACAGAAATAGTCTCTTGATTTTTGAACTTCAAGGATAATGAAAAAAAAAATATTGTTCATTCATTGTTAATTCTAAGTTCTGGTCTCCAGACCTACTTCACCAGAAAAAGCAAGATGAACCGCAGTCGGTCACATTTGTTCATGCCCCAAACCCATAGGTCAACACAGAATGCAGCTTCTACCATTTCCAGGACAAGTGACATTTTCAGGAACAAGCTGATGGGAAAATGGACAAGACAATGTGCCTTGGAGGCACTCCACTGTAGCTAAACCATGTTCTGTGCTGCAGAACACAGAACGTCCTTAATACTTGAGCTTGATTTCAGATTTTATAAATAATATACATTTTTCTCTTCACAACTTCATCTATTGCACAAACTCATTCTACACTCCTACCTGGAACCAGGAGTGGTGCTTCAGTCTTCTGCAAAACTTTGTCTCCATATACTCAAAGTCCTTCTGCATTTTTGCTTCTTTCCACTCCTATACCAAAATAAATAGGCAATTTGCATTGTTCTACATGTTTCTTCTCCTTATTTTATTTCTCTTTCTATAAGACAGCTGAACAATATAGTATTTTCCTGATTTCTTGAATTATTTCTATTTTATTGAGTCATTTCTACCAAAGTGACTAACTTTGGTGCATTTCTTTCCTCCTGTAAAATAAATTTCTCTTCCAACTTTCTCAGCCTAACAGTACTACAAATGTAATACAAAATTTCTAGCTCGTACAAATAAAGAAAAATTGAATCATCTCTCATGTAACAACAACAACAACAACTACAAAAACCTGTTAAAGTGATATTAGCAATCTACAAAATCAGAAATATAATTCATTCATCCTTGTTTTAGCAAATGAGGTATACATTTTTATGTTCTGGAATTAAAATGAACAAGGCAGACAAGGGAGGAAGTCCTTTGTCCCTGACCCAGAACTATTGGCCAAATTCAGTTATGTGTGATTATAGGAATAAGGTACCCATTACCTTGCTGGTTATCAGTCTCAGCTCCACAAGGCTATCTGCATTCCTGCATTGCCCTCTCCATCTTCAAACTAGCAAAGAGGATGTCTTTTCAAATTTCGAATCTCTGACTTCTTCTGCCACATCTATTTTGACTCCAGCTGGAGGAAATTCCCTGGTTCAAGAGCTCATGTTATTAGATTGGGTCCATTCAGTTACCCCCGAAAATCTCTCTAAATTAAAGTCTGTAACCTTATTTACATCTGTGAAGTCTCTTTTTCTCATGTTCCATTACATATTTGCAGATTTCCAGGGATTAGAATGTGGACATCTTCAGAGGGAGTATTTTGTCTACCACAGAGGATGTGGATAAATACATTACCCAACAGCTGTCAGTATTCTATCTGAATGTTAAGATAAGAAAAATTAATATAATGGAGCAACACTTAAAATTTTACATAAACAGCATTTAATAAAAGCAGGTATACATTATTGGAATTTTCTTAAAATTTATGTATGCACATTTGTACATAAAAAGTAAGCGGGGACATGAACATCAGGCATTTGTAAGGCTATGTTGTAAGCATTTATTTATATCTGGGTGGTGGGGTGGTGGGTGACTTCTCAATTCTATAAATTTATATTAATGCTATATAATATTATATCTAAATATAATATTATATTATAATTTATATTATACATATATAAAGACATATAAATGTATAATATAAATTATAAACATAATAATCTATGTTAAAATACATAAACTAATAGTACCATTTCCTCTCACTACCACTTTAATGCCAATCACTTCACTATCTCTCATATAAACAATATTAATTTCCATGTTTGCTTTTGTCCTTCTTCCCACCAGGCAAGTCCTTTTATCATAGAGCTCACTCAGCCTTCTAAAATGCTAGAGTTACACAAGAAACAACTTATTGCTTATAATTACTTTCTCTTGTTTTTCATTGTTACATTAATTGTAAATAATTTATTCATCAAGTAGAAAAACAGCATCCTTGGTATACGTCCATAACTAATATTCTTTTTTATTTTAGTGTATTGTTGGGAAACCAAACAATGCTAATGAGAGAAATTAATTTATAAGTAAATGTAATAAGGACCAGTCAGACTTGATACACCTTAACGTAATGTTTCAAAAGGAAAAGATTTAGTAGTACTTCCCACTTTAATTTATGTGATTATACTCTTTAGATAAGGTATATAAAATTGTTATGTTTCAATATTGCTATATATGTCAAGTCTAATATCTGATAGTGCTTCAATTAGATTAGCTCCATATTAATAAAATACTGTTTTTCTTATAAAAGTGTGGATTAATTCTTTGAGACTTATAGTTGTCTTCATGTCTGTCCAATTAAATACATTGATCATTCATTCTGATGGGCTTAAAATATTTATGACTCAAGAACAAAGCTAATTGGTTTATGTGGACTTAAGTCCACTTAGTATGTTCAACAAAAGCATTAAATACATTTATTCAACAGAGCATATATAAATACAATTCTTGTACAAAATAGAGTACGTAGGATCATTAGCAGTCTTAATTAACCTAAAATTTTATGTCAGTCATGATGTGGGGTAGGGTGGTCTGTTCAAGGTAGGATATCTCATTAATAATGTTGAAAATGTTATTGGCAGACTCTGGTTTCATCTGGTCCAGTAGGCAAGTAGGTTAACCTCCCAGTAACTAAATTTTATCATCTCAAAAATACTAATAAAGTGTTTGGTGTTCTTCTCTCCCAAATTTGTAGGGACTAGCAGACATTTGGGAAAGATTCTGCTGCCTCTAAAAAAATTGTTGCCATATTATTATAGTATTAGTCCATCTTGTAGCTAAATTGTGATAAAAATGAGTATAAGAAAATTTTAAGAATTATAAATTTGTTTTAAAAAATACATAATTGCACTTATTTATAATTATTAATCTCTTGACCATCCTATATGCTCTCATATAGGTTATTTGCTCTCAAATATTCCAGACGTTTAGAGATGTGCTTTCTAGGTTGATATTTTATTTGATTAATCTATTACGTATTTTACCTATTTGAAATTAACTTGCTTTTGATGTATATATTTATCTGAAAATACCTAACTAGGTCATATTTTTACTTTTGTTTACTTTTTCATTTGTTTGCTCCTGACTGTGTGGCAGCACAAACAGAACTCTAAAGAGCACAGATAAGCTCTCAAAATGTTACATGGCATTTTACCCAAACATCTGTCAAGTAAAAGGTTAGAATTTTCACTTCCAGAAGAAAAACATATACTAATTAGCAGCGATATTCTTCTGTGTATTGCATGATCAGGGTGGGGAGAACGTGGGGATTGACATGCTTGTTGATTATATGGAGGGCATTTCCACATGGGACTTTTTCTGATGAATGTCTGTAAGTTGATTCAAAAGGTAGCTTCTGTACATTATTTAGATGGTTATTTGATACATATACATTTATCTTCAATTGCTATTTCACTTTATACTGGATATATTCTCAAAAATTATCAGTTAAATGAATAATCTTATATATTCCAAAGCACTAGTGGATAATGCTTTTCTGACTATATAAAGAGATTTGCTATCAAAAGTCCCATACTGAATAAAATATTTGAGGTTATAACAATAGTTTTACATGTCATTAAAAGTCTTATAGATATCTAATGTCAGAAACCTGATGAAAAGTAAAAATTCTAAAATTTTTTAATAGGAAAGATTTTAATTATTTGGGTTAGCACTAAAATATAATTTATATATATTCTAAATTTGTGTTTGATATCAAATAATTTTGTACAAAGTAATATTAATATAATGTCTTCAAAATGTAGTTCAGTCACAGTATTTATAAAAGCACCAATACCATCATGCCACTTGAGTAGGGTATACATGTGATGAGATTACTAATCACACCTTTATGTAAGTTAGTTTTTTCTCAGTAGTGATAAATCAAGCACATCATTCTATACCAAACCATTATGTTTTTTAGTAAATATGTAGAATTTTATGGTTAGACACATAATCATGTGTGTAACTAATTTCCTCTCAATACGCATATAGATTGCTTCTGACATTTTATTTATAAAATGTTGAAACAAAAAAAAAATAAAAATAAAATGTTGAAACTGACACTGTTAACATATTGTATATACATATATGTGGAAATATCTTTCACATGAAATTAATTTATAAGAAAGTAATTAGCTATGTCAAAAGAAATACATATTTTAATAAAAAATATAAATATATTCTACTAAGAAGTTAGAGGAACTATATTCATCATAAATGTCAATGTCACAAGGAAAGGCTTTGGAAATATTTTGGATTAAAGGAGACTAGATTAAAGCGCCTGGGTGCTCAGCGGGTTAAGCTCTGCTTAACCTTAACCTTCGGCTCAGGTCATGGTTTTGGGGGTCCTGGGATCAAGCCCTGCATTGGGCTCTCTGCTCAGCAGAGAGCATGCTTACCCCCTGTCTCTTCCTGTCTCTGCCTACTTGTGATCTCTCTGTCTCTCAAATAAATAAATAAAATATATAAAAAAAAGGAGACTAAAGAGACATGACAATTAGTTATAATATCTGATCTTAGATAGAATTAAGTATTGAATTTTAAAAATGCTATAAAGGACATTATTGGGTAAAGTGACAAAATGAGATACACATAGTTCATTAGACAACAACAAAAAGTATTAATGTTACGTTTTAATACTAGTAACCCTACTGGGGTTATGCAAGGCAATACCCTTATTTTAAGAAAATATACATAACAATATGGCATACGAAACTTACTTTCAAATGATTCTGGGAAAAAAAAGTGTGTATACACAGATCTGAGGTATATGCAAATGTACTTACATAGATGCATATGTATGCAGACACATGACATAGAGAGAACAGAGAAGATGAGAGAGAGATGGAAAAAGCAAGTGTGGTAAAGTGTTAAAGGTAAACCTAGTAAAGGATTTATATGTGTTGTTTGTACTACCATTATAGTTGCAACTTTTCGTTAAGTGTGAAATTATTTCTAAGTAAAAAAAAAAAAAAAAAAAATCAGTAGATATTCACAAATTGCTCTCCCAGAAACAGGACTGTTCCTTCCTTTCTTTTCCCCTTCCCTTTTCTTTTAACAGTATTCGCAGCTTTCCTCCCTCTATCTTCTGCTCTCCTTTTTCCTTCCTTCCAATGTAAAAATCCATCTGCATAAGTCGGTCTAGGGGCCCCTAAGTGGATGCTGCAGCCTGGCAGGGGTGGGAGATTGGCTATATTCAAGAGGCTTGAGGTGATTGGAGCAGTATTTCACACTCTACCAAGGGAGGCAAAAATTTGGAAGTGGGTAGGAGTAGTGTGAATCCTGTAACTTAACAGTGGAATTGGAAATATTGGTATATATTCATGGTTATCAACGTACATGCATAGATGTAGAAACACATGCAGATGTGTGTATGCATGTACACACATACATGTATTTTCTGGCTGTTTCTACTGAAATGGCCGGGGACAGGTGAGACTCCAGTAGCAATGAACTTATCTAGTCTCCAAGTGCTTTTCATATATTACAAGGAAACAGGTCCTTGAAGAAATTGTTGCTTCTGGGGCTGAGGTAGAGAAAAGAGTAAAATGAGCCTGAAAAAGCTTGTTTTATAAGTAAAAAGGTGATCAAGAAGTGGTAGGAATATTGTTAAAAAGATAGCCTAAAAATGCTCCCATGGGCCAAACTGACACATCAGAGTATCAAAATAGTGACAGTGGTAGATTGTAACCTACTGAATAAAATAAGAAAGTACAAGTACTCAGTGATACAAATTTATAAGTAAGGAGAAGAGAAAGTGCTACTTAGCAAACCAAATAATAAATATGGAGGAAATGATGGTGTTGAAGATCAACATTTGCAATTATCTGAATGATCATTGATTCAAGCAAGGTACATAAATGGATCCTAAAAGTAGGGAATGAAAGCCGGATGGAGATGGAATATGTACATAATTCCAAGAGTGTCACCACAAAAATCGTTATTAATTGCAAAATGGTAATAAGAAACATTACATTAGAAAACCTGGCTGATCTATTATCATCAAATGATCAATGTTACCACCACTAAAGGGATAAGTAGACATTGTGTGCTACCCAGTAGTATGTAATGAAAAGAAAGAACACCTGTGATATTCCTGCTAAAAATAACTGAAGAAAGATTGGAAAAACCCAAAATGAGAGGCTATGGTAATCAGAATAATGGCCTCCCCAAAGATGTCCATATCCTAATCCCAGAATCTGTTGCTATGTTTGATGACCTATGACAAAGGAGAATTAAGTTTACAAATGGAATTAAGTCTGTTAATCAACTGACCCTGAGAGGGAGAGATTACCTTGAATTATTTCAGTGGTACCAGTGTAATCATATGTATCCTTATAAGTGAAAAAAATGAGTCAGAAGAAAGAACCAGAGAGGTGGCAGTGTAAGACTTCATGCAAGTTTGCTGATTTCAAAGATGGAGAAATGGGAACACAAGTCAAGGAATGAGAGTAGCTTCTAGATCAAAAACAAAAGGGAACAGATTTCTCCTTGAGCCTCCAGGAAGAAACAGTCAGATTGGCACTTTGATTTTAGTCCAATGAGACTCATTTTGTTCTGACCTCCAGAAATGTAAAGTTTGTGTTGTTTTAAGCCACTAAGCCTGTGGTCATTTACAACACCAGCAAAGAACTAATATAAGGGAAGTCTAAAAAATGACCAACACATAATACATGAACTTGCCAAATTTGGAAAAAATCAAAGAGAAACAGACTGTTTCTGTTTGAATGACAGTAACACACCTTGCGGTGCAATGGTAATTCCTGATTGGATCTTTGACTGCAAAGAACTTTACTAAGTTCTGGGCTTACTGGGTGAAGGTACATGATAGTTCTTTGCACTCTTCTTGTAATTATTCTTTACATTTGAAACTGTCAAAATAAAATTGATAGAAATAAAGCAGGAAAAAATTATAACCTAATCAGATATTGATTGTCTATTTCTGCATAGTTTCCCATTAGGGGATATTACAGAATCTTTTTCTTCATTGCCAAATGGACAAGTGAAAAATTATAATTTAATTATTGCAATTTATATTTTTACATTTAAAAGCATGCATTTCTAAATATCAGTTATATACTTGATTTTTAGGAAGCTTGTTTTAGTTTGGTAAAAAGTTTGTCTATGTAGGACAGACTACCTTGCTAAAGCAGCAAAACATAGCCTAAATCAGATGCTTTGCTTATACACAAATACATTTAATGAACTAAATAAATATATTTATTGAATTTAAAGACATGAAATAAGAAAACTTTAAAGAGTTCAAGAGTAGATTGTTTAATTTAAATATATGCTTAAATGTACTTATTTACTTTTTAAAGCCAAAATGAAACATTTTTCCCCAGTAGAAATTTGGGATTAGGGTACCTGGCTGGCTCAGTCAGTAGACCATGCAACTCTTGATCTTGGTGTCATGAGTTTGACTCCCACATTGGGTGTAGAAATGACTAAATATAAATAAACTCAAGAAAAAGAGAAATTTGGGGTTACGTTGCAATTGTCTGGGTCTAGTGGCATAGTTTTTATTTTTATTTATATATTTATATTTAGAGGTAAAGAAAATGACAAATATAATACTAACTTATATCCTCCTACCTGGCAGTTTATAAAACACTTTCATACTTACTTTATTCTAGTACACAATACCCTTCTGAAATAGATATGCCAGAAATTATCTTTGTCATTTCTCAAAGAGGAAACTGATTTTCTCAGGGTGTTAGGGTTGTTAAATGGCAGAGTTAAAACTGTATTCAGTAAGTATGATTAAGTTAATATCACCAAAGGATTCATGGTCCTGTGAATCTATTTTATTTATCTTTACTGTGTATTAATAATGTAAAGCCATTTGAATATTTGAATATTTGAAAAGACCTCTGATCTTTGCATTTCAGAGTGAAGATTCCAATGTCAGATTTCCTTAGTTCAAATTCTGGTTCCACTATCTACTTGCTGTTTTATACTCTATACCATTTAAAAAATTCTGTCTGTGCCTGTGTGCTATTTATGCAGTTAATGAGCTAATAGATGTAAAAGTCTTAATCCAAATCTTGACAAATAATAAATATCAAATAAATGCTTTTATTATTACTACTGTGATAATTTAAAATAAAAATAAATGACATTGATCTAATGAAATAAGTTAAATCAACATAATTGGGAAGAGAAAGTAGCTTGTGACAGGTCAGTGTTAAATTAGCTATTGAATGTAAGTCACCTAGCTCAGGACCCTAGGTGCTTTGGTCAATGTGATTTATCTACATTTACAAATTGTCCCTTGTGGAAATTAGGCTCAGTTTTCTTCATCATCATCATCATCATCATCATCATCATCATTTGTTATCATCGCATAAGGAAAAGGTACATAACATGGCCTAATGCAAAATGTCAAATCAATACAAAGGAAAAACTTACAAATACAGAGTGATATTTAGATCTCTTTTCTGTTTTCTGTCTTTCAAGACGAAAAAACACACAAAACAAAACAAAACAAAAAAAACCCAAAGTCCCAATTCTTTTCATAGTCGATGTTAATTTCATCATTCAGATGATGCTTTTATTCTTAAGCCGAGAAATGTGCTTGTTTTTTGTGTACTACCTGGGTTTGTACCTAGGTTTAAACAAATCCTAAATGTTTGACTTTGGGCAAGTTACTTAAACATTTCTATGGTTCCATTTCCTCTGCAATAAAATGGAGTACTACTTCAAGGTAGTGTTATGAAGATTCAATAAGTGTGTGTCAAGTGATTTTAACAGCTGACCTACTTCAGTTCTGGTATCATAAGAATCACAACTAGAAGAAGTCTAATATTTTAAAAATTCTGGCATTCAACATGTATTAATAATTAAGAGATTCACTGGAATCCGAAGTGTACGGTAGAAAAATTGGTATATTATTATTAGTATGATGCCCTATCTCTTCACAAAAAGTTCATTTTTAAGTAAAGGTGAAACAGATCATCTGACCAAGATGGCCTTATATTTCCTCAGCTTAGACGAAACTTCAACAGACTTCTTCCTAACTCCAGGCCCCTGACCTCTTTTTTCTTAGAGCATTTACTTTAGAAAGCTTGCAATTGCAATTTCTTTCTTTGCCCCTTTGAGATGTTATTTTCGACAGACAAAGGTTATCTTTCTCAAGGATTTGGGAATCATCTCTTCAAAATGTAATCATCTAGAAAGATAAGGGTCCCCACCATCCAGTTTTTGTGAGAGTTTAGAGTCGAACTTTCACAAGGGACAATTAACAAATGCAGAGAAATTATGTTGACCAAACCACCCCAAGAATGTCCTCTAGTAATTTTGCACTAATTTTGCACATTGGTGTTTAAAAACTCCACTGCCTTTTGTTTGAGTGAAGTTGAGTTCAATCTTTCTCTCCTACTGCGATAAACTTTAATAAAATCTTCATTGCCTATTTAACTAGTCTGGTAGAATTTTTCTTTTATAAATCTGATCACAGAAATTGTCTCCAGAATTAGAGAATTTATTATCTTATTGTGTATGAAATAATTATAGCAGTCTGTTAAATTTTCAAAGAAGAGACTCATCAAAATTCAATAAGAATTTATATTTATATTTTTACTTTAGGTAGATAGTTATCAGTTTTGACATCATATGCTAAGTACTTGACAGGATTAATTTTAGAATCATTTTATGATATGTCTTTTAACTTGCTTTATTGTTTCAATTATCCTTATGAAGTTAATTTCACTTTTTACTGAAGTGTCAGATCCACAAATTTTAGCAAACTGCTTTACTCTTATAAGTCATACATATAAATGACTCAATGTTATAGTTTAAGATGTGTTGTGATAATTGATTAAGGACTTAATTCTACTTTAAGATGAAGACTTGAGAAAGCATCTCTATTTCTTTAGTTATTAGCTTGATCTTAGAATCAAAAATAATTTATGAGACACCAAATTGTCATAAAAACAACAGCTTGCTCTTAAAGTTTCAGTTATATTTTATATGGTTTTAATAATATAATGAAAAATATTCCACTTTTCTTTATATTCTGTGTGATAAATATACAAAAGGAATTTTTATTTAAAGTCTGGTGAATGATTCAAATGGTAGGTTAGATGAAATGATGTACATTAAATACCACACATAGGGGCCCTTGGGTGGCTCAGTTAGTTAAGCCTCTGCCTTCAGCTCAGGTCATGATCTTAGGGTCCTGAGATTGAGGCCCGCATCGGGCTCTCGGCTCAGTGGGGAGCCTGCTTCCCCCTCTCTCTCTCTGCCTGTCTCTCTGCCTACTTGTGATCTCCTTCTCTGTCAAATAAATAAATAAAATCTTTAAAAAAATAAAATAAAATAAATAATTACCACACACAGAGCAATAGTGGACACAGAATAAATGCCTTTGATCTTCTTCTCCTCAACTTTTCTTAAATCGTTCCCTATTCATTTTTTTAAAACAATAGAAATGATTGGAATGATGCAGGTTAGGTTGGAATGGTACATGAAATTAGCATAAACTTGGTTGGATATGGGTAAAAACAATGATAATGTGGGTTGAACATTCATCAATTTATTTATTTATTTTAATTTATTTTATTGTTTATTTTAATTTTTATTAATAATAAAATACTATATTAAAGATCATCTTATAAATCAGTAATACTAAATCTATAATGAACATTGTGTTATTGGGTTGCATATGGTTTAGATACTAGTCATCAAAATGGAGAAAAAACATAGCAATTAAGGACTTCCTAGAATATGCCAACAAGCCTTTGTCCTTGTGTTCATTTAGGATTATACCTGTTTTAATGACCTACTTAGAATATCCATTATCTATACCCAAACCTAGGAAAACTATAGCTAAATCTAACATTGTGATCACAAAATAAAATAACTGCAATGGAAAGCAATGTATAAAAGAAACCTGAATTTGCAATCAGTGATTTCAATATGCAGCAAAAGACAATGTGCCTTCAAATATGAGAAGTATTAAAAAAAGATGTTAGATTTATAAAGAATTATTTGAAGAACACTGGGATGGCTCAGTTGGTTAAGTATCTGACCCTTGATTTTGGCTCAGGTTGCGACCTGAGGGGCATGAGATTTGGCCCAGCATGGGGCTCCAGTTTGGGCATGGAGTCTCCTTGAGATTCTCTCTTTCTCTCTCCCTCTGCCCTTCCCTTTCCACTCCCTCTTTCTCTCTTAAAAAAAAAAAATCAATTTTGTAACATTTCTAAATATAAGCACAAAATATGCCATAATGATTTGACCCAAATTTGCATTTTTCTCAGAACTTTTCTACTGATATTATAAAAATGAGACTACTCTCTTGAATTTCAACTTCAAAATATATAGTTGGTCCAAAATATCCTTATTAGCAGATTTTTATAAATCACAGATAAATTTACTTCACTCTTTCTATTTCTTAGTTGGTATATTATTTAATGAAAAACAAGTCTTCCAATTATAGTGACAAAAAGAGAGAAACAATATGAAAATATAACTTAGGAACAAAATTCAACTTTTAAGTAAATCTTAGTGATTTTATGTAATTTGCAGGTGTCATTTTAGATAGACAATATACTATGTACCCAATTACATTCCTTTTAGAGACAACAGTTTGCAATCAGGAGAATGTGTGATAAGGTTTAATCAAAGATTAGAACTTTTTAATTAAATAGGGCCTTTTGTGACTAGTCATTTGACATTAATTACTGTTTTAGTTGGATTCCTTTTGATTTGTAAAGGGCCCTGAGCACTGCAAAAATTATATCGCATCGCAGAAATTGTTGATAATTAAAACAAAAGCTTGTCTTCATCAGCCCGTCACATACCTTAAAAAGGAATATCATTTTAAATGTTAAATGGCTGCCTTAGATAAACAGACTAGAGGGCTTTAAAGGAAAAATAACAGATGGGATGTCAAGCCAGTTGCATTCGATGGCCAGTTTAAAAGTTGTTAATTGTAATGATTTATAAACTGTTTAAAAATGTTCAGCCACGGGGCGCCTGGGTGGCTCAGTAGGTTAAAGCCTCTGCTTTTGGCTCAGGTCACGATCTCAGGGTCCTGGGATCGAGCCCCACATCGGGCTCCCTGCTCACTCACTAGGAAGCCTGCTTCCCCTTCTCTCTCTCTCGAGTCTCTCTCTTTCTCTGATGGCAGCTCCGCCTCCTTGTGATCTCTGTCTCTCTGTCAAATAAATAAATAAAATCTTAAAAAAAAAAGTTCAACCACACTTTTAGGGCTAACTAACGGTAAGAAGTATATGTGCTTTTCTAAAGCCTCAACACCCTTATGGGAATCACCAGCCTAATGCCCACTGCAGGTATGAATAGAGGTCATCTTTCTAAAATTAATGTTAAAACGGAAACTGACCTAAAGTTCAAATAATATTTTTATTTGTGGACCCATGAAGAATGAAATGAAAGTTGAAACTATTTTTGTAAGATGATAATTCTAAATCCAGATAGAAAGCCCACACTCAGAACTACCATTCACCTCTTTGTGGTTTGGAGTTTATGGGCAAGGGTTAATCAAACTAAAAAGATTTCAAAACCAATGAACTAATTTGTTTCAAGAGAATCTGAGAAAAAAAGTAATAATTTATACACAAAAAGGTAATTTAAAAAATAATAGCAATGTGCTGTGTTTATGTAAGACTACAGTGATTGAACTTGTCCAGACATAGACAATTGTTTTTCCAAATGGAACAAAAGAATCACACATTTCCCTGTGCTGGCTGCTTTATAATGGAGGGCGTTCAATTTTTGTACAATTTGCCTTAGGTTAGGGTTATAGTCTGTGGACAGAGTAAAACTAATTGGCCTGAAAACTGATATCACCCATGCCCTTGGCTTCATTAGCAGCATGCACTAACCAACTGAGTTAAATAGACATGGTGGTAATAAAACAGAACCTGAAAATACATGGTTGTATGAACAAAGGATATACAGTAATGAGAATGGAACATGTTGTGATTAATTTTGTCTTTATTAGACCATGTGTAAAAGCTAGTCAGTTAAATTGTGTTTGATATAATTGTACTTAAGGATCTTAAAGATAATAATCTCTCACAACAGTAAAGAATACTTAAATAATATCAATAACTGAGGCCATTTTAGTCTCCATTAAAATAAAAATTACAAATACAAATTTGCAAAAGAAGATATTTTATGTTGCCTATGGATGCATATTTATTTTGACTTTTTATTAGCTAACATCTCAAGTTTAAATTTTATGCTCTTTTCATGTCCAATGGAGACTTACTATGAAAACATCCAACAGTGGAAATTAATTGCTCATTATAGTGAATAGCTTCGGGGTGTTGAGGAGACTTTATTGACCTCACCCCTCACTTCTCCAGTACTGGAATAAAACAAACTGGCACCGCAGAAAGGACAGCTACAATGCCAAATTGTCCAAGATAAATAGGAGAATGGGTTATGCCATTATGATATGCCCAAAATATTATTAAAACCAACTTTATACCTTGGGTTTTCCTAGCAAGCTGAGGAATTAAAGAAGTATAAAATTAAGAAACTAAACAACTTAAATTAATGATAATAAATATCATGTATTACTGCTGACTACCAGAAATGTACATGTGTCATGTCATTTAATCCTCCCAGCAACATTCTGATGCATGATTATCCCCATTTTACAAGTGAAAAATTCAGAGAAGTTAGAAAACTTTCTAAGATGACACAGTGAGTATGACCTGGTTAATATCATGGTCAGATTTGGAAAACAAATCTAAGATTAAAAAATAAGATTACAAAAAGATGTAAATACTCCATTTGGTATCTTAATAAGAAATTCCATGTCTCTTAAATGTGGAGATATCACAGAAACTATGGAAAAATAGATGTTTGGCAAGAAAAGAAAACATGAGTCAAAAGGGCATTGGAAATGTGTTTTTGCATTGGTTCCACAAGTACAGACCATGGATTCTTCTCCTGAGCATTTATCTGTGTATTTAATCACCTTCTGTCCAGTGTAAACTTTGCCTCAATACTTCTTAGCCAACCTTAGCCCTTGGGCTCCATTTTGGCTTTTTGTCTAGTACTAGAATCAAGGCTATACTCTTTCAAATCTTTCTTTCTGTCTCTCACTCACTCAAATAAACAAAAATGCTTTTGGAAAAATCAAGCCTCCAGTTCTTTTTAACCCTTAACAAAAGAATCCCACAACACAATTTGGTTCAATATAGAACTTGATATGAAAGTAATTCTCCATCCTTAGGACCTGACTTCCATCCTGCTGCCTAGACTCTTTCAGGTCGCCCAAGTCCCCTTTTTAATCCTTTGTTCAAGTTCCTCTTTGTTTAAACAAAATCAAGGCTTTTATATTAATATCCCTTAAGGTCACATCTCCTTCGGTAACTATTTTCAGGAAATTTGTCCTCCTCTTTTGTGCTAGAAACACAGTTTGTTTTCTAGCAAACTAGAAACTAGTTTTCTAGCAAACTAGAAACTAGGGTCCCTTGTCCTCTAGATTAAGAAGCTAGGCGACAAGAGTAGTGTCAGCAAAAATGTCTATCCAACAATACTACTTCTCTGACTCCTATTGTCTGTAGATAATTTGTAGTTTGATATTTAGCCTTAGTATTTCTCATTTCTGTTCTAAGTAAAGGGAATGAATGATACCATTCTATAACAGGAATGGTCTTTGACACGGCAATAATCCAACTAAGTTTGGATCCTTAGAAAACTTAATCTTGGTGCCATAGTTTACTATGATGAATTCTCTCTCTTCTTTGTTTCTTCTTCTAATGAAACCAGAAGAATGCTAATGACTAAACTTTTTCTTACTTTGTTCCCCACAAGTGAACAAAAGCTAAAAGGAAAAAATTATGGAAGTTTCTTTTTTTAAAAAAATCTGATTCATACTCCTAAGAAGACATTGATGTTTTAAATTTACAGCTTAATTCTGTTACCTGTACCCATAAAAGCAGGCTCAAACTTAAACCATGAGATTTAGCACATCAAACACGAAGGAGTTAAAATTACAATTCATGGCTGTACTGAATTAAAAGAAGAAAGAAAGAAGAAATTTTTTCATTCAATGTTTGTTAAATTAAAAAGATATCTTACTAGAACAATTAAATATAAATCAATAATTATCTTAAGAAGCTTATTTATGATTAAAGTAATAAAATTATTTTCCCCTACAAAATGTATTTGGGAAGACTATAAAATTAGAACTATGTTTGGTATTCTTTGCATTGCTTATTTTCCCACAGAAAGCCTATCAGTTAAAATGATGAATTTTAACCTTTTCCATTTCTCCCAGAGAACATTTAATTCATATTCTTCAGGCCTTTGAAACTGGTTCCCCATACTGATGAAGAAGTTATTGTTTTTATAATATTTACTAAGGCCCAGTTATTGAACCTTCGTCAAGGACATTTCATTTGCTTTTAATGTGTAAATCTCTGAGAATCATTTTGGGAAAAAAGGCAGGCAAGAAAATATTAATATATTCAGCTAATTGTATTTTTTAATGAATTCAAATTAAGTCATAATATATTATATTAAATACAATGCATGTGGTGAATAGGAAATAAAAAGGTCATGACATCTAAGAATAGTAGGAACAAGAACTGGAATACTAATGGATCAAAATGTCCTGTATAAAATATTCTTTTACTCTAAGTCCCAGTTTTTTTTTTTTTCTCTTCAAACTGTTCTTAAAACTACAAAAAAAAGTCAGCAATGTGATTTTTCAGTGTTCTGTGACTTCGGGTAATTGCAGGATTATGTTATACATTAAAATATGCTATTTTCAGAAATCATTCATTAAATCGTAATGTTCTGAACATTAATTATCTGAAAATGTGCACAATAAGCTTTAATTTAAAAACATCTTGACTCTCTTTACAATGACAGACATTCAAACACGTTTCTTGAAGATACTGACTCATCATCTAACAGAAGGAACCACTACTCAAATGGTTGTCCCAGAATAGTTACTTTACAAGGTCTATGTAGAACCTTGTTTGCTGCAGTTGGTCCACATGACTTATTCTAGTTCCTTCCAGTCTAAGGAGGTTGTCACTGAGGAACAAAAAGAAAAACATCTTTAAAATCTTTGCCTCATGATCCTTCAGTTGTATGATTTCATAGTTTCCATCGTCTCTTTTAGTGATAGAGCACTATGCTACATATATTAATCTTTTCTTCAAAGTCACTTCCATAACCGTATTATGGTAATAACAGTCTAATTCACGTTTATTGCCCTATTCATAAATAGTTTGGTGTTATAAATTTTAAGCTCTGAAAGTGAGTTTAGAAGTTTTAAATATTCCAATTTACTGTATGCTGTGATGATGCTCTTTCCCAGTTCCCTTTGATGACCTCTTCTCTTGGCATAGGCGTATAAGCACGGACTCTGGGAGATGCTACCTCAGTCAAAACATGGTTCTGCCCACTTATTGGCTATGTGATCTTAGATAAATTACTTACCCTCTCTGTGGCTTGGATTCCTCATCTGTAAAATGTGGATGTTAGTAATATGTAAATAGTAATTTTTGTTACTCAGTGTATAAAAAGAAAGCCAAATCTCACACAGGTGGTATCAAATTCACAGGATAACGGAAATCAAATAACTGGTATAAAATTATAAATTTCTGGTTAGTAATTCGTAAGTGGCAAAGCCGGGATCTGAGAACAAAATGATTTCTTCCTCCTTGTTATTGGTGAATTATGTTTATTAATTTTACTAATGAGTATAAATTCTTCAATGGAATGCTTCCTCCATGTAATATAAACATTAGCTTAGGAAGGGATTAGTTCAAATTCAAGTAACATTTAATTTGGATTCAAATACATTTGTGTCAGCTTTCAGAGCAAGTCACTCAAATCAAGACCCTTTGAAACTCAGTAGTCTTCAGGAATTGAGTAGCAGACAAATGCAATGGTTAGTAATAGCAAGAAAAGCTTTCTCCCTCCACTCACCATGTTTGCCATTGTCCTTCCTGGATATGACCGCACACAAGGGGCATTTACAGGGGCCACTTGAAACCTCTTCGATGTGGCTAGATTTTTAGAACCTGCAGAAATAACAGAGCCTCAGGATTTGAGTACCTTAATGATCTCTGACTAACCCTGCACTTAATGTTGTCATTACTTTATCAAGATTGGGAATAATAGTAGGGTTCTAAGTCTCCTCTCTTAATTACCAGACAAGGTCCTTTCCTGATTAGGGTGATAGAGTGGTATAGGCAAGGATTGCTCCACTCCCCTTAATTGTGTCTTTCCTTCACTGTATGCAGTAGATACTCATGGACATTTTTAAATGTATAATTGGACCTTGAATGACAAAGGGTTATGGGTGCCTACCCCCACATGATAAAAAATTCACATATAACTTTTGACTCCCACCAAATCTAACTATTAGTAGCCTGTTGACTGGACCCTCACTGAAAACATAAACAATTAATATACATTTTGTATGTCATATATATATTTCTGTGTATATATATACACACATGTGTGTGTATATATACACGTATGTGTGTGTGTATCATACTGTATTCTTATAATAAAGCCAGAGAAAAAATGTCATTAAGAAAATTATAAGAAAGTGAAAATGTATTCACAGTATTTACTGTAATGCTATATTTATGTTAAAAAAAAAAAACTGCATGTAAGTGGACCCATGCAGTTCTAATCCATCTTGTTCAAGAGTGGACACTTTCAATTTCAATCCATGAGGTTTAAGAGTCAACTCTTGTGGACAAGTAGTTGCTACTCCTCCATTTATATACTTCATTGTTTATTTTTTGGGAGAAGTTGTGAGAAGTGTGGATAGAATGGTATTATCACATTATTATTGAACATGAAAGCTTACCAGCATACTGAGAATTCATTTAGTTACTTCAGGATTGTGGACCTTGAATTTGGGGTTGGCATCATTAAAGAGAGGTTTTTCTTTACACACACACACACACACACACACACACACACACACACAAGCTCTAAAGTACCGAGTCAGAGAATTTTTGGCCCATCTTCCACAGTTTTTGCTTCTCAGATGGAATTTTGCTTCTCTCAAGGTAATAAGGAATCAGATAGTGAAATAAAACAGTGATCAGACAATACATGTTGTGCTTACATGCATTTCTGACTGAACTATTTGCTATTCCTTAAATAAGCCTTCTGTTTTCCTATTTTCCTTTTAATTATAATGCCTTTAGCACCTAGCCTTTACCTGTTGACATCATATTAATTCTCTATATTTATATCCCATAAAGTCATTCCTTAATATCTTTTAAGGCCCACTTAAAAAGCCCATATGTATGTAAATCCTCTTTTGAGTCCTTTTCGCTGGATGTGATTTTTCATTTTTTAGGCCATTAAAGCAATTTATTTATAATTTCTTATGACACACACTTTATTTTTCTCTGTTATTGTCATTTCTGCTTAATTGCTATATCATTTGTCTTCTTTTGTAAATTACAAAGACCTAGAGGAGAAAAATGATTGACCCATCTCTGTGTAGCCCACACTGTCTAGGACAACATTTTGCAAATAGCATCCCGTCAATGAAAATAGAAATAAATCATCCTATCCTTTTCTGATAGTGCTTATAACTGTGTTTTGTTCCCTCTAACAGAACACTCTGTCGAACATTTGAAATTTCAGGAATATGGAACTTCAGTTATCTTAGCACACAATACATACAAGAGAAGAGCTATGAAATTATCGCCTTTCAACTGGCTTCGGGTTGTCCAGACACAAAGTCTGAACATGACTTAGTACAGCTGAGTTAAAAACAGACTGATGAAGAAATCTTTAATAGTTGTTGTGCATCATACATGGGCATATAAATTAAGAAAGAAAAAGGTATGCAAAGCTTGTAATTTATAAATCATTATAAACAAATGACATCAAATAAATATGAGTACATTCAGGATACAAAAGTAAATTTATTTATTTACATAAATATTTAATTTATTTATATATGTATGTATACATATTCTCTAGGATACATAAACAAATGAGACATACAGTGATCAGTATAAGCCGTTTTCTAAAATCATGGCTCACATAACCCCTATTTTGCAAGTGGGATGTCCTAGTATATTACTTTATTGTCCTAAAATTATTGCTTAATTTTAAGAGACTTCATTTAAGCTCCTTAAAATATGACATGATAATCATTAGCATAATTTGTATGAATAACAAATAACAATGATGATACTGCAGTTCTTTTAATGAAATAATTCGTTATTTAAGCTGTCTAAGCATTATGCATGACAGCTACCCTATCAACAGAGGAGTTAATTCAATGCACATGGAAGAACATTTAAATATTAAGCAATCAATCAATCATTCTATCATCCTAGTTAATGAATAAGACTATTACTTCAGTTGTTTCTTCTCTGCTGAAAGGATGAACATAATCAAATTGGAATTTTGTAGAAAATGAGGCAAATTAACATTTATACTCCATATTCACATATGAATATCATAGGTTAGACTTACTTGAGAATAATATTAAATAGATTAATGAAGATTCAAACTTGTAAAAATTATTTTAGCTTTAGTCAGCCTTTGGTAATAATCACTGAAACTGTTAAAATATTTTATTAACATTGCAGGTTTCTTTCATGACTAACAAGTGAGTTACTGTTATTTAAAAATATCGTAAGTAGCAGAGAAATTTTATTGTGTTTCACACCATGAAAGAACAATCTTTGTTACCACTTAATTATGAACTTATGCTAAGGAAAGACTCTAGATAAAATATAGAACAAATTCAGGAGTAGGTTATGAAAACAGAGTAGCTAAACCAAGATCCTTACTGTATTCTTATAAATACCTTCAGTAGAGAATACCTATTGATAGGGACAAGATGTATTTTAATCAAGTAAAGGCTAAAAAGATTTTGACAAAAAGAGACGGGATGCTGTTATATCCTAAGTCTCCTAAAAAATGTCCAAGAAATTTGCAAATAGAAAGTAACAGACAAATAAAGTATTGGACCTTTTGTGAATTATTGGTGGGCAAGAATTAGGAAGTCTTTTGGAAAGGAGAATTTTACAAATAAAGAAACATTCATTCAGACTTATATTATCAAAAAGAGCTTATGAAAGGGGTGCTTGGGTAGTGCATTTAATTGCCTGACTCTTGGTTTCAGGTAAGGTGGTGATCTCAGGGTTGTGAGATTGAACCCTGGTATAGGCTCCTTGCTCAACACGGAATCTGCTTAAGACTCTCTCTCCCTCTCCTTTTGTCCTTCCCACTCATGCTCGCCCTCTCTCTCTCTCTCTGAAATAAATAAATAAATTCACAGAGAGAGAGAGAGAGAGCATATGAACTGGGGACAGGGCAGAGGGAGAGGGAGAAGCAGACTCCTGCTGAGCAGGGAGACCTTTGTGGGACTGGAACCCAGGACCCTGAGATCATGACCTGGGCTGAAATCATGAGGCCGTTTGACCAATTGAGCTACACAGGTGTCCCAGTAAATAAATCTTAAAAAAATAAATAAATAAATAAGAGAGAGAGAGAGTGTTTATGATGAGCAAATGTTTGGGAAATCTTTTCAATAAAACAACATCATCGAGTGTGTCTTCCTGCAAGTAAGAGTGCTTTAAATTAAGTGTGCATTAAAGAATATGTGTATATATATGACATATACAGGAATTGTCAATAGTGAACATTGATGATTAGCTAAAGCATTAAAATTAGGAACCACTGTTAAGACTTCATTTCTGAATTCTCATACTGAAAATTTATCATTGGTTTAACTTGAAATAGCATTATAAAAAGGATTGTAAGAAAATATTCAATAAGATTTAAATAATTAACTACTTAACTAGTAACTGTTTGAGATCATTGATTTTTATGGAACACAGAAGAGTTTGTGATCTAGAAAAGAGGAAAATGTCACCAGAAATTTCAAAACTAAAAGTGTACAAAAAATGTTTAAAAGCTTTCATTCTATTGAATTGATGAAATATATACACAGTCTTCAGAGTCTTCACTGGTGGAGCCCCCTTGAGGTTGCATATGGAAACAAAACCGTCATAAAATAACTGCTTAGCATATATGACTCCAAATATTTCTTCCCATTTAATGTCAGCTGTTCTTTGCTTTATTGCACCCAAGTTTTGTCAGCTATTCTCTCCTCCACAATCTTATATTTCGAACACCCCACAATACATTGCAAACAATCTGCATATTTTTAATAATAAAATTAAATTTTTGAAGAAAGATGCAGGATTTCATGAAAGCAATGGAAGTCAGAAAACCACAACTTCTGGAATAAGATGCAAAGTAATACAAAGCATGTCAGTATTAAAATAATTAACCACCGAGGAAGAAAATTTTACAAAGGATCTTGACAAGGTTTATTTTTCTACATTTAAGTTAATCTTTCAAACCATTTTTTGTCATTTCTTCATATAAAATTTTGGTCTTTGCTTTAAGTGGATTTACGTCAAGTGACCTTTTTTTTCTAGAACTGATTATCCTTAGATAATGAGGTCTATATTAAAAGAAAATACAGTGCAACCATAACATGCTCAAAAAAAAAAAAGGCACATGGAAGTTATCAGATAGTTCCTTGAATATATATAAAAAATAAACTGGATTTGGATTTAGAAAAATGAAACAGAAAAGCAAACACCACCTGAAAATGCCAGAGCTAAAGTTTCTTTCCCAAGCAACCTCAGACAAATTCTAAGTTCAGGGTCAATAAATCCAAAGAGCAGGAGATGAGAAGAAGAAATTGTCTCGGTAATTTATTACAGAACTTTAATTAAAACATCTGAGCCAGCCTGAGCTTTCCTCCTCCCACCTTCTTGTCCTACATAGAAAGCACAGGCAGCAACTGTTGTGGCCTGATTTAAAACTGAGATCCACTCTTTAAATTAAGTGACAGTTATGCCACAGGAAGTTCTAAATGTTAGTGTCAGGGACCGAGAAAAAGAAATACTTCTGAAGGAAAATTTTAAAAACACTGCAAAACCTTCTTTGCCTATTTTTATCAAATTTACTGAACTATTGTAGTCAAAGAGTAAGTCTTCCCTATGTTTAGGCCTCTTGTAGACAAGCATCCTGCCCCACAGATATCCTCTTGTGTGGAGCCCCTCATTCGCCTTCCTTACTAAGGAAGTCATCTCCAGTGGAAAGAGACCTATAGAAATGAAAAATAAGGCTGTATCAATTGCTTATATGGAACAACATGGCCTTTTTCATAAAAATGAAAAGGAAAAAAAGGGCACCTGGGTGGCTCCGTCTGTTAAGCATCTGACTCTTGAGTTCAGCTCAGGTCATAATCTCAGGGTTCTGAGATGGAGGCCTGCAAAGGGCTCCACACTCAGTGAGGAGTCTGCTTCTCCCTCTCCCTCTGCCTCTTCCCCTGTGTACATGCACTCTCACTCTCCCTCTAAAATAAGGAAATAAATCTTTTTAGAAAATGAAATAAAAACAAAGATTACCAGACATATAGAGACTAACACAGACATGGAAAACAACAACAACAACAACACTGATACCACATTTTTCAGGAAGAAAACTTGGAAATAACAATCATAACACTAGTTTTTAATAAATTTCCCTGGAGAGATTGTATGGGCTAAAACATACATTGAAAGATAGAGCAAAGAGAACAGTAAAATTTACTTGACTTCTGAAATAAAAAAAAAAAAAAAAAGAATAAACTGAATAACACATTACCAGGGATAAAAACCAACTTTTTGATCAAATAAAGAGATAACGTTTATTTAATGACTATAATAGATTAGATATTATTCCATATACTTGATATATTCTTAACTCATACAATCTAAAAACAAAGCTATGAATTTGAGATTCTTACCATCTCCAGTTCACAAATGAGGAAACTAAGGCTGAGAGAGACTAACTAGCATAAAACTATACATTTAATAATGAGCAGCCCCATTTTGTTATTTTATTTTATTTATTTTATTTTTACAGTACTATATCAGTTTCAAGTGTGCAATATAGTGATTCAGCAATTCCATACATCACGCAGGAGAAGCCACACTTTGAATCCAGGTAGTCTTGTAGCAAAGCCACATGCTTACTGATTGAGTTTCAGTGATCATGAAGACAAAATTAAGAGAATGTCTAAATGTTTAGAAACAAATTATAGACTATAAAAATACAAAAGAGAGAAAAATATGTAGTCAAAAATACCATATATGTTTGACTTGGACATGTTTAAGACTAAGTTTTCAAAATTTTTTTCTGCTTTTATTCAGTGGTAACTTTCAATATAAAGAGAGAGAGAGAGAGAGAGAGATTGAGAAGACACCGAGGTCCATTATTAATTCAATTAGAATAATAGTACAGGGGCACCTGGGCGGCTCAGTTGTTAAGCAGCTGCCTTCAGCTCAAGTCATGATCCCAAGGTCCTGGGATGAGCCCCACATCAGGCTTCCTGCTCCGTGGGAAACCTGCTTCTCTCTTTCCCACTCCCCCTGCTTGTGGTCCCTCTCTCACCATATCTCTCTCTTTCAAATAAATAAATGAAATCTTTAAATGAAAAAAAAGAAGAAGAATAGTAGAAAAAATACCCTAAGTAGAAAAAATACATATGGATCTCTATATTAAAAAAGTTTCCTCTGAATAAAAGCAGAAGAAAAATTTTGAAGACTTAACTCTTACATATACCCAACCCAAATTTCAGAACATTTGGGAGATTGAAACACTCTAAGGATCCAGAGACACAAGCCAGTCTACCTATGATACAATAAAAATAAGAATGGCATCAGATTTTGCATCAGCAGCAGTTGTGTCTGAGGGCAAAATAAAATATCTCAGGAAAAAATTTATAAAATGTATTGGTATGTTTGGCAACAAATAGATATTGTGTCATAAAAGACATAAAAGAAAAGTTAAAAATTATATCAAGATTTGGTAATCTTCAGGGAAAAAAAAAAATCATGTAAGAATACCCGTGTTCAGAACTTTCCTGCCAGATGGGCAGAGACAAGTCTCTTAAACTGACTCTTCAGGAAGAAGAGGAAAAGTTTACTTTAGGAAGATCTTAAAAACAACAATAACAACAACATCGAATGTCATTTAACAATAATGGAATATTACAAGTTTTATTAAGATGGTGCCTGGGTGGCTCAGTGGGTTAAAGCGTCTGCCTTTGGCTCAGGGCATGATCCACGTGGGCTCTCTGCTCAGCAGGGAGCCTGCATCCCCCCCCCCCCCTTCTCTCTGCCTGCCTCTCTGCCTCCTTGTGATCTCCATCTGTCAAATAAATAAATAAAATCTTTAAAAAAAAAGTTTTATTAAGAGATATATATGCTAACACTTATGAAAGTAACAAACATTAGATTTGGAATGGAAAGGGGACAGAAGATCCAATGGATATTGTATGGTCTAAAGGAGGTAAAATAAATAACATAAAAATTTAAAAAAGAATAATTTGAGATATTTTCTATAGCATGAGCAGTTTATCACTTGGGCCAAATAAATTATTTTCTTTGGGACCAATCACACCACCCGATTCTGCAGTAACTCATAAAACTGTAATGCTACAAATTGTATGTATGTATCTTATAATTGAAAATTGACCTGTAAAATATTAATAACATAGCTATAGCTATGGAATTGAATGCAGTATTTATAGATAATATAAACATAACAAAATCACTTCATATCCTTTGGTACAAACACAATTTTCTATATTATTTCAATTAAAACAGGTATTAATTTGAAGAGTTGTATGCTGCCTTCTTCTCCTTCTCCTCCACCTCTTCCTCCTCCTCCTCCTTCTTTTTCTTCTCCTTCTCCTTCCTTCTCCTCCTTCTTCTTCTAAGAGAGAGAGGGAGTGCCTGGGATGAGGGGCAGAGGGAAAGGGAAAGAGAATCTTAAGCAGGCTTCATGCCTAGAATGGAGCCTCTCAGGACCCTGAGATCATGACCTGAGTCAAAATCAAGAGTCAGATGTGTAGTCAACTGAGTCACCCAGATGCCCCAAGTTGTATGTCTTTTACTTGTGCTTTTTCCCCCTACATTCAGACACAACATCACATAGTAAATATTTTCTTTGTCAAATATTCTTATTTTTTTTTTGAAGATTTTATCCATTTGTTTATTTGAGAGAGAGGACACACAGGAAGGGGAAGAGGGACATAGGGAGAAGCAGGCTCTCCACTGAGCATGGAGCCCTCATGCAGCACTTGATCCCAGGACCCCAAGATCATGACCCCAGCCAAAGACAGACACTTAACCCATTAAGCCACACAGGTGCCTCTATTTGTCAAATATTCTATGTATGACTATAATATTCTGATATTTTTCAGCATATTGATATTGAAAGATTTTGTCTACTAAAACACTGAAAAGCTTGCATTGTTTTTATACATGGGAAGAGCTAAATTGGTAGACAATTGAACTCTGGTGCATTTTGATTCCATTGTGATGGCTTTCTCTGTAAATGACTAACTTGCTACCCTCCCTTTAACTCTTATTTATTTCCTTAACCTCCTCCCCACACCCTAAGTTAGACTAAAATGATGTAATGAAAGCCATGCATATGAAAAAGTTGGTAGAGAAAGCTGTTAGTTCCTTTATTTATTTATTTATCGATTGATTGATCATATTCCTGACCTCTTAGGTAAATTATCTCAATTACCCTTAACTCTCCAAATTCAGTGCAAATAGAGATAATATTCTCATTCTATTTCAGTTGTCAACTGATAATCCATGATTTTTGAAAGAAAAGATATATCCCAAATTGAGGGATTAATTGTAGTAATGGTAATGGTAAATATTAAATGGGATAAATTGTTTCAAGAAATCCAAAAATGGTTAGATGATAGAAGGAAAAATGAATCTGATCATTGTTATGGTCCACCTACACAGGAGACCATATTCAAAGCTGATTTACCACAAAACCATTTGAGAACTGCGACATCTTTTGGTTGTCTTTTATTTTCGGCTCTATTCGTAAATATGCAGTCTGTCTAACTGCCAAAAAACAGACGCTCCTTGCATTTCGTGACTTTAAAACCCTAGGATATAAGTAGGATTCTGTCAGGTAAAATAAATGTAGAAATAAACAACAGAATCTACACCTTTTTAGCAACTACATACTGCCACATTAAGCATTCCAGAGCATCCCTCTCCTCACGCAATGAAAATTGCAGTTGAGTTTAACATACCAAAACCCTTTGACTGCCAGAGGCATTGGAATTGCTCTGCTGAAAATACTTTCAGAATCCTCAGGGGGTCTAATATGGGGTAAGCTCCCCGGTGGTTGAGGTTGATTAATACTTTGTCTCCTCACATATTGCAAGGCTTACGTGGTGTTTATACTAGCCATTACACACACACACACACACACACACACACACACACACACAACAATGCAGAATCAGCAGAGAAGTTTTGCTTTGAATTGCTACATCCACTTTATAATAGTGGTAGTGACATAGCTTCTTAACATTTCAACAACGAGCAATCTATAATGGGGCACTATTCCATTCGCAAGTAAATGAGATTATGTTGTTTTCCAGTCAGTCCATAGCTGGTTGGTGTTGTTTTTGCTGTCCTTTCCTTTGGGAGAGGTAGGAGATTCCCTGGGAGAAGCTTCTAGAAGAAGCAATTACTAGAGGGTAACATCTGTACTACCAGCCATATAACAATTTATACAGAAAATTAGAATTCCCCTGTTGTGGTTTGATCATAACTGTAATGGCAATATTCCTTTAACGGAGCTTTCAACTATATCTTGTTCCGAAAATGAACTTTAACAAGTATGACTCTAAAGTAGCGTGTGCATGTTGGGTATTTTATGTTTAATATAATGTACAGAGATTTGTATGTGGACATCTTATTGTGCTTGCTTCTAAGAAAATCAAGTTAAAAATAGTGAATGTACTTTCCTGTCAAAAAAGAAAAATTCAGCTTATTTTACAAAAAGAGCCTCACATATACTATAATAATATAATAAATTCCTCATGAGGTACACCAACTCTATGTGAAAGGTAAAAGTTTGTTTGGTTGGTTTGCTTTTTCCTTTAATTTTAATCCATTTTTTTCTGAGGAAAGAAAAGCTCATGTGTAGTTTGGAAAGGCTTTGAAGTATTTTCTAAAGATAAGAAATTTCTGTAATGTTATTATTTTTTTGCTGTAGCACCACTCTCCTTGTTAAATCATGTGATTATTTCAACTTCCTAGTGCAAAATGGAAGTCATGGTTTTCACCAGAGGAAATTCATACATTTTCACATTAGCTGATCAGCTGAATGGATCATAAAAATACTAAATGTGGACTATTTCATTAGTCAGGTTAGGGATGCAAAGGGGGTAATTAATTACCTTTTTACTGTAGGAGGAAAAGTCTCCCTAAAATTTAAAGCATGAAAGGCAAAGAAAATAGTTGATAGAAAATGTATACAAAAACAATAACAATAATGTATCATTTATTTAGTAACACCTACGCTTGAAACACTTCACTTACCTATTTTTTCATACTGTAATTTTTTCAAATAGATATAAAGCACAAAAAAAGCAAAACGAAACAAAACCAAGTGAACTCCAATGGTCTGATGTGGACATAGCCACTTAAACAATTGGCTTGTAACCATTGAAATAGCATAGTAGCTGCAAATTTACAAACGTACAGTTGGAGCTGAACTATAATTTGAACCTAAATCTTCTCATACCAAATCCAACTTTAAAAACTATACCATGTCAATATTCCATTACACATACAAAGTAAAGAATAATATTGTACTATTATTGGATATGGTTCCATTTGGGTTTCAAGTATTCCTTAATTAAAGTCTCCTTTTCTTTATCAAGAGTGCTATTTCAACAGAACTACCTCTGCAGGTGGTAAATACAGCCCTTCTAGTTTTATAAGACACACTTGATTAAAAATGGCTTTTAATTCTAAGAGGCACTGAACTAATTTAAATTTTCCTAAATAATACAGCTGGATTTATACTAATTTTACTGAAGCTTATTGGGTCCTTGATATAATTCTTATTCTTTGCTCTAGATCCTTTAAAAAAAAGATTTTGTTTCTAAGTGTTTGCTGATAAACATTTCAGTGAACTATTCTTTTTATAAGGAAATGAGATTAACTCAAGAAAAATTTCATAGCATTTCTTTCTCACTTTGGTTTCTTAAAGTGGAATTTTCCTTTTTTTAGCCTGCTGAGGGGATAATTAACTAATAACTCAGAATGGATTAATTATAACTTGATGGTTTCAAAATATCACCTACAATACCAATGGCGTCCTTCCCACATATGTATTCATCCAGATCCTTTTCTATATTTCCTACAGCAACTATTCTAAATTTTTGCTCTGCACATTTTTCTTACTCACCTTGGCCCAGAGCAAATAAACAGAGCAAATATAGTGCTCAAAGCTTTAACTTCCAACAGTGCCCTGAGATCAAATTTATCTGTTTCTGAAACTTTCTTTACATTCTTCTTGCCTCAGCCTCCCTCCTTATCTATTATTTTCTTTTTTGGTTTCTCTTCACTTCCAGACTCTTTGAAAATAACAAAAACAAGAACAAAAAGTTTCCATTTCCTTAAATCAATTCACATCTCGGCCATAGCTTTTGACTGCCCGTCCAGAATTCCATCTCTGCTGAAGTCCCCCAGGCAAAGGCTTATCTTAAGTTTTCATTTAATGGGATCTCCTGTTAGCTTTTGACATTGCTAGTAGTATACCCGCTGTATTTGTGAAATTCTCCTCTCCCTAGCATCATAGGAGATTACCCTCTATGTTCTTTTATAATGAATATAACTATTCCTAGGATTCTCTCCTTCCACACAATAAATTTTGGTGTGTCTCTTACACATTGGCCAATCTCCTGTTCCAGATGCTATTCCTGAGTGGAATCATCTTTAGAGTCATCCAGTCTTGTGAGTTCCAGTCTGTAGATGATTACTATATCTATGTTCTTCCTCTGTTCTGAGATCCATTATCTTCAGTGTATTTCACAGATGACTTGAAATTGACATGCTTCAACCTAAATTAAGTAGCTTGTACTTCCTCTTTCTGTACTGTCTTGGTTAATGATATCATCAATTATTTAATTTTACAAGTAAGAAATACTACGGTCAACCTCAGCTGCTTTCTTTCCCTAAATCCCCACCACTTGTCCGATAGTCAGCCCATCAGTATGTAATATTATTTTATCAGCTAAATAGATTTTGGGATATAACTTAGGTTTGACTTCAACTTAGATTTTAGAACATGTAGTCAAGAATAAAGCAAAATAAGAAACATAAACTTGGAAGAGAATCACGTGATACATTTGGCTTTGAAAGAATTAACATGGGGTTAGAGATGCCTGGTGCTCAGTTGGTTAAGCATCTACGTTCAGCTCAGGTCATGATTCCAGGGTCCTGGGATCCAGTCCTGCATTAATCTCCTTGCTTAGCAGGGAGCCAGCTTCTCCCTCCATCTGTCGCTCCCTCTGCTTGTTCTCTCTCTCTCTGACAAATAAATAAATAAAACCTTTTAAAAAATTAACATGAGGTTAAATAAAAATATTTCATTAATCACACAGTCACTATTTTATGATTTTATATTAAATTACAAAGCTGTATAATTTTAAAATAAGAGTTAACTATTAGAATTCATTTTCAATCCATCTATGTTCATTATTTTTACTGGATTTTTGTTGTTGTTGAGATTCTCATCATACTGTACCAAATTTCCTAATTGTTCTACCTGCCTTAGAGATTTTCCACTCTGTTGTTTATTTTTCTCCTGCTTTTTTCTTTATTTCATTCAGGTTTAGTTTTCTAAAAGTCAGGATTGCATAATCAACTACACAATACTGAAAATAATCACATGCGCAAAGAAAATTTAGCTTTTGCACTTGATCTATAACTTATTCAATCTTGTTATTCTTTCTACTCAATATGTAATAATTTAAAAAAATATCCAGTTTTGAAAATTTAGATTTGTAATAATTTAAGTAGTGTATTTTACATGTTCATTCTTCTTAGGGAGAAAATGTTTAGTCTCTTAAATTTGAGTCCTGCAAACCCTTCCATCTTTCCTTACCCTGTCACAAATAAGTGTGTCAGAATATGGAGGCTGGTATGTTTTAGCTGAATCTGGTATTGTGAATCTAGTAACTCTTTTTTCTGAGTCTTTTAACTCTTTTTTGGGGGGGGGGGTCTAGTAACTCTTGTATTTCTTCTCTCACAGCTTAAACAGTTACTGCTGGTGCTTCCTGATGGACTCAGCTCTACTTCAGCTGACACATGTAGATTTCTCCAGGAGTCTGCCATAATCCGCTTGCCAAGCAATCTTGACTTTCGGGTAAACTTTCCCTTTGAAATAGTAAGCACCAGGTAAACTACTGGTCTTGCTTGATGTCAGCTACCTTCTCAGTTTTCTCAGTGGAGCACCAAAAGATTCTGCAGACTATCCTGTCCACCTGGGAACTCGGGCAAGGAAAGTCCAAACTGGATTCTAATCAATCATGGTATATGCACCACTGTATTGTGATGAGGCCATTTTCCGAGCTCGTATGGGGAAATAGCCAAGAAGGTGATCTCCCCCTAGAGTCACACACTGTGGAAGAAAGAACTCCTGTTTTTGACACAACATTCCTTTTTTTGAGGGTCTAATGGTTCTAAGCACCTAGATCTGCTTCCGCCTTCTTTATTTTTAATACATTCCTTCAGGAATGAAAGGGGCTAACTTTTCTATTTTTTACTTTTGGCCTGACCAGGAATTCCCTTACCTAAAAATTCATTATCAAGTTTGCCCGTTCAAGTCATTATTTGATTAAAAAAAAGAATGATAATGAAATTTAGCTTACTTACTGTTTTTGTTACAGAAGGTAATGATTTTCTTTCTTGAGATAATAAATTTTGTGGCATCTGAATGTAGAAGCCTGCAAAAAATAATGTTATTTAAGGGCTTATAGTGTAAACTCTGACAGTTGGTTTTTCTTTTTTGTGATGCAAGTGCCTGACATCAGCTTTGATCTCCTAGGCATTCACTTCAAAGAGGCATTCACTTCAAGGACAGCTTTATCAAATAACACATTGCCAGCCACAGGACTAGATAAAAAGCCAGCCACCTTGCTCTCTTCTCCCCTCCCCTTACTAACGTTTTTTTCATTTCATAGAACTTGGTTGATTCCAATCATTGGCCATTTAGTCCCCTTGCTTTTCTCTTCCAATGCTTCAATTCTCACTTCTAAGTTTTCCATTTACCAATAGTGAACATGAGAAAACCAAGCCCCCCTCCCCCCGGCTGCCTTATATCCCAATAAGAGCAGAACTCCAGGTTTGTGCTCCTTCTCTCTTTCTCCACCTGGGGATTCACACTGTGGTCCGTTGTGTATCCTCTAGAACTTGTAAATAATAAATTTCTTTTTTCTACAGTTTATACATAGTTATTGCTGCAGACATCTTATAATCATAAGAACCACAAGGACTGGTCTGGCCACAACACTGATTATGAATAGGCTGAGATCAACACAAAACCAGGGTAAAGTGAAAGATGGAGTGAAAGTTTGCACATTCTTTTCCCAGTAACACTTTCTTAATAAAATTTGATGGTACTTTTTTTTTTTTTAATTTTTTTTCCTACAGAACTGTTAAAGCAGGGCTTGGGAATCTAGCCCATTTCTTGTTTTTGTAAATAAAATTTTATTACAACAGAAGCACATCTATCCATTTACATGTTCCATGTGGCTGTTTCACACTACAGTGATAAAATTGAGTGGTTGTGAATGAGATCACATGTCCCACAAAGCCTAAAATATTTACCATCTAACCCTTTAAAAAAGTTTGTTGATTTCATGCTAGCTAGAGATTAAAATTCAAAAAGTCTTTTGTTGATAATCAATCCAGAACTACCACTTGTCTACATTCTTAATAATTTTTTTCATAAAAACTGTTTTATTTTTTTCTTGAATACACTGTGTTCCTTCATACCAGCACCATAGTTTCTCTTATTGCACTTTTGGCATAAAATATCCTTAACTCTCCTCTTTATTTAAATTTTGAACTCTATTCATGTATCACTGGCCTCTGAGAAGTCTTCTCTAAGATTTCCACGTCTAGTCAATTATTTCTTGTTCTGTGCTTTTTTTTCACCTCAGGGATGTCATTTTAAGACTTATGACAATACTTTATCATTCCAAAATAATTTATTTCCCTCTCTACTATGACCTCCTTGTAAATAGAAAGAGAGTCTAATTTACTTTACCACTTCTTGGTAGGCCCTGTTCCTTTGAGCAGGGTTAATTAATTAAATATTTCAAAATAATAATGGCCTATAATGGTATGTATATTTATTCATTAAAACAAATATTACGTGTTTTTTGCCAACATTGTGTTAATAAACTAACTCAACAAATATCCATTATATGTCAGGCATTATATTAAATTTCTTCAGGCTATTTTTTATACAATTAAGGTATTTATTGATTAATACACATAATTCTTTATAATGCTGGAATACAAAAATTTATCTTGTCTTGTCCATAATTCTCATAATTAAACACATTTCCACATTTCTTTTGACAGATAATTTCAAAGTAATTAAAAAAACTTTGGTGAAACATAACATTTAAATTAGAGGATCTTCTTTCATGGTTTTATTCTGACTTCATTATTCTTTATAAAACTCATAAGAATGCTTAAAAAAAGACTGAGTTAAGAAAACAACAACAATAAAGGCAATTTGAAAAATTGTCTCTATTTTAATTAATGTGAATTAAATAATATTAAGAACACAATTTTCCTAGTTTAAGTGTTGTTCTGTCCTTAATAAATTGAGATAAATAAAAAGTATATATTTTTTCCTAAATATAGTTATTGTCTACTATCTGTCAAGATGGTAACCAGTACAGGAGATGTAAAGATAAAATGATAGCCTAGAGAGATGCACTAAATGGAGTTGTAAACATTGATAGAGTAATAAACACTCAAATCACAGATAGTCTCCTTACAAACATGTGGATTTGGTAATGTGCTTTAATGAGCTCTTGGGTTTTTACACTACAAAGCACTAGGAGTTTCAAATCTTCCTTATGGCTGTGTCATATAAATCTACCACTGATCTTTTCCTAAACCCCACTTAATGTTAATTACTAGAATTGGGTCACCACAAGCAAAATATTCAGTTCCACTTTGATGACAACTCACTTCAAAGTAATTCTACTAATATTAAATGCTGCCCTTCAGAATACTACTTACTATGTAACTGACATACCGAGATAATAATAATAATTAATAACATTTATTCAGCACTTGTTATGTGGCTTAGATAATATAACTGCCATAACTCAGTTAGATCTCAGTTATGTGGTATACTTTGAGGTATGTAAAATCTTCAAACCTGGGTTTGCAGGGACTCACCAGGGGAACCTGGTGCCTGGGATGCCTTTCATCTGGGGCTCCTGGAGTTGACAGACACTGGGGGGAGAGAGGTGAGGTGGGAGGGAGATTGCCTGTGGTTGTGTTCATGCAAGCATACTGGAAGCCTGGTATTGCAGAAGCCACCTGGGTTCCTGGAACCAGTAGTTGACAGAGTGAGCTGGGGGCTTGCTGGAAGCCTGATGTCACAGGATGCATCTTAAGCTATGAAGTATGCCAAGTGCCAAGGTGAGCAGAACATGGGCTGGAAGTATCCTGTAGGATGTTACCGAGCCCACAAGAGTTGGCCTGATACTGAGGTGGGCTAACTCTTAGGTGGCCTCATGCTGCGGTGTGCTGGCTCTAGGGTCTGCAGTGAGGTTGAGCTCACTGAGCTTCTCCTCCCTCATGAAAGATGTCTTTCCACCCTGACCTTCTCCAGCTTACAGGAGGGGTAATGGATGTAGTGTGCATTTATCTTTCCTACCCTCAATGTATTTTTTTATTTCTATGTTGCACCCGAGTTCTGTAATCCCTCACTGTAATTTTTGGCTCTTATGAAGGCATATTCATGTGCATATATTACTCAAAGTTATGTTTCTGGGGGATGGGAAGATGAGTAGTAGATATTCCTAATCCACCATTTTGATGGCATCACTCTCATGGTTCAACTTTGGACTTTAGAGTGGATGCTAGAAAGATTTAAGACTTTTGATGCTGTCAGGATGGAATGAACATAGCTTGTCTGTGAGAAGACCAAGACTGGAGGCTCAAGAGTGAGATTTTACAGACCAAATGTTGGTTTGCCCCTCAAATATATATGGTGAATTCCTAACACCAAGTGTGATCGTATTTGGAGGTGTGGCCTTTGGGAGGTAATTAGTTAGGTTTAGATGAGGTCAGGAGAATGGGACACCCATAATGGGATTAATGTCCTTATAATAAGGGGAAAAAATCAGAGCTTGTTGTCTCTGCTTTATGAGGACACAGAGAGACAACAACTATCTGAAGGCCAAGAAAAGGATCCTCACCAGAACTCAATGTTGGCACCTGATCTCAGACTTATAGCTTCCAGAACTTTGAGAAATAAATTTTCTGTTGTTCACACCACCTACTCTGTGGTCTTTTGTCATGAAAGCCTGTGCAGACTAAAACATTACACTCCTGCTGATCTTCAAAATTGCTCTTTAAGCTTTATTCAAGGATAAGTAGACACATATTTATTCTCTCAAATAACAATATGAAAACTAAATAGCATAAAATAGAAATGATACTAGCATCCAAAGATAAAGAGATGCTTTGGGGGAAGAAAGATCACAAAGAAGAGAAATATATGTTAGAAATCTGCTTCTTGTTACTAATGAAATTCAGGAAAATGTGTTTGGGAGGAAGAGGAAGAAAAATAAGGATAAAAGAAAAAAATTAGTAAAATAATAATTTGAATTAGTAGTTGTCCCTCTGAGAAGAAAGGCAAAAGAAAAACATATCAATAATGACAGAGACAGAGGTGCCTGGGTGGCTCAGTTGGTTAAGTGTCTGCCTTTGGCTCAGGTCATGATCTCAGGGTCCTGGGATTGAGCCCCACATCAAGTTCCGTGCTCAACAGGAAGCCTGATTCTCTCTCTCCCATTCCCCCTGCTTGTGTTTCCTCTCTCTGCGTGTCTCTCCCTGACAAATAAATAAATAAAATCTTAAAAAAAATAATGACAGAAACAAGATATAGATTAGGATAACTGAATTTACATCATTGGGTAGGAAAAATGTAAGACATTATAAATTTTATTAGAGAAGAAAAAGAGAAAGCCGAGCAGAAACAAAATTTAAAATACTATTGAAAAAATTAGAATATTCCGCATTAAGATGTTTCCATAATTCAAGACTTAATTTGTTTTTGTTAATTGAGAATCAATCATCAGGTAGAAATATATTGAACTAAAATATATTCCTTGTCATAAAAAATAGACCAATCTAAAGAGTTTTGAAGTAAAAATATATAACTGAACAAATAAATACTACGTAACTTGATTTTCTTGTAGGTCCTATGGTAGTAGTAGGGTAGTAAAAAGATTTAAAAATGTAAATGGATTCAACAAGTGTGCTCCAATATACTTAACTGTATAAGAAATCATAGATCTTCCTCAGTTTATGATGGGGTTACATCCCAGTAAATATTGTAAATTGAAAATGCATTTAATACACCTGACATACCAATCATTATAGCTTAGCTTCACTGACCTTAAATGTGCTTGGAACACTTATATACCCCTACAGTTGGGCAAGATCATCTAACATAAGGCCTATTCTACAATAAAAGTGCTGAATATCTCATGCAATTTACTGAATACTATACTGAAAGTGAAGAACAGAATGATTATACAGATACACACAGTTGCAAGTGTCTTAGCTGTTTACCCTCATGATGGCATGACCAACTGGTAGCTTTGGCTGGGTGCTGCTGCCCTGCCTCACAAGAGACCATCGTATCACTATCACTAGCTCAGGAAAAGATCAAAATTCTAAATCTGAAGTGTCATTTCCATTGAAACCACTTTGCTTTCACACCATTATAAAATTAAAAAATCATAAGTTGAATCACCATAAGTTGGAGACCATCTGTATTCAAAGATTCAACTGATGAAAGCAAGGGCCAAAATTTTAAGCATTCACAGAGAAGAAATTATTATATAAAAACAAACAACATCAAACAAAAATGGGAAAGAGAAAATAATAGTGATAAAATTAAAAATTAGTAAGTAAGGTAGCAGAATTAAAAACAATTTCTTTCATCAACATTAAAATGTGAATTCCTAGTTAATTTGAGGAAAAGAAATAAAATAAATGTACATAAAAATCTTGTAGAATTACAAATAAATTGTTTAGTACATATATTTTCAGAAAGCATTTGAAAAATCAGAATAAGTTGAGTTTTAGAAAATATAAATAATCAGTAGGTCTTACAGAGAAGAAGTAGAGAATGAAACTAGACATATAGCTCTACATATAATAAAATAATTTGGCTAATAATTATAAAACAGAAATCACCAGTAAGTTTTTAGGGTAAATTCTTTAAATTTTAAGGTAGAGTCTTTACATTTTTAAATTCTTTAAATTCTTTAAATATATTTAAGTGGCTTTAAAAAAATACATATTGTAAAGGTGTTCTAATGCATGGACTAGAATACAAAATTTCTAAGTCACTTTATAAAGGTAGGAAACTTCTGTTAACAAAACCTTACAAAAGTAGTACAAAAAAAGTACTAAACACAGGTCTCATGTTTGAACATTGAAGGGAACATCATAGGGGCACCTGGGTGGCTCAATCAGTTAAGCTTGACTCTTGATTTCAGCCCAGGTCATGATCTCGGGGTCCAAGGATGGAGCCCCATGTCAGGCTCCATGTGTTAAGATTCTCTCTCTCCCTTTTTCACCACCTCTCCACCATCTCTCAAAAAAAATAAAAATAAAATAAATAACAAAACAGGAGAATAAGTTTTCATACATCATAACGGTATCTTCATTCCCATTTAATTTTTAGAATTTTTTCTGCTTTTGCAATAATCTTGACTTTTCATCCAGTGTAATAAGATAAGAAATAAAATAATACAATTACAGTGGGGAAAAAAGCCTATTTTTCTTTATTTAAAAAAAAAATCAGATGTTCTATCTAGAAAGGGCAAAACATTGATTCAAATGCCCTTAGGAATAATGACAGATCAGTTAATAGGATAGTTTTAAAATAAAAACTTAAAAATCAATTATTTCCACCATAATTTTGAATAACTTGTCAGGTAGAGTAATAGAAGAGGACCCTTTTTCACAACCAAAAATGTACATTTAAAATGATTGATTATCCAGAAATCTAAATCCTAGTAGGATGCAAGCAATGGAAATTTTTTTAAATAGGTTTTTCCAAAGATGTTTCATTTTTAAAGTCCTACATTTGTAATAATGGAAGAATAATTTAATGAAGTGCTCAGTAAATGACATGGAGGTGATCTGCTCTGTACAGATGAGCAGGTGGTCAGGTCTTTCAGCTCAATTCACATAATGACATGGGCGGTGTGAGTTGTAATTAATGGATGGTAAACGGCTCTGTCAGAAGCTCCTTCATGTTGCTAAAAAGTGTCACACGTTTTCCAGGGACATACGTTTTGAATGTTTGACTAGAGAAACTCCAGATTCATAAACTGAAGTAGAAATGTTAAAAACTAAGTTGTAGTTAAGCTGATAAGATCATAAATGCATATTTTCAGAAGCGGTATTATTTATTCTTTGTTGTGATTTTCTGCAGATTCTGTCAAAATTAATTTAGTTGGAAAGTTATTTTGCATCAAACTTAAGGTAGGACGTTTTGGTAAGCAAGTTGCATTATTGGATTTTTAAATTTTTAGTGGAAAGATCAGTGGGTTTTACAAAGTCTGAGTCTTTGTACCACTGGTGGAACATATGCATTATTTCTGTGGAAGTCTACAAATTCTAATTTTACATGGAACATGCTGTATCTTCCATTTTCAAATAAATAACTTTAAATGGATGCAGAAATGATTGAATAGTGCAAATCTTTTTTTTCGTTGAGTAGTATAGTTGAATAAGAAAGGGTGACTCACTGACTCTCCCTGCTGCCACAGAGAACAGGCATAAAGATTTCGGGGGGATAATTTACAAGCAGAAAAGTAGCAGAGAACATGCTGTCCTCTGGATTCTCAATCTTCCACAGTATGAAGGGCATGGAGCTGTTTTATATATGTCATAGCCAAGGTTTCAGAAGCGGAGGGTGCAAATTTAGCCAAAAGACTTGCATGGGACCTGTGCACGCCACAGGAAAGAGCAGGAAAAAACACCCCCCCCCCCAAATTACATATTTACAAGTTAGCAGTCAAATATAAGCTAGGGAACACCCAGATTCTCTATACCATAAGATCTCTGGCCTGGGAACAGTGGTAGAAGTGCGCATTGTAAAAATCAAGACTGCATACCTGGGTTCTGGGAATAGGTCTGCCAAGCAGGAATAGTGAAATAATTCAGCTCATTTTTGGAAGTGCTTCAATAATTTAAGATCCATTGTTACTCCAAAAATGATATATTGGTTGAAATTCAGATTGTCTTATATACTGTATTAGGTGCCATATATTTATGAGGGGGAATTCGCCTTTTCACTATTTTAATGTGATGCTGTAATGGAATAGGAGGTTGGAAGTCTTGGGAGGGGTAATTGTATTTCACGTATTAAAAGAATGAAAATCATTTGTGGGCACTGGGTCAGCTATGGTGGATTAAAGATAGCCACAGCTTCTTTGCCACTTTTTCCCCAGGCAGTTGGATCTTGTTTATTCCCTTTGAATCTTGGCTGGCCTGTGACTGCTTTGACTGACAGAAGAGAGCAAAAGTGACTCCTTGCCATTCCAGGCCTTTAAGAAACTGGAAGTTTCAGGGTACCTGGGTGGCTCAATCCTTCTAGCCACTGACTCTTGGTTTATGGCTCAGGTCATTATCTTGTGTGGTGGAATGGAGTCATGTGTGTGTGTGTGTGTGTGTGTGTGTGTGGTCTGTGCTCAGCAGGCAGTTGACTTGAGATTCTTTCCCTCTCCCTTTGCACATGCCCGCTCACACACTATCTCTTTAAAATAAATAAATAAATACATAATTACATAAATAATACCAAAGAAGAAGAAAAAAGAAAAAGAAACTGGAAGTTTCAGCCCAGTCTCTTTGACCACTTATATGGATTTCATGAGGTTTGAAAACCCTGACAAATTATATGAAGAGGCCCAGAAAATAACAAGAGAAGGAGCTTAGCAGCCAACTATATTGGAAATATGGGTATGTGAATTATTTGGTATGTATATTAATGGGCATTATGTATATAAAAAAACTGTCTTGGGACCTTTAGACCAGCCTAATCAGAGTCAAATATCACCAACTTACTCTAGTCAAATCTATATGGAGCGGAATTTCCTAGCGACACCCTGTCCACATTCTTGAAACCCCCAAATCATAGAATATGATACAATGTTTATCTTTTTAAGTCACTAGGTTTGGGGGTATTTTGTTGTACTTTAATTGATAACCAGAACAAAATTATCTTTGAATGAATATCCCATTTTTGTGCAATTTCAATAAAATCCTGTATCTTTTAATTGATGGAAATGTCTTACTAAAAAATGTAAAAACCAAATTTAAAAAATCATATGAGATCAAAGTATTATAAAAGAAAATTAATGAAGAACTACAAGATCAGATAATAAAATGTATTCTACATTTTAAATAATTTAGGAGAGTATGATACTGGTGCTACAAAAGACAACTAGAGAAATAGAATTAAATAAAAAATGCAGAAAATGATTCAGTTTACATAATTGATTTTATGAAAAATTTGTCATCGGTGAATAATTCTTTCATAAAGTATCCTGTATCTGTATATGCGCTAAGCATTTCTAAATTGAACAAAACTGAAACCCAAAAGAACTAGAATAAAATGTGACTGGATATTAGCTTGGAATTTTCATAATTATTTAAAAAGCATATTTATTCATGCATTTTAACTTTCTAAGCTTCAAATTCTTTGTAGGCAGAAGTCGTATTTGTCTTAAGTATTTCACAGTGATTATCATAGTTTAATATTTTTCACGAAAAATTTCATACCCTCTTCTAAATATGAATGTTTCTTCCAAACTCTATTAATGTGATGATTTAGTAATAATCTTGGGTTTATTACTAAAAATTAGACAAGTTTCCCTAACTAGTATGAGAAAAATTTGCATGCAATCAATTTTTGTTCCCCTAAAAAAAATCTTGCTTCCTAGAAATCAAAGTACAGAAAGTTGTTCTTCCAGTTAATACACTGTCATAGGGTAAAAATGTATAGTTTCTCTCCCATGTGCGAGGGCTCATGATATTGTCAATTGACATTTAGCAGCAGTTACCTCTTGACTGCCAGTTCTTCATTCGGCATAATACACTTTATCTTACATAAAAATTGAAGCATAGGGAAATTTTTCAGTTGGCGTGCCCCTGTGGGATGACAGCGTGATTGACATCTGTGTAATAGATGCAGACTTATAATGTACAGAGACAGCCACACATTCACACTCTGACATTTTCCCACATCTCAGACTTATATGCTGAAATGCTGAACAATTACAGAAGAAAAAACAATGCATCATGGTAAAAAGTAGGATAAGAATAGATAACTCTAAGTAGAGTTGCCACATGGTATTCTGTTCATTATAATGACAGTTTTATTCTTCTAGGGTAAGTAACTAAAATTTCGGTTGGTGAACAAGGTAATATATGCATTTTGGAAGAAAGTTGTACTTCTAGGCGATATTATAAAACATGGTTTAAATCATAGAGATTGGTTATATAGCATTTCAACTTGAAATTTTTCTTATTTCCCTGACATACTGGAAATACAATTATATTTTCTCCAAATTTCTACTGTATGATATTCTTTTTTTTTTCTGCAAAATATTCTTAGGTGTTGTAATGTGAATGTTAGTTGTCTGAGTTTACATTTTACTAAATTTATGTTACTATCACTATTACCCTTCACCTCCTCACACATATAGTAACAAAGATGGGGATGGAGCTGAACACAAACCTCACAGACATTGAACCATCATTGAAGAAACAAATACTACTGAGCAAAGTGTTGGGAGTCAGTTAAATAATGTGGAAGTATAAACAGCAGTACCAGATGATATGTAGTAGGGATTATGGTATATTAGAAATAAGAGGATGTTTAAAAATCACATATTCTGTGGCTTGTTAGTTTCTTAACTGCCACTAACCCCGAAACCCATTCATTCATTTACACAATTAAAAGTATTTATTAAGAATCTGCTATCCATAGTTACTCAATAAATGATAGGTCACAATTGAGTGAGAACTTAAACCATTAGACCCATAAGATTTGTATATTCTAATACTACTATTTTACTGATGTTATAAATTAGATATATTTTTAAGTGATATAGAAAGATAGGAATGGAGGAATTTAATATGATTAATCCTCTCTGCAGAGGTTTCCTTGGCAATATTAATGAGCTGTGCTTTGAAGCCTTAGCCTTGGGAAAAACTTCAATAGGAATTTATAGATGAAATGAAAAGTGTTCCGGAAACCAAGAGCCACCAGAAAAAACAATATTTAGCATAACTATGCTAAAAAGCAAGGAGCATTGGGTTCAATGCTTTGCAACAAAACTGTAATATAAATTGAAGTCAGGTGATAGAAAACTGGAAATTTCATCTTTAATCTGCATTAAATTTAATTCTTTAGGAGAGGTATGATTCTGTCAGATTTAGGTTTCAGGAAGAAAATGTTGATAAAACCACAATGAATTGTTGGGAATTATGGGATGCAGTTAGGAAATTATTGTACAATCCAGAACAGAGATAATAAGTATAAAATTTAAAGTACTGGGAATTGGGGTTATGAGAAGGGAAGGATTATTGTGAATATAAAATATTCAAATTTAAGCAATTGAGAACATCGTGTAAAGCTATTAACTAAGAAGTGGAACTCATGTCAGCAGGAGAAAATGCTTTTTCTTTGGCACATATTGAGATTAGGGTAACTGTATACTCTGTGTAATTGGAATATGGAATTTGGAGCGAAATCACACATATTTGAAAATCACTTACAAAGACATGAGCATGGAAGTCATGTGATGGGATAAAAGTGATGTGGAAGAGTTTGAGGACTGAGGAGTGAACATGGACATAGCTAAACCTAACATGTTAGTGGAGAGGGAAGACTTAACTGAAGGAATCAAGCATAGGCTTGCAAGGAGTTCAGAGAAAACATGAAGATCCACTCTACAGAGACCAGGAAAGAGGCAAAAGTTGGGCAATGGAAAGGGATGGAGGATATCAAACAAGCAAACTCACAGAAAAGCCAATGGACTAAATATCAAATAAATCACTAGGTGACCCTTCAGAAGACTTTGAAGTGAAAATCAAATGCCAGAAGATAGAAGAGAAAAGGAGTGAACGCGGAGTGATAGGAGTTGATTTTATACTACTCATCCAAGGAAACTGGAATTTATGAAAACATGGAAGAGAGCGATGTGTGATATACAAATTGATCTGAAAATATACTTTCCCAATGAAAGTAAATCTTGCATCCATTACATCAAGAAGTAGCTAATGGATATCAATTTAATTTTTGCTTTGATTTATTTTTAAAAAATTAAGCTAAATTGATATGTGCTTATTTTAAAGTCTGCAACTTGCTATTAATTTCTTGTTATTTGAATCTGTACTAAATGTGGGAAAAACATAACTCTAGGTGAATCTCTATTTTGTAGGTCATATAAAACATTACTAAGCTATTGTGATGATTTCTTATTTCTTTGAGAAAACACATTGTAATTATGTAATTTCGGTGGGCTGATGGGATGACAACATTGTTTGGTCAATAACTAGGAATAATTGTTCAACTCAGTCCTCATATATCTTTTCATGATAAGTATTAATTTTAATTTTATGTAGAGGGACAAAGAGGCTGTTTAATAGTAACTTCATCATCTTGGAAAAAGAATAAATCTACTTTTTGTCATTGTTTTTAACCACTTTGTGGTCTTTTATATTACTTCACAGATGTTATCTATAGCAATATATTTCTCATTACCATATTGAATGGGTTCAACAAAGATACATTCATCCATTGCCACCTCCTAACATTAGTGTTTAATGCTGCCTAAAGCATCTGAGTCACTTGCCAGATACAGAGCAGTGAGGGACAGAATATTTCAATACTGTTCATTGTGTCTACTTTTTCTGCACTCTGGTTGTATATTTATTTGTAAGGAAGACATTCTTCCATAGTGAATATAATATGCATCACAGAAGAACTAGATGGCCCTGTAGGATTTGTAGTGTGAGGTATCCACCCATGTAATTATGAGTTTTCCTTAATGCTATTCCCATTATTCAGAAGATTGCTTTTGTTGGACTGAATGATAGCCACTGGTGCAGTGAAACTTTATATTAGTTTTCTTAGGATTTCTACACCTCAATGCATGCCTGATCTGTAGGTTTAGCTTGTTCTATTGTATTGCAGTATATTTGCCATTCCGTGGCTTCTCACTGTTTTGATCATTTTGAAGTATAATGCTTTTCTCCCAGATAGGACATTTTTTACAATGTTTCATCATCAACATAGTTTCTTGTATTCTCAGAGAAAGTAGGATGTTTCTATCTTTAAAAAATGCACACACACGCACACACACACACACACACACACACACACACGCACACGCACCTGGAACTATAAAATAATTTTTAAAGCAGAGTTAACCACAGGAGTTTTGTCCAGTATTTCTGCTAGGTTGTGTAAAGAAGCACCAAGGATAGTGTGTAAGGGTCAATATTTGTGGCTTTATATCTTCTCTGTTACAGTGTCACACAAAATGAAGTCTTTAATAATCTCTGTGATATTTATAATGAAGAAGATGAGCAATCTGTCTCTTCATAGAATAAGGGAAGCGGAAATTGGTGAAACAAGGTTGAAAAATCACCCAGTTTTATAATTGGAAAACGTCATTCTGATAATCCTATTCTTACAAAAATATAAGAATTAGAACCTACAAAAATTTCATAGAAATGATCTTTTATGACCCTTTAAAAAGGATGATGGTTGTACTTTGTCTTATCTTAAACACGAGCAAATAAAATACCCTCTTTAGAATAATTTTTATTAATTATGGATGACCATTCTTTTAATGTTTGCTCTTGGTAAACATCTACAAAACACTTATCATCACCTGCTGCACTCAAGATCTTTAAGGGAAATCTAAACAAGTAAATGTGTTTGATTTGACATTCTAATTATATTGTAATTAAAGGTTGGGTTTTGTTTGGCTAACCTGTAAATCTCAGGGTGCCTGGGTGGTTCAGTTGATTAAGCATCTGCCTTTAGTTCAGGTCATGATCCTGGGGTACTTGGATTGAGCCCCCATCAGGCTCCCTACTCCATGGGTAGTCTGCCTCCCCTTCTCCCTCTGCCCCTCATGCTGCCTCTCTCTCCCTCTCCCTCTCTCAAATAAATAAATAAAATCTTTAAAAAAGTAAAAAAAAAATATAAATAAACTGCAAATCTCAGGTAAAAGTAGCATATGGAAAGGAATATAACTTAAATGAAAGTGCTTTTATTATCTTTATACTGGAGAAAATATGCTCTTCATATACACAAGGTAGCAATTAAATTATCTTAATTGTTCAATTTAAACATGAGAAACTACACTGTAACTTCTATTTTACTTTATCTTTTTAGTCAGTGCATTTACAAATATTCTATTTTCCAAAAATATGATGAACCATGACTAATATCATAGGTATAAAAATTATGAATTTAAAAATGTTTTTATTTATTTATTTGAGATAAAGAGAGAACATGAACTAGGGGAGAAGCAGAGGAGAGAGAGAGAAGCAGACTCCCCTCTGAGCAGGGAGCCCAATACAAGTCTTGGATTCCGGGGCTCTGGGATCATGACCTGAGCTGAAGGAAGACAATAACTGAGTGGGCTACACAAGTGCCCCTGTGTTATAAATTCTTTATAAGAAATAAGTAGTTATGGGGCACGTGGGTGGCTCAGTCAGTTAAGTGTCTGCTCTGGCTCAGGTCATGATCCTGGGGTCCTGGGATCAAGCTCTTAGTTGGGAGTCAGACCCCCTTATCGGTGGGGAGTCTGCTTCTCCCCTTCATCTGCTTGCCTCCCCTCCTTGTACTCTCTCTGTCAAATAAATAAAGTCTTTCTTTTTTCAAAGAAAGAAATAGTTTAAAAAAATGAAGGATGTATATTTCCGTATGTCTGAAATATTTCATCATCATAATCATAAAGAAGTGAAAGAAAAAAAAAGCTATAGAAGAAGAATTCAAAAGAACATCATACTTATTTATAGGAACACTATTATAAAGACACAATGTTTATAGGAATTTAGAGTCGAAAGAGAAAATCACTAGGGATCAGCATGCATTTATAGAAATGAATCACATTTATTGTTTAGAATGTTCTCATCAGTATTTCTTCCCATACCTTACATGTAACAAATCTTTTCTATTTTTGTGAATTTTTTTCATATTCATGGTCAATGATTCCAAAGAAGACAATAGACACATTTTATTGTGATTTTATATGTATATTTGAAAATGCTATGTTGAATATTTTTTATGCTTATCAAATATTTGTAGATCCTCTTTGGTGAAATTCTCTCATATTTATCTATTTATAAATTCGATTTTGTGATATGTAAAATTTAGGTGGAATTTTTATATTGTTTTTTTTTTTAAGATTTTATTTATTTATTTGACAGAGAGAGAGATTACAAGTAGGCAGAGAGGCAGGCAGAGAGAGAGAGAGGAGGAAGCAGGTCCCCTGCTGAGCAGAGAGCCCGATGCGGGACTCGATCCCAGGACCCTGAGATCATGACCTGAGCGGAAGGCAGTGGCTTAACCCACTGAGCCACCCAGGTGCCCGACACTGTGGTTTTTACTGTGAATTTTTTTTTTTTTTACTGTGAATATTTTCTGAATTTTGTTTGTCTTTTTATTTTGTTTGGTTTGACTAGGTAATAGTAAAACTAGGTAATAGTAAACTAGGTAATAGTAAAACCTGCCAATATTTTTCTTTCTGGTATTTTCTATCAGCTCAAAAAATCTAAGTCCCTTTCCCACTCACAGTTTATAAAAATTTAATTTCATTTTTAGTTTTTTTTCTTAGCTTAATTCTTTTTTAAAATTTTTAAAGATTTTATTTATTCTTTTGAGAGAGAAAGAACACAAGCAGGGCGAGAGGCAAAGGGAGAGGGAGGAGCAAGCTAACGTGGGGCTCTATCTCAGGACTCCAGGATCATGACCCCAGTCCAAGGCAGATAGACACTCAACCATCTGACCAACCCAGGCGCCCCCTTTCTTCACTTAATTCTTACCAAGTTTTGCTGATTATCGCTCCTGGTTAGCTCAAGTGCCTTTACTGTAGTACTATGGCATGTGAGGAAGATACATTCTAAGATCTTCAGTGGATGCCTGAATTGGCATATAGTACTAAACCCTACATATCCTATATTTTTTTACACATAAACTTTACCTATTAATGTTTAATTTATAAATTGGGCACATTAAAATTAACAACAAAGGCTAAGAATATGGAAGACCAATCATAACATACTACAGTAAAAGTTATTTGAATGTGGTCCTTTTTTCTCTTTTAAAATATCCTACTGTACTGTACTCACTCTACCTCTTGTGATGATGTAAGATTAAAAAAAAAAAAAAAACCTATCTGATGAGATGAAGTGAGGTGAATGATGTCTGCACTGGGACATTGCATTAAGCTACTGTTGCACTTCTGACCATTCATCACAAAGAGGATCACCTGCTTCTGGCGGTGGTTGACCACAGGTAAAATTCTGAAATCACAGAAAGCAAAACCACATGTAAGGGGTGTGTGTGTGTGGGGGGGGGGGCGAGCACTGCTCTACTTCTCTCTGTCCCTTCCACCAATAAAGCAGTTTAAATTATTGCATTTACCCCATTCTTCTCTCAGGCTCCAGTTTTCGTCTTTCAGTCCATTCTCAATTAGCTTCAAACTAATTAATCTGTTCATTTTACATTGATCCTTAAAAACCTTTCCGGGTTTTCTAGTGCATAAGCAAACTCCGTCTCATGCCCTTTGTAGTTGCCTATTGAATTTTGTAACTGTTTCCCAGCAATTCCCAGCTTGCACATTTCTCTTCACCCAAATGGAATGTTTTTTTTACTTTTCACGAATCCAACTAGATCTCTCTTTTGAGGCTTTTCACACCTTCTTGTTGATATTTTTCTTTTTCATGTTTACCTTGTCCTCTTATGGACATTAGTTCTTATTTAGTTCACTCAACCAGTATTCATTTGGGGCTATTTTGATCAAAACAGATTTAGTGTCTAAACTTCAGAATTTACATTCTATTTGTGGAGGCAAAGTGAAAAAAAAAGGAAAGGAAGAAGGACACACATGTAGATATATAATTATAATTTATGACAAATTTTATGAAAAATAGGATTCAATGAAATATAACAAGAAGGAATAAATTTTTTTTATTAGAAGGACAAAAACAGCATCTGAAAAAGTTATCAACTAAATTTAGAATTGAGGGATTAGTAGGAGTCAACCAGGATGAAAGAAGAGTTCGTGTATGCCTGTGATTCAACTAATCCTGCAGATACCACTATTTCTAGGAAACACTGTAACTGCCTAAGTGGCTTAAGTTCTGTGCTCATAGAAATCCTTCATCTCTTCTTATCATTGCTGGTTCTTATCACAGGTGGTTATTAAATAATAACAGCAATGTGCTTGTCTATGTGACTCATGGATTAACTACTTTTTTTTTCTATTTCTGGCTAAAGCTGCCACACTGTACAGTCTGATTATACATATGCATTCATATCAATCCACACTTGGAAGCCTATCACATTCTCATGGAAGCCTATTTCAAAACCATATACTTGTGGGGCACCTGGGTGGCTCAGTGGGTTAAAGCCTCTGCTTTCAGCTCAGGTCACCATCCTGGGGTCCTGGAATCGAGCCCCACGTCGGGCTCTCTGCTCAGCTGGGAGCCTGCTTCCCCTTCTCTCTTTCTGCCTGCCTCTCGGTCTACCTGTGATCTCTGTCTGTCAAATAAATAAATAAAACCCTTCAAAACCATATACTTGTATATATGAATAGGGTATATGTATTCAATTCTGATAGGCTCAACTGGCAACAACCACTGATTTCTTTCCCAGAAAACATCTAACTATAAGCCTTCCAAACTTGCATCTTTGCATAGTTTGAAATTCTTGTTACCATCTATAACATTTAATACAGAAGCATGATGCAGATGACCTTCCTGAGCACTGAATGGTTATACGCAAGCTTCCCTATTTATCACCGATCACTGCTAAAGGCCAGAGACATCATGTTGCCTGTGTTCGCTGAGACTACTGGCTAGCCCCCTGCTGATCTAGTGCTGAATGGTTATATTTATACCACATTAATAAAGGTTTGGTTATACAGGTGTAATCTTTCATAAAGCCACTCTGAACTCCTTGCTGCAAGCATCTTCTGATATTGCATTTGATGTTTTCTGGGTCCAGCTTGTTTTTCCTCCTAAAATATGAATGGCTCAGTCCATCACTGTATTCAAGTGTCTTCTTAAATGTCACCTTTCCAATGAAACTTTGCCTGACCACACTATTTTCTGGGATACTTTCTGCAACCATCCATTCCCTTTATTTTTTTAATAGCAATAATCCTAACCTTCCAAAGTTGATAGGATAAGGTCAATGGGTAAAAATCACTGTCTTTTTAAATCTGCTGCCCGTACCTTGATGAAGATGTTATGTTCTACATGCTTAACTCAGAAAACACTGTCACATGTCCAATTAGAGTTTCAACTCTACCTCCTTTGGATTCATAATGACCTTGAGCAGTAAAGAGTTCATATCCCAACTGTTAGAAATGATGCTTTCTACCAGATGACCCAAAGCACTTCCCCTGGCCAAGTGAAGACTATTTCCCTTATTCTTCTCCACAAGAGAATGCCTTCTAGTACTAGCTTCCTTAAATCTAACTCTAATTTTTGACTAGGCAATTCAAAGTTTTCTGTATTTGGGGACCAGTATAATACTCTTAGTTCAGTATTCTTTAATTGACATGAATTCTAGTATTCCAGACTTTTTAAGCATTGCCACAATCAGAAATGCACGGATTCTCAGAAGAGGATATAGTACCATAATTAATGTTTCCTTAAAATTATCTCTTAAATCATTGATCAAAGGCCTGTAGGTCTCCTGGATTGTTTGCTAAATGTCTTTCAAATATCATATGCTGTTCATCTTCCTTCCCATTCCAGAAGACAGAACACCTTGCTCCTAGTACACAGCTTTTCCTTCATCATCCATTTTTATTCCTCTGACATTAGTGAGTTTTCAAAATCAAAACTTTATAAACTTGGATCTCTGGTGTCTCTTTCCCCATACTTTGACCTTGACTTCTGCAATCCTCTCCAAAAACTTCTTTATTTCTGATAGCTTGAATGAACAAATGACATATGGAGGGTAAGTAGAAAACTGCTCTCTTGTCTGTTTTGAATTCAAACAGGTTTAGACTTAGGGCTTACATTTGACCCTCAACTTCCTTCTGAGACTTTGTGGTTATCACAAGATTAGCAAGATATATGTAACAAATAGAACAAATAGTAATGTGGCCAAAAAGGCAATGTGGGAAACAGGGGAATCAACCATTAGTAAAATTAAGGACTGAAATTTATTGTTACCTGGAGTCCATTGTCAAGGACGGCTTCTTCCTCCTCCCCCTTCCCCATCTTCTTCCTCCTCCTCCTCCTCATCTTCTTCTTCTCCTCCTCTTCATCCCCCTCTTCCTCCTCCTCCTCCTCCTTCTTCTTCTTCTTCCTTCTTTTATGAGTATGTTCAACAGTAGTGATCTCTCTAGCTTTGAAGAGATAGGCCATGAAATGGGCAGTTCTTCTATTGAATGTGCCCCAGTTTTATTGATTGGAATTGGTCCAATTAATTGTTTACTGGGACTTGACTGACTTTTGCCAAAGTCTGCCATCCTAAAAGTCACACAGAATCACTACATTTTCTTCAAAACTGGGTTGATATGCCATCAAGCAAGATCAATCTTTCAGCAAATCTGCTGTCAACCAAAAAGAAGCTTGAAAATCTTCAGTTCCAGTTGGTATTAAGGGCTCTATAAGCTCAGATGTAAGACGCTTTTTCAGTCATTCTATTCTTTTATTATTGCTGTATGTAGTCTGTATATATGTGTACATGTGTGTGCCTCTGTGTGTGTGTGTGTGTGTATGAGAGAGGGAGAGAGAGAAACACACCATTTTCTGTTTCTTAATACTCTTAATTTTCTCTCTTTCATTACAGTAAAATTTAATAATAGAAAGAATCCTAGGTGGAAGTACTAAATTCTTGGCTCTTGAATAGTTTATGCTAGTCAACCCACTGAGCCCATTAGCATTCTTTCTCCTTGCATGGTAAAACTGGAGTCATTCTACATCATCACCACTGACTGAATTTCCTTTATTGTATGTAAAACTTAATTTTACAGGAATAGACTATCGAAACAAAAGGAAGTTTTCCACCTTTCCTCTATTTGTCCACACAGTAGAAACTTTTTCTTTCTCAAAAATTTCTATTCTATCAGATACTTGTTCAGAGTCAAGGAGTCTGTCAAGGTCTCTGCTTCTACTCAGTACCTTATCTTCTGGATAAGACCTTCTAATCTACAAAAATCCATCTAGTTATTGTAGTTGCTGAGGAATTGCTAAACTGTAAACTTTCTTTAACTATAACTCCAAATTGTTGCTTTTGGCCACTCTTGTGTTCTATCTTCTTTTGTCCCTGCTCCTTACCTTTCCCCCAATCCTGCAAAATCTTTATATCACTGCATCAAATTCAACTTCAATGATTGTTCTCTAAAGCCCCATGTGGATAGAGCTATATATTGTGATATCAACTTGAATCTTCGCTGCAGTTTAACCATATAATTATTTCCTGATCCTTAAGGAATAGTCAGGTTTATTTTTTAACTAAAAAGCATTTCAAATGTATAGAAAGAGAAAAAATATAAGATGCACTTGTATAAATTTTTTAAGTTGGCACATATCAATGTAGGTACTCCTTTCCATGAGTTCCATTCTCTTGTAGTGGCCTGTAAAATGTTGTTATGGTCACACAATTACACATGCAAAAATAAATCTCACACTTATTATTTAAGCATCTTTTTCTGGGCCCTCCAAGCTTCCAAAACTATCACCGAATGAAACCTCCATGAGATAGCAAATGCATGTGAAAAATGATAAATACTAGGTAAGTGAACGAGGTAGAATCACTTCTATCTCTTCCTACTTTCTCTCCCACTTCTTGGTACCATTTTTTTAAATTTTATTATCTTGTTTAATTGTCATTACTGTTAATGTGTTAGGGGTCAGTATTATTCCCATCTTCAGAGACATAAATCTAGAATTAAAGCAACTTGCTTAAGGTCATATACCAACAAGCATTTTGAAAATAGCAAGTTTCAAATAGTATGTGGCTGATTTGAAGGCCTGGGTTCTTATTATATTACCCTACCACTGACATTTGCATACAATGTACTGTTTGATTTTCACAGAATCTGTATAGTATCATCAGCACTATTTTGTATATAAAGAAACACAAGTCTCAAAGTTAAGTGACTTGTTTAGGTTCATAACAAATTGGTGGTTGGGTTTTGTTTTCTACTCATACCTTGCTGCCTGAGTTGGTAATGGGCCTATTAGGAAGTAGTTAAGCCCTGTTTAGTCCAGGTAAATAAATTTTGTCAACTCAATATTACAACTCTGTTCATCCCACCTGAGTATGAGAATGGAAAGATGATGGGAATTTGTTCTTTTCTAGGTAAGATGATGTGGGGAAATGAGACAGAAGTAACTTACCATATTGGAAGCAGAACAGAGTACTTAGCAGAGAGCCCTTACACAAGACTTCACTTAACAGATGGGGTGAAGAGTATTGATGAAAAGCAGGCAGAAGAAAAAGGAACTCTTTGGTATGTGTGGAGAAAATTACAGAAGAAGAGGGGAAACTTGAAGGGATTTTTAGGATATCGACCAAAACTTAAGGATATTGACCAAACACTAGAAAGCACAGAAGTTGCTTTGACTTCAACTCAATTAAAAATGGAAACTATAGGGGTGCCTCAGTGGGTTCAGCCGCTGCCTTCGGCTCGGGTTATGATCTTGGGGTCCTGGGATTGAGCCTAGCATTGGGCTCTCTGCTCAGTGAGGAGCCTGCTTCCTCCTCTTTCTCTGCCTGCCTCTCTGCCTACCTGTGATCTTTCTCTCTGTCAAATAAATAAATAAAATTTTAAAAAACAAATGGAAACTATACACTCAGAATAGAACTGTCCTAAATTATTGCAAAGTAGCCTCTTCCACTCTGCACTACAGAACCAGACTCTTTTTGTGTATTTTATTCTATGTTAAAATGATTTTTTGATTGTAAAATTTTTTCAGTGTGTTTATTTTTAAAATATCTTCTTTATGACCTAGGAGTAATGTCTGAGTAGATCTTATGTCTGAAAAGAAAATCTGCATGGTAGGACTGTACCTAAATCTCTGTATTGCAAAATAAATGCTAGCTGATGATGGTAATCCAAACTTTGATCATATTTTGATGGTTATGTAATTTGGAATGTTGTTTTAACATTGTTCATGATTCTGGTTGCTTATCAAATAAAGAATTGTGAATAAAAGAACACTAAAAGATTAAAAGGGAAAAGCAACTAAGCACCAAAGGCTATAGGTAAAGTTGGAACATATAAGAAAATATCTATACCTTAATATTTTAGAGTCTATTTACCTTTATTTTCCATTACACAAAAATATGTTAAAATAAACCACTTTGTTTTTTAAAAAACACTAGACTTAGAGCCAAATTTTATATATATACAAAATATATATACACACACATATATATATATTCTGTATATATATCAGAATAGAATATATACACATACATATATACACACATTCATATATATCAGAATAGAATATTATGATTCATTAGTGGATTCAAAGTAGGTTTTTTTTTTTTACATATTTTGTTTTTACTTCTTGTCATAAAATCAGAAATGATATCACAAGTCATGAAGAGAATGTGCTAAATTATTTTATTTGATTTCATTTGAATAGAAGATAAGACTTCTTTAATTCTTTTTAAAATCAAAGACAGAGGGGTGCCTGGGTGGCTCAGTGGGTTAAAGCCTCTGCCTTCAGCTCAGGTCATGACCCCAGGGTCCTGGGATCGAGCCCCACATCAGGCTTTCTGTTCCGTGGGGAGCCTGCTTCCTCCTCTTCTCTGCCTGCCTTTCTGACTACTTGTGATCTCTGTCTGTCAAATAAATAAAACTTTAAAAAAAATAAATAAAAATAAAATCAAAGACAGAATAAACAGATTATGGAGTCTCAATTTGTTAATACTTCCTCTGCTTGTACATCCTACTAAAAGTATTGGCTAATTATATTTTACATGAAACAAGAACATAATTTCCAATGTTTTGACAAGCAACAAATTGCACATTAGTTAGTTGTAAATAAATTTATTAGGAACAGTTGTCCATGTTTGTAGATTCTCCTTTGAAAAAGTAAATTAATTTAAAGCTCATCATTCACAAGAAATGTATTATAATATCAAAGCAATAGTTATAAAAAAACTAGAAACAGACACAAAAGCATACATACTAAATAACAGGAGACATGTGATACTGCAACAAGATGAAAGAAGAAAGTATGGAGGTCTATGATATCAGCATGGTGCCTTCTGGTAATGAGATTTTCAGTCATGATTCATTTGGCTCGATTATTCTGCTAATAATGTTATCTGTACTATAATATAAACATAATATTGGTTTCCACTGAGAAATGTAAATTACAGATTGTTAAGCATTTTTTTCTCAAGGGTTCTTCAATTGTCAATTGGTGGAGATGTCAGCTTTTTTAGACTTCAACATGTAGTACTATGGTTCTTGAAGTGTATTCACAACAATAGGTTTATGGGAACTCTAGTGTTTCTACAGTAAGATTTGAATAACTTAATTGAACAGAGTTTACCAGGTAATGATCAATTTACATGGTTTATTATTTATTTTGTACATACATGGCACAATTCAGTCATAAATATTATTTTCTACATTTGGGAGGATGAATCAAAACTTTTCTGATTTTTTCTAACAATTAGTATCTGTTAAGTCCTTTCTATCACCAGAAATTGGGTGAATGATTTTACATGAGACTCTTCATTTAATCCTTCTGGTTATGTTCTGAAGTAGGGTTAATAGCCTATGCTAAGAACCAGGAAATAGAGGCTGAATGAGATAAAGTCAGGCAATCCAGCCAACTTTACGTAAGATATTACCTGTCTAAATTGCAAATTTCAATGAAATGTGAAGAGAGATACTCATTAGGTACCTCAGGAACTAGGCTCTGGGTCAGATCAGAAGGCAAGAAGTTAACTAGAAAGCATTCATGAGATCACCACTTTTGGAATAGAAGGTAAGAAAGCAGGATGCTCCATTGGGGTACCTTGTTGTCTCAGTCAGTAGAGCACATGACTCTTGATCTTGGGGTTGTGAGTTCACATTGGGTGTAGAAATCATTAACATACTATTTTTGAAGCTAGCTCTTTAAAAAAAATCAAATATTAATTTTAAATTTTTAAATTTTTTTGTTTTATGGAGTGGTTACTTCATTGTTGCAATACATTTCTTTAATGGCTTCCCTACCAATTATTTATAATAGCATTGCACATTTCATTTTTAATCTTAAGTTTATGTTTTACTTGATATTTTGAAAAATACATTTTAAAAATGTGATAATTATTTCAGTTCATTGATTTTCATTTTATTTTGTGAATTTTCTACACTTTAAAGATAAATATATGTAGTTAATGCCTGTTTAAAAAAATAAATAAAATCTTAAAAGAAAATTAGGGCTAAGATGTATGCTCCAGAAAACAACCTCATGACATCCACTGCATGTATAGGTAGATAGATAGATAAAAAATATCTGTTTAAAGTTCAGGGGTACCTGCGTGGCTCATTTGGTTAAGGGGCCGACTCTTGATTTTTCAGGTCATGATTTCAGGGTCTTGGGATCAAGCCTTGTATCAAGCTTTGCACTCAAGGCAGAGTCTTCTTGTCCCTCTCCCTCTGTGCCTCCTCCACTCATGCTCTTTTTCTTTGTCGCTCTCACAAGTAAATAAGTAAAATCTTTTTTAAAAATAAGTAAAACTCCTCTACTGGTGAAGCTCTGATTCATATTAAACTAATAATATGTAACAAGATGAAATTAAATTTGTGAAAATATTACCATACTGTTGTCATGGTTGGAAGATAATTTCTCAACTGTATATTATTTTAAGTTTAGACTTTAAAATAAAGACAATGGCTTTCACATATTAAAAAAGTAATAGCTTGCTATAGGCAGCAAGATCTAGTGGAATTCTATCTGTAAAATTTTAAATTATGTAAGTTGAACTAACTACAATTTCACTATATTTCTTGCTGCTTTCTTAACAATAATAAAAAATGTCTTTGGATCACATGTCTGCATGTATACTTCTGAATTTTATATAAATATAAAACATTAGTAAAGGCAAGTATTACTTTAATTGCACAGGATATTAGAGTAAATATAAGTTGAATTTTTATATATAGAGGTAAACATTTTATGATAGTCAAAGTATTATTCAAGCTGAAATGAGAAATGTATATATAAGAGATAGGATATATATATGTATACCGATATACATATATATCATCACTTTCAAAAAGTATGACAGTAAAGAATATAAATATATGTAATATTAAACTCTATCATATGATGCATATTTTAGAAATAGCCTTAGAGGGAGACTCCTGGGTGGCTCAGTTAGTTGAGTTTCTACCTTTGGCTTAGGTCATGATTCCAGGGTGCTGGATCCAGTCCCACATTACAGGGTTCCTGTTCAGCAGAGAGCCTGACTTTTCTTTCTCCCTCTGCCTGCTGCTCTGCCTACTTGCAGGCGCACTGTCTTTCTCTGACAAATAACTAAAATCTTAAAAAAAAAAAAAAAGTCTTAGAGGCAGATGAATGAGAACAAATACAGAGATCATATTGTAATACAAAGTGTTCGAAATATCAATAAAAATAAAAATATCAGTAAGCTATTGTATTAATATATATTCTACAGATTTTATCTTTGTTTCAGAAACCAACACTGTGCAAGAGAATTTTATGGCTATTCTAGCCTTAATTTACTTTTTATTTTAATTTAAAAACCTACATGTGGTGTGTGGCTACTATATTGGACAGCACATATATAGACCTTTTCTAAGACAGATGTAGACATTTTAATTGCAATGGAAACAGGGAAGTGACTCATATACCCAAGAAACTATCAAGTTAGTAAAACATCGCGGATCCCAGATTAACTATACAGATCCAAACTATAGGTAAAGTCTCACCAAGTGAAGGAAGACAATGCAAGAAATAATGTTATGACCTTTACTGGCCACTAGGAGGCACTGATCTGATAACACGTAAAGAAGACAAAGAAAAGCCACTCTATAAAAAATATACATGCCACATTAAAGGGTCCTGACGGTAACAAAACAGGAATAAAAACAAGTATTGCCTGTTTGACCACTCCCTCTTTATGTACAGGTGAATGGTGTCACTGAATCAGAAATAAAGGCTTTATGTAGTATGTGTGTTCTCAGAGAAGCAATCCTACAATATTTCTGTTTTGAATGCTTGTCATGAACGTGATAGACAGGAAGCCATGGCAACTAGAAATATGTGAAAGGCATCACAGAGCAAAGCTAAACCACTCTGCTATGACAAATACTATATTTGCATTTTCCTGATTTACCTAAATTAAAGCTTTCAAATTCATTTGTGTAGACTTCTTTTTAATTAATACTTCTTTTTGAAAGGTAAGTGCACCCCCTTAGAAGACTGGAGGAGCAATTAAAGGGGGGGAAAAAGAAAAAAATCACATATACTAATCTAGTATGGCATAATATTCTATTTTCACAAATAATTCTAAAGCAAAATAAAGCTTTGAACAATTACAATTTCAGTTGATTTTACGTATTTTCCAATAGTAATGCATATTGTACATAAAACCTTATGTATATTAATAAAAAATCAAATGTCTTTTAACTATAGTTTGAAATTGCTTTAGTTATTTCTGTATAATTAAACAAATGTTTAAATGACCTTAAATTCAGACTTAAAAAACTAGAACTATGAAAGGAAATAAATCAAAGATGTAGAATTTCACAGAAATGTTTCTCCTCTCTCTCTCTCTCTCTCTCTAGTCCTTTTTTTATCCTATCTCAAATTCAAAGCAATATCTTGCTCCATTCAACCCCTATTATAGAAGAAGCTAATTTCTATTATACTAGTAGCCCAAATAAGCTTATTTTTGGAAAGATTATGTTCTATATTACATCTTAAAGAACACTGGAGATTACTGTATACTGTAGTAGAGATTTTGAAGCACATGACAAGTGGTTAATTAGTAGTTTTTAATTGCTTAGATCTCATATGAGAAAAATCATAATTTAAAAACCATGGTTTTTAAAAACAATATTTCAATAATTAGTTTACTAGTGATAACTCATATTTAGAGTATTGTTTTTGAGGCAGAACAGGTAGTATTATTTTCATTGGGCAAATGAGACATTTGGTTAAAGTTGATCAAATCATGGCTCAAATATAGCTCTTCTGACTGTACATACTGAGACCTATGAAAGATGGGCAGACCAAAACAAAGAAAGCTAATGAACCATTTACCTAGAAAAATGTATATATGCAAAATTTTGCTTAAATTTCAAAAATTTACTGACTCTGAGGTTAAGAACCCCAGTTTTAAAAATTGCTTCTTTCTGATGGAAGCCTAGCCTTAATTAGAAAGTTCTTATTTTAATATAAGTTATCAAGTCTTTAAAAGGAGAATAGAAATACTTTTCATTATTTTTAAAAACTATTTGAACAAAAATTATTATAAATTCTTGGACTATCTAATTGGAATAGCTTCATTAAAAAAAAAGAAGGCTGAACAATTATAGGTATTAGTAGTACCTAGCATTGGCTTAGATAAGCCTAATCTCACATTCAACCTCTAGTTCTATGAGCTTATTAGTGGCTGCTACACCTTATATGGTTCTATCACTAATCTTCAAAAAGAGTTTTCTAATACTTCAGTTCTGGTATTCAGTGATGGTAATGGAGGATTTTTACTTTCACTGAAAATAAACTATGCCTATCACATACTTATCATAGTGGGTAGTAACCAGACTTACCCACTATAGATCCTTTCTTCCTCTCATCCAGATGTGGAGTCTTCATTTCTTTCTTTTCTTTTCTTTTTTTTTTTTTTTAAATAAACAGTGTGAGTGCCTGGTTTAGCGCTTATTTATTTATTTATTTTTAAATTTTGACAGAGAGAGACAGATCACAAGTAGGCAGAGAGAGAGTGGGGGGAGCAGGCTCTCTGCTGAGCAAAGATCCCAAAGTGGGGCTCGATCCCAGGACCTTGAGATCATAACCTGAGCTGAAGGCAGAGGCTTAACTCACTGAGCCACCCAGGCACCCCTGGAGTCTTCATTTCTAACTTGGAATATGAGCTGGCCTTGTTTTGATTTAAAAAAAAAAAAAAAAGGCAGCAAAAATAATGGTTTTAAAGCCATGTACTCCAGCTTTTAAGAGGCCCAGAGCTTGCCTTACTGTTTTCTGGGTAAATGAGGCCTCTTGTAAGAATGACCATACTAAGACCACTGTGTTGTAAGGAAGCCCAGAACTGTCATGTGGAGAGAGATGCCCTGTAGAAGAACACTGAGGTGCTAGACGTGTGTAAAGCTATCTCAGATGCACAACGCAGCCCGGCCGCCTGCTTTATGTAGCAAGTGAGTGACCTCAGCTGGAGGCTCTTCTGGAGAAGAGCCACCTAGAAAAGCCCAGTCAGCTCACAGAATTGTCAGAAATAACAAATTGATATTGTTTCAAGCCATTAACTTTTGGAGTGACTTGTAATGCAACAATAGGTAATTGAAACACCTATTGAATATATACAGTTTAAAAGATCGTCATTTAGAGGGATTTGTTATTTAAACAAAATGAAACGAAAAGCTTACTAGGTTGTTCAGTAAGATAGTTGATTTAGTCCATGTTGTTATCAGTAGATGTATTATGGGTTGGCAGGTTGTTTTTAAAGCTATATAAAGAGAGGTAACCCTTGGAGCCCTTTGGGATCTCAACTCCCATAAAGAGAGGGCATTGGAGTTCAGTTAAATTCCTCATGCCTTCCCCTAAAATTGCTTCCCTATCATGGGGGTAAATGAAATTACAAGGCTCTACTAAAACCTGTAAGTCTACAAAGTGTGGCCAGGGGGAAGTCGGGCTTGGGATTGGAGAGATAAAGAAACTGAGCATTCTCCTTTTATGTAGCCTACAGATGTGGAGGAAGTTGTCAAGAAGGGTGTGCAGACCCTAGTGACTGGCGGAGGGATGAGGGAGGCTTTGAAGGTGCCTCAATTAACTGCAAAGTGCCTGGCAAAACAAGGCATGTGTGGGTCCTGCAGACAGAGCAGGCGTTAAAGGACTATAATGCCTTCGCTGACAAAGGCATCGGTATGGGAGGGGTCTTCCATTCCACCTGCTGTTAAAGACTTAGGAGACTAAATCACTAAGTAATGATTTAAAAAAATAAATAAATAAAGCTATATAAAGAATGATTTTTTAGTTTTTATACAGTTGACTTAAATGTTTCAAAATATTCTTGCTGTTAAATGAAACCTGGAAAAGTATGCTTTTTTTTTTTTTTAAGAAACAGAGTAAAAGAATGGCTTTTGTGTATTTAACTCATGATTATCAATATATCACTCATTTATTCTAAATCCTTTTATATCTCTTTAGCCTGAATTCTAGGCAGATCCTCTCACATTTCCTTATATGGATTCTCTTTATTTTAGCAATGTTGATTACTTCTATTTTCTTTCTTCTTTCATTTTTCTTTATTTTTAAGAACATTATTTATTTTAGAGAGAGAGAGAGAAAGAGAGGGAGAGTGTGTGAGAGATAGTGTGAGGGGTTTGCAGAGAAGGAGGAAGAGGGACAAGAAGACTTCGTGCTAAACATAGAACCCAGTGCAGGGCTGGATCTCACCACCCTGAAATCATGACCTGATTCAAAATCAAGAGTCTGATATTTAACCCACTAAGCCACCGAGGCACCCCATACTTTCATTTTTCTATGCCTTCTTGTAGACTCCCTTATAAATCCTTGCACCTTTCCTGTAACTCACTTCTCTTCCATTCTTGACTTTCTTAAATATTTCTACTTATTCTTAAATACAGTACTTAGTTTCATCTCCATCGGTGAGGCTTTCTGTGATATCACCTATCAAGAAACTAATTACTCTGTTACTGTACTTGTATCATTATCTACTACCATGTAACAACATTACCACAAACATAGTGTTTTGAAACAACACATACTTATGTTTCACCATTTCTGTAAATCTGGAGTTTGGGTACAGCTAAGCTGAATTCTTTGCTTCAGGACCACATAAAGCTGAAAATAAAATATTTAACTTGGCTACAATCTCATCTGTTGCTAGTCTGGGGAAAGATCTGCTTCCAAGCTCATATGACTTAGTATTCAGTTCCTCTCAGGCTGTTGGGCTGAACCTTGGTTTCTTAATTGTTATTTCCAGAAGTTACCCTCATTTGTTTATTATGTGGCCCCTTCTCTAGGTGAGCTCATGACATGTCACCTTCCTTCCTCAAAGAAAGCAAGGAAAAGAATCTCAACTAAACAGATAATTACAGTCTTAGGTAGCATTACCAATGAACTGATATCTGTTACCATTAGAGACTAAATATTCGTATCCCTCTCACCACTAATTCATATGTTGAAGCCATAATCCCCAGTGTGATGGTATCTGGGATGGGGTCACTAATAAGTAATAAAAGTTAAACAAAATCATAAGGGCAGAGTCCTGATTCCATAGGATTAACTACCTTATAAGAAGAGAAAAGAAGAGCTTGCTCTAATCATCCCTCTGTGAACATGCGCTAAAGAAAGGCCATGTGAGTGTGTAGCAGGACGAAGGCCATCTTTGAGCCAGGATGAGAATCCTCACCAAAAATCAAATGGGTTAGAACTTAATCATGGATTTGATAACTTCTAAAAATGTAAGAAATAGATTTCTGTTATTTAAGCCATCCAGTCTTTGACATTTTGTTATAGTAGCCCACACAGACTACCTTTACAATATAAATTCAGTTAGAACCAAGTCTGAGATTCTACCCATACTCAAAGAGAGGGAATTTACACAGGTATGAATACCAGGAGGTAGAGACTATGAGGGCTACATTAAACTCTGTATAGCAGTCTTCTTCTTTACTTTGTAATACTATATTATGCATACATCCTGCTTTAGGACCAATGGTAATTATTAGAATTATTCATATATATTCCCATGTGCTTCTTAAAACATGATAAGTCTGTGCTTTTTGGCCCTGTTTAAAGCTAATCGTGGTCATGTGACTTTCTCTGACAAGTGAAATGTGAGTGGAAGGTATTGTGTCATTTCTGAATGGAAGATTTAAAAGCCAGCAAGTGATTCACCTTGCTTCTTTCCCTTTGCCTTGGTGATCATGTAACCATAGCACAAAATGAATCTGTCAGCTTGGATCCTTGAGCCACTACAATGAGCAAGCAGAGTTCCACCTCTGAATTCTATTAAACATGTGGTTTGAACAAAGAGATAATTTTTATTGCATTAAAATAATAAAATGTTAGAGATGTTTGTTAATCCAGAATAAATCAGGTTATTCTGATACAGAATTTTTACATGCTTCTTATTCATATGTCTATGTAAGATTTTAAGCTCAGTAGGGATGGAACCACTTTTGCTTTATTTACTCCTTTATACTCACTTTTAATTTTTTTTTAATTTTTAAAAAAGATTTTATTTATTTATTTGACAGAAAGAGAGATCACAAGTAGGCAGAGAGGCAGGCAGAGAGAGAGGGGGAAGGAGGCTCCCTGCTGAGCAGAGAGCCTGATTAGAGCTCAATCCCAGGTCCCTGAGGCCATGACCTGAGCAGAAGGCAGAGGCTTAACCTACTGAACCACCCAAGAGCCTCTATACTCAATTTTTAGTAAGTATTTAACATATGCTTGGAACTCCACCAGCATGTATTAAATGAATGATTTAGTAAATAAATGCATCTGACTGTATATCATTAATTCCTTTAAAGATTTGACTCCCTTTTTCTGGAATATAGTAAAGTAGACTAATGTTAAATACAGCCACCAACATACATTTGTTCTGTCTTGTAAATTATTAAAGTCATATCTTCAGAAGTTCGTAATTGCTTGATAAGGCTGGCTGAAAAGTTAAGCAGGTGAAGATAAGCTATTCTTTTCACTTATTAGCCTATCATGACCTTGGTCAATTTGTTTAACTTCTGTGGGGTTCATTTCTCTCATCTATTAAACAGAAAAAAGTAATACTAAATATATCTTTTGGTTGATATAAGAATTAAATGAGATAATACTTTGCACATACTTAATGAACTACCAAGCCCCAAGCAAATGTAAAATAACATAAACCAACTTTTAAAACTTTCTGCAGAAAACAACTGCCTCCTGAGTTTGTTTTTATTACCATTGTTCTAACAGCTATGAATTTTCTATCATCTTTTCTTGTGGCTGAATGGAAGACACAAATAGTAGACACTTAAAAGCGTTTGTCCCCAAACTTTGCAGATCTGGAGGTAAAATTTTAAGAAAATGTATACTGAAAACAAAATATGACAGGATAATTATATGCACTCTAATACTACCTTCAAAAATATGTCAGGAAAAAAATAAGCTTAGGAGAATAGGCCTATAAGTTCAAAGAGGTGGTTACTGGAATGCTATATTTTGAAGAAATTGTATAGAAATAGCTCATTTGTGAGAAAATGTAATCCCTCTTATATTACAAAGGTTACAGAGTCTTTACACAGCGTTGTAACAAAAAGTGTTTTTTTTTTTTTCTTGGAGCTCCAAAGGACTGTTTTTATCTTCCTGATTACTCTAAAACTCATAAAAAATGTTAATATATCCATTTCTAACTCTCCTATATTTTGAAGTTCCAAACGAAAACCAATTCTATCTTTGTTTCAGGGACTAGATAAATTATCCATGCCTTACAAAAGAATTTTGAAATAGATTACTGAATCAGTTGCTGATGTGAGAAAATTGTATATAGAAAGTTTTATTTTGATATATTTTCATTATATCTAAGTAATAAAAACTGCTTAAGGATAGAACCTACCATTTCATACTGTCAGGAATTTTGAGAGGCCTTTGTGACAAGTTCTCAATAGCTTTCTCTAAAATGTGTTAAGGAAATTCAACTTAGGAAAATGTTAATGAGCCATATTCTAAATTCTATATTTTATCCATACATTTATATTTGATTCAAAAGTGTGAGCTTAGTAGCTACGTGGCTTTTTTAAAAAACATAGTTACATAATATATTGTTTCTCATATATCGGTTACAGATGAAAATATAGTATCTTCACCATATTGGAATAATTCTCAGATTCCTTGTTTATCCTTTAGGGTACTACAAAATAACTATAATACATGCACACAGAGAAGGTAAGGAATATTTAAAGGAAAGCGCAGTAAATCACTTCTGTGGTAACCAACACCAGGCTGAGCTTACATAATTTTATGTAACAAGTTTAAAGGTATCAAACTTCCCCAAAGTTCCAGTCAGCCAATTCCCTGGGCTTTTGTGCTTTCAAAGTAGCAGAAATTATACTGATTTTAAGATAGATGTCTCAACAAAACGTAAGTGAAAGACCTCAAAACAGCATGTTGAGAACCAAACACACTAATTTCTGCTTTGTCACTATCTGTGATTTGCGGGAAAAACATTTCTGGACTTTTCTTTTAATTACAAATCAGAGAGGTTATTCATGCTTCTAAGGATCCATTTCTTTCCATTAATGAACCACTGCTTTTAAATTCTCTCAAATATTTTGGTAATTACTAACCACAGAAAATTTTGTGGTTGTATATGCAAAGGGAGAAGTTGTCAGATAACTACATCTGGTTTGATCACTGTTCATTATGATGGAAGGCAGTCCATGACACAGGTGTGAAGGAGGAGATTATAAAGGTAGAGATCATGGAAACAGAGGAAGAAGTCACTGCTATACCAGAGTCTGGGGAAAAGAATTGTCTTTGGAGACACAAAACTGGCCTCAAACAGCACCATGAGTTTCCATAGTTAACTATTTCACCTCTTTCATCTTTATTTCCCCAATCTTAAAAGTCAATAAGATGGTCTTTCACAGTGTCATGTTGATGGTTTCATGGTATAAAAAATGTATGCATGTTCTTATGTATATTATATATGGGCGGAAGATGTTGCCTGTAAGCACACATTATTTTTATTTTGCTCTGTAGACATTAAACATTTTAATTAGGTTATTGTTTGATAAAACACGGCAAATGAATGAAAGGAGCCATTTATTTATGTCATGATTCCAGTACTTTTTATTTTGAACACCTAAACTATTTTCAAGTGTTGTGGGTACCATAGAAGCTACAAAAATAGGAAAGTTGTACTTTATTTGAGAGTCAAAAGTAATTAGGTCTTGAATTAGATTGTTAAATAATAAATTATCTCTATGTTAAATAATAAATTATCTCTAGATTAACTATAAAGAGGCTTAGCCACCTTAAAGAATGGGATAATTGTAGTTGCAAGTGACTTGAGATACATAGACTCACTGAGCAGTAATAATGATAATTGAAATAATTGTTATTTTATATACTGCTTCATTAACTACAGTTCGACATCTAAAAGAGACAGTTGAAGGATGAAAGATGGAAGTGGATAGTAGCACTGAGGTTATGTCAAGATTTAGCCTTCATACCCTCCATTATTCCATTCTCTCAGACACTGATCACTCTTCAGGGCTGACATTTCTATGCAATTCATACACTACTCTATTCTTAAGATTTATTTATTAAAGGCCTTGCATGAAACCACATAAATTTGGTCTCTTTAGAAGCCAGTCAGATTGAGGAGGACAGTTAAAGGGATAAATGTCATGTAGTAAGTTTTAGAAGGCATTGTCCCTGAGAATAAATAATTTTTAAATTTATGGTTATAACTATGCTTTCCACTCAAGGTTAGGTTTTCTCTCCCTCTCACCTCTGTAAGTTCAGTTATCATTTACAAATGTTTGCTCATATGCAGTACTGTCCATGAGCATGGTTTGGAGTGATCTTCAGCTTCAGCCATTCTCCCATCCCCCAAAGCATTTGCTTTCCTATTTCCTCAACTGAAGATTGTGGAAACTGTAAGATCTCCTTAGTTTTAAAAACTAAATAGTTAAGGGAGAAGTGAGGCTCAAGAAAATCTTCATTGCTGTTTTTGATGGGGAAAACATATAGCAGGTGATGTATACTGCAGTCACCATTTTTATGCATTTTATCTACTTATCCACCAAATCCAAACTGGCCTGTACCAGGTTTCTAGAAGGAAGGCATAACCAAAAATCAAAGTAAAACAAAAGAGTCTTGTAGGAATAAGGACAAGCATATTTAGGGCTCTATATGCTTTATGGAACTCTGAGTAAAGCTTGTATAAGGATATTATGGACAATGGAAAAAATGAATATGGGGCCAGGGAAATCTTTTGGAATACCTGACCTTCTGTAAGTACAATGATTTTTTTTAATTAAATTGATTTATTTATTTTCAGCATAACAGTACTCATTATTTTTGCACCACACCCAGTGCTCCATGCAATCCGTGCCCTCTATAATACCCTCCACCTGGTACCCCAACCTCACACCCCCCCACCACTTCAAATCCCTCAGATTGTTTTTCAGAGTCCATAGTCTCTCATGGTTCACCTCCCCTTCCAATTTCCCCCAACTCCCTTCTCTCCATCTCCCCATGTCCTCCATGATATTTGTTATGCTCCACAAATAAGTGAAACCATATGATAATTGATTCTCTCTGCAATGATTTTTTATTTTGTTATTTTAGAAGTTGAAATTTATTTTCCTTTCCTTAAATAAGCAAAACTGATTATTTATTACCCACAAACAACAATGTCCTATGTGGTTAGACACAGTGGGGCTCTTATTTTTAATTAAATTTATGAATGTTATATGTATTCACTTTTATTGTTATTTTCGGAGGGTATGTAATTTTTCATGTTTTCTTAGAATTACATTAGTATTTGTCAATTGAACAGACCTAGTGTTCTTCCTAAAGCATAATTCTTATTCCAAGTTATCATCAAATGACAACAGTTTTGTTTTCTTTTTAGAATGCATATTTTTTAAAAAAATATTTCATTTATTTATTTGGCAGTGAGAGATCACAAGCAGGCAGAGAGAGAGGAGGAAGCAGGCTCCCTGCTGAGCAGAGAGCCCGATGCGGGACTCGATCCCAGGACCCTGAGATCATGACCCGAGCCGAAGGTAGTGGCTTAACCCACTGAGCCACCCAGGCGCCCCTAGAATGCATATATATTTTTTAAAGATTTTATTTATTTATTTGACAGAGAGAGATCACAAGTAGGCAGAGAGGCAGGCAGAGAGAGAGAGGAGGAAGCAGGCCCCCCGCTGAGCAGAGAGCCCGATGAGGGACTTGATCCCAGGACCCTGAGATCATGACCCGAGCAGAAGGTAGCGGCTTAACCCACTGAGCCACCCAGGCGCCCAAGAATGCATATTTTTGATGATGGCTGGCTGAAATATAAAAGTTTTTCATGATCTTTAAATAGATAATTATTGCTCTATTTTTACATTTTATTAGATCATTTCATAAATTATAATGAGAGTAATTAGAGAGGGTTCTAACTTAAACATAAAAAGCTAGAAAATTCAGTCAGACTTGTCGGTGCATTCCAAGTCACATAATGTGTTAATTAAGAGGGTTTGAGTAATGGTGGACTAACTGAATTTACTTGCATAAGCATTGCACTATTTCACTGAAAGATAAAGAGAAAAAAGAATAAAAAAAGAAAGATCTCATTCAGGTGAAAATGTACTTTCTTTTTCTTTTTTTTTTTTTTTTAAGAGCGACACAGTGCCATGCGGAGGGAGAGGAAGAGAGAGAATGTTAAGTAGGCTCCACATCCAGCACAGAGCCTGGTGTGGGGCTTCATGTCACAGCCCTAAGATCATGACCTGAGCAGAAATCAAGAGTCAGGACTTTATTCTCAAACTCCTTGTGCTATTTTGTTTTGAAAATATCTAAAGTTATTGGAGTAAGCAATTTAGCCATAGAAACCATGACTTGTATATTTTCTTAGGAGCCCAAAGTTCCTTATTCATTACCTAGATATATAATACTTATGCTGTATAATATAAGTGACTGATAGACTCTGAAGATAGAGGACAAAAGAAAAGTTATAGCATATAAATCAGCATGTTCTACATTAGAGACTCTTGGCATTATAATCATATGAGATACTTCATCAAAACGGTATTCTGTGGCCTTCCAATTTTGGAAAATGTTGCATAAAAGATGTCTAATTCAGAGATTATTAATAGATAGACTGGAGGTGTTGAGTATTGCTCTTATTAGGAAAACTATACCTTTCATTAACCTAGCATTTCCTAAGCTTGTTTATTCACAGAGCTTTTTTCATGTAATTCCTAATCATAGTAGGAAGGTTCTACAGAATGTCTTTCCAAAAATACTAATAAACTTATGAAGTATTTAATCTTTACTTTTTCCCCCTTTTTTCTATAGAGCCAAATTAAAAAAAAAATACTCTTTTTTTCATGCTCAGTACTCTCCCTTTGCTTCTGCTATTGAAACTCTCTCTTTTCAGGGGCAGGACATTGATACCATCTTTTCCATTCAACCCTGTATACCTTCAATTTTTCATCTCTATTGGCTCCTTCCACTTAGTCTACAAATATACGTAAATCCTCTCATTCTGAAAAAAAAAAAAAGAAAAAGAAAAAAGAAAAAGAAAAAAAGAAAGGCTACTGGGCCTGCTTCTTTCTAGCAGTTAATTCACTCTTTTATTTCCCACACAAAATTTTTTAAGGGAGGGTCTAAAATTATCATCACTAATTTCTCGCCTTTTAGCGCATTCTTCACATTTATATGATTTGGATTCTTAAAAATGTTTCACCAGGATGACTAATGATCTTTAATTTTCAGGTTCGAAGGCTTTCTTGAATTTGCTTTCCCCTGGTAACTTAGAATTCTCTTTTCTAATTCTTCCTTACCCTTTGAAGTAACTCATTTTCCTCTCTCTACAAACTTTTTTCATGATTCTTTCCTCCATTCTCCACTCTTCTTGCTCTAGATTATGCACTATTCTCTTTCATTCACGTATACTATGTTTCCCTTTGTCAATCAGTTGCTTTTTCTCTAGCTCCGACTTTGTTCTCTCAGTGGTAGGTAGATCTGCATGCCTTTCTATGGCAAACTGCCCACACCAAACTACATCTCTTTTCTTAACAACAACAACAAAAAACTATTACCCCTTTTTACTTTCTAAGTAATAGCATTGTTAATTTATCAGTCTGTAACTAGGAACCTTTTTGAAATCGGTTTTCTTCCTTATTTTCTACAAACAGATACTGTCATTTTCTTAAAGTCCACAAAGTGACTTCAATTACTCTCCTTTCTCCATAGCAGTGGAGCAGTTAGTCAGTCAACAAGTACTTACTAGGTCTCTGTGTGTACTTGCCTCTGTGGCAGTTTAGATAGTTACTGTCTTTTGTCTGGACTACTAAATGGCTTCCCATTTAAGAGGCTTACTAAATTTCAGCTTCCTGCATCTTTACATTTTAACTCATTCTATAAAATATTTCCAAAATTATTTCTCTATTTTTTTCTAAGACATAAGCTATGTACACATATTATATATATAATATAGTATGATTCAAATTATCAAAATGAGAAAGTCAAAATCCTTAGTACATAAAATATCCTTTTATTACCTACCTTTCTAAAGTTTTGCCACATTCCTTCATGTTCCCATGTTTTAACCACATAGCAATATTTCCCATAAACATTTCATGTTTCTCTCTTTCCTTTTTTTTCCTATGCTATCTCTTCTCTCTGGAAAAATCTCCTTTTCTTCTTCCAGATGACTCAATACTACTCATCAATTAAACATGTGCTTATATTTTTACCACTTCTAAGAAGTGGTAAACTTCTAAACTTCCTTTTTATCAGGAATAATAAATTACTTCTTTCTTAATAACTTACAGTTCTTAGGTCATGCTATTTTTGGTCAGTATATATGTAATAGAGCTACTCAAATATCTTATTGATTAGGTTATCTTCAGAGGAAACAACTATGGGTTACTGTTTTATAAAACCAACAATTATTTCTGGACTTGACACTTGTTGATCAATAAAGGTTTATCAGAATTTTTAAAATTAAAATTAATATTTTTACTATTCTGTTTGGAAATCCAAAGGACATCATCTGTTCTATGGACTATATGAGAAAATAGCTAACATCTGTTCTTTTTTGTTTGTTTGTTTTTGCACTTTTACATAAAGTGGTCTTCATTTCAGTTCACTTTTTAGTTTATAAAAATTAACTCAAAATGGGTTCCAGATGCAAAACTATAAAATTCCTAAAAGACAACATGAGAGAAAATCTAGATCACCTGGGACATTGAGAGGACTTTTTAGATACAACATCAAAAGTATGATCTATAAAAGAAATGATAATCTAGACTTCATTAAGATTAAAACTTCTGCTCTGGGAAGACTGGAAGAAAATATTTGCAAAAGACACATCTGATAAAGGACTGTTACCCAAAATATATAACGATCTCTTAAAACTCAATAATAAGAGAACAAATAACTCAATTAGAAAACTGGCCAAACACCTTAACAGACACCTCACCAAAGATGATATACAGATCATGTAAGAGCATGTGAAAAGATGCTCCATGACATATATCATCAGAAAAATGTAAATTAAAACAACAAAGAGATACCACTAAACACCTATTAGAATGACTGAAATCTGGAAAACTGACACCACCAAATACTGGTGACAATATGGAGCAACAGAAACTTTTATTCATTGCTGGTGGGAATGTAGAACAGTATGGCCACTTTGGAAGACAATTTGTTGGTTTCTTACAATTAAATCTTACATATACACTCAATGGTATTTAATCAAAAGAGTTGAAAACTTAATTCTATTCAAAAATGCACACAGATGTTTATAGCAGTTTTATTTATTGCCAAAATATGGAGGCAGCCAAGATTTCCTTCAGCAGGTAAATAGATAAATAAACTGTGGGACATCCAGACAATGGACAATTATTCAACTCTAATGGAGAAACGAGCTGTCAAGCCATGAAAAGACATGGAGGATCCTAAAATACATATTACTAAGTAAAAGACATACTTTATAATTGCACTTCAGATTTTGAAGAGCCTTTATATACCTTGTAAATGGCAGAGGACTCCTAAAAGTCAATAAAACAAACAAATACAAGTAAAAATATTTTACCAAGTTTTCGGAAAGACAGTATAAAGGCATACATTTTATTCCTTATCTAGAGCAAGTAGTACATATAGAGTACCTGAGTTGGGGAGGCACATCTAATTCTAAATGGTTCTATGTTCAAACACAGTCATTTTAAAAGTCAGTATTGTAAGTGTCTTAGGTTGGGATCCCCAAAGACAGACCCTAGGACAAATATTCCTGTGCAAATGATTTATTAAGGAAGTTATCCCAGCCAAATCAAATGGGAGTGGAGCAAGCAGGACAGAGATAGAGAAGAAGCCAAGGAACAAGACATGGGTGCAATTTCAGGATATACCTTATAGAACACGGCTTAAGCCTGATCCATCAGAAAAACTTTAACGAGTAAATTAGGCCTTAGAGGTTCTCCCAACCAAAGGCCAGTAAACTGGGTTTTCATATTACCACCATCTTTGGCTCTAAGCTCAGGGCTGCTATACTGGTGTTTGTGGAGTGATGACTTATATTTTCCAGAGGTGATGGACTACATCTTTGGGCTCTGAGGGATCCAGATCAGGTCTCTAAAGAGTCACACTGGAAGCCATAGGAAACAAAAGCAAAGTTACACAGAAGCTTAAGGAATTGAATACAGAAATGCTATAATGGATCTGAAAGGGTCTGTGTGGAGCTACACGTGTCTATTAGAGAACAATGTCATTTGCATTTAGAGGTGGGAATTTAAGACACTGAGAAAACAGTGTATTTCCTCACAACCATGGCCTCATAAGTAATGGGGTGGATATTAAAGCATGAGTCTTCTGAGTCTTCCATTTTTTTTTAAGCTACCTAAAATTATAACTTTTAGGTATTTGACTATGTGACTTATGCCCATATGAGGAAGAAAGGGCTGTGCATATTAATTTAGCACACTATTAAGACCAAAAGCTCTGTACAACAAATTCAAAGAGGTGTATCACTATGTCAGCCATTAAAAACAATCAAAAATTCTGACATAAGTCTTGAATTTTCTGAGCTGAGAACTTAGTTTCAGAAACTCCTCATTATCTCCCTGGGTTTGTAGAATATCTCTGTCCTCAAACATTTTTCCCTCCCAGAATATCTGGTTTTCATAATGTGTCCTGATTCTCATAATTTCAGGCTTTGTAATCACGTATTCCCAACATAGAGAAGGTATCAGGTTAATGATGTTTTCAATATATCGCAAATGGGAAATTGAAGCAACATACTTCTATTTTTTTTTAAGAATTTATTTATTTATTTGATAGACAGAGATCACACGTAGGCAGAGAGGCAGACAGAGAGAAAGAGAGAGAGGAGCAAACAGGCTCCCTGCTGAGCAGAGAGCCGGATGAGAGGCTTGATCCCAGGACCCTGTGATCATGACTGGAGCTCAAGGCAGAGGCTTTAACCTGTTGAGCCAACCAGGCGCCCCAAGGCAACATACTTCTATTTCTAGGTGAAACTTATGTACTTTTTTTAAATCTAGTGGGTAAAATATTTACTTTATTCCCAAGATAAACTGAGTCTTTAACATATTTGGCATTGTACAAATTTATTTGAACAGCATCTCCTACTCTCTCAAACATAAGACCTTGAAAAATTTTAAAATGGCTCCATTTGATATAGAATATTTTCTCATTATATTGTCTGGTTTCTCATCCCCTGCCCCTAGAAAACTATAATTTTAATATTTGCTATTTGCTTCAGGTATGATTAAATTTATGGTTTCGTATAGTTCTGACATAGTTAGGCTATGCTGTTTTATTTGTCTCTTTCTTTCACAACCCTTCCCGAGTTCTGCTATCACTCATTCATTTTGGTTCCATTATTATCTGGAGAACAAAGCAGGAGTGATTTACAGGGTGACTGAAGGCCCAGGCTTGTGGCCTTCTTCACAGTTTTCCTGTGCCTGCTATGTGTGTGTATATATAGATCACGCCGACACTTTTTACAAGGCTAGGCATTTGTTTATTAACACCCTGTTTAGAATGTTTGTGATAGTTCTGCAGCAAGACTGAATTAATTAGATATTTTTTAAACTATTAATATAAAAAATGATATTGGAAATTTGCTACTGCTTTCTAAAGTCCTTAAAATTGTTCTCTGTTTGTCTGGGCAGGTGAAACAAAGATGAGTAAGTTAATTGTCATGCGGCTAAATTTAGTTCATGCTGCTTTTGTAAACCTAATAATTCATCATAATTTTGTGTTTTACTTGCATTTAAAAAATAAAGCCTCTGATTTCTACTAGTTATGAAATATTTTTGCTGCTTCCAAAGTGGGATTTCAGTTATAACCATTAATTACTTAAGAGATCAATTAAAAAGAAGTTATTTGAAAACATCTTTAGGCACATAATCTTCACACTTGACAAACACAAGAAATATGAAATAGTAATTTTGGTCCAATTTAAAATAATCTGAATGAAAATAATTGTTGCTTCCACAAATACCTTAAATTACTTATTTATTTAGGATCAGAAGCATTGATATGAGATAAATGTAAAAATTTAAGCACTACATTCCCACTGGACCTCCAAACATAGATTTAACAATTGCTCCAAATGACTATCAAATTAATAAATTCCTTTAATTCAAAAGTATAAATTAAAATTATTAGTAATCATTTGACTTTTATCCATTTACAGTTTTAAGAGCACTGACTATATCTTACTGTATTCTAGGTCAGTCTATTTCATTTCTTCAAGTAAAGTACCAGTGATAGGTATAAGGTAAACAGAAATACTTGGAGTCCTTTGTTGGGATATCTTTTGTTCTTTGTATAATAAATATTGAACTAAAAAATAATAAGTAGGTAACTAGTAAATGTAATTGTGTACTTGGCCCTTGCAGGATTTTGCTTTCTCCTTGTCTATTTGATTCAATGTCTTTTAATGATTTGTCAAAAAAATAAAATCTGATTTCTAAAGACAACTCTATCTAGTATAGCAGCAGTTTGCAAATTTTATGAATAAGGATCACTTTGGAAGCTTGTTAAAAACAAAGTTTACCAGGTCATACACACAGCCCCATCCTCCAATTCTTACTTAGTACTTAGGGATAGTCCCAGAGATCTGCATTACTAACAATCACTCTAAGTCTTTCTATTGTAGGTGACACAGAAATTAAATTTACAGAATGCTAGCATAGAGGTTGATAAAAAATAAGATTTCCAAGTACTGTCATGTGAAAATTGAGTTTTTGGCTTTTAGATTCTACATAGAAGAAGCAGGTACAGGGGGAATAGGTGATAAGTAGAGGTGGTCTGTCAATCTTTACCCTTTGCCACAGGTATTTAGGGAGTTTTTGACCTTTCAAACCATTACTATGATCTTATGTCAAGTTTCTGATTCTCTGTGATGTAAGCAAGTATCCATTCCTACTTCTAAATGCTGTCTTATTTATATCCATTTGCTTTCTTACTCTTTTGCTTATGAATGCTGAATTGGCCATTTAGTAGGTGCGGTTGGTGGAATAATGTCGCTCTAAAGATGTCCACGACTAATCACCTGCATCTGTGAATAAATTATGTTTCACAGCAAAATAGAATGTATAGATGTAATTAAGGTTTAAGACCTTGAGATGGTAAGATGATCAGCAATTGTCCAAAGAAGGCTCAATCAATCACAGGATTCCTTAGAAACAAAGAACCTTTCCCAGCTGGGTTAGTGTCAAGAGACTGAAGAAGGAGAAATCCTTCTTAGAAATTCAACCTAGGTTAGAAAGTCAACCTGCCCTTGCTGACTTTGAAGGTAGAAGAAAGGCATCACAAGCTGTGGAGTGTGAGTGGCTCCTAGAAGTTGGAATGACCCTTAGACTTAGAGCACAGAGAACTGAATTCTGTAAACTCAAATGAGCAGGGAACATATTATCCCCTAGAACCTCCAGAAAAGAACACAGCCCTGAAAAAATTTTGATTTTAGTAAAGTTAAGACCCTTCTGACCTACAAAATAATAAGAAAATATATTTGTGCTGCTTTAATACGCCCAGTTTGTGATCATTTGTTACCGTAGCAATAGAAAGCTAATATAGCGGGAAAATAAATTTATTTCTCCTTAAAGTATGTTCACTGTAGTTTTGTTCTCTGAAATTTACAAATTAATGAATTTTTGAAATTTTATTTAGCTAGTTTCTTTTAGGTTCTAATAAGCTTTCCACCTGTTTATTCCAAAGATATTAAAGAACACTATGGGACAACTATCTGCCAACTATCAAATACAACTTATTCAACAAGATGCAGGGTACTAAATTAGGAGCTAACAATGATTTCCTGTAAAGGATTTTTAACAATTTATTGACTAAGTTAGTTGATAATTGTTTTTGCTACCAAGTTCACAATTCTGCCTGCCATCTGAATGAGTCATGATGACTGGATTTCACAGCTCCTATTGTCTCCCTTCTTGGCATACAAACCCAGCTTCAGTATGTTGGTTGTTGACATCACAGTTCAGATCCTGACTAGTGATCCTGTTTTCAAGTTCTCTTTGCACATATTATTTCTTCACATATTCCTCTAGCTCTTACGGGAAGTCTTCTTAGTTTTTGCTGTAATTTTTCCCAATAGAAAGTTCAGATGTTTAATACTCTTGCTTGCACTTCTGCTTAAATATGAGACCATAAATCTCTGTTGCAACTTTTATTTCATATTTTAGAGCTCAGCATCATTAAGAAGTTATTTTTCTTAGGAATAACTAAGTCTTCATTTGTAAGATGTTGGTACTATCAATGATCTCAGAGGGCAAATATAGTACAGATGGTTGGGAGGCATTGCTTGTCCTCACTTTTCAAAAATATGAAAGGCCTATTTTTCACGTTTTATGATTATTTTAAAATACAGGCAATTTGATTTTCCTATCTTCAGCTAAAAAAAAAAAAAACCAACTAAAAAAACAAAACAACTCAGTGGCTTACAATAACTTGTCAGATAACTTGTCAGGTTATTTCATGTGTGTTCTATTTCATGTGTGTTCTTTTCATGTGTGTTCCTCTATTTCATGTATGTTCTTTACATACAGCTCATGTAGAAGAATCTATCTTTATTAGGATAAGATCTTCACATGATGAAGCTATGAAGAGACTGGTAACTTCTTTTTAAACACATTTTTATTTGTGTATAGTTGACATACAATGTTATGTTAGTTTCAGGTATACAACATAGCGATTCAACATCTGTATACATTATGTTATGCTATGCTCACCACAAGTATAGCTACCACCTGTGACCATATAACACTACTACAATATCATTGACTATATTCCTTGTGCTATGCCTTTTTTTTTTTTCTCCTGACTTATTCATTCCATAACTGGAAGCCTGTATCTCTCACTCCCCTTCACCCATTTTGCTCATCCCCTCACTTTTCTCCTCTCTGGCGACCATCAGTTTGCTCTCTGTATTTATAGGTCTGATTATGTTTTTTGTCTGTTTGTTTAATCATTTGTTTTTTAGATTCCACATATTAGTGAAATCATATGGTATTTGTCTCTCTGAAAATACTGGAAACTTCTGAAATATAATTTCATTTCATCTACATTTTATTGGCCAAATTAAGTCATGTACAAAACTAAAACATCCAAGGGGTAGGAAAAATTCTTCTTACAGAAGGTACTGGATATCACATGGCAAGGGGTTGAGATGATATAGAGAAGGGACTAAATAATTGATACAGTAAAACAAATATAGAATGCTATATAATACCTTTATTATATTTCTACACAATGCCTAATTTTGCCTTTTGTTTATGAGTAAAGAGTTAAATATTTTTCACTTTCTGGAATGAGTAAGCCCTATGGTAACCTAGTTTATTATTCTCTCAGATAAGACAGAAGCAAATACTTCTCATCACATTTTCTCAAATTCTTTGAAATCTATAAAGTAACAGTTATAAATATGAAGTAAGGTATTATGTTATTTAATTCATTCTTAGCTGACACTAAAATTATTAAGATTTATTGTGTGATCCTGTGTAGATTTCCATGCATTTGTTGTTGGCAAAGTTCAAATTTCCTGTTTCTTTCTTTCCTGTAGTAGTGGGGAAGAGATAGAAAAGTATTCCTATCATCATTTTATAGAGGAAGAAAGATGAAAAGCAGAGAAGTACGCAGGAGATTAAGATACACATGGACACTTGGGAAAGCAGAAAACTATCTTATTTTTGATTAAATAGATACGAGAAGCTTGGGGTGAAAACATGTCATTGAAATTCAAAAGTCAAAGAAACCCCAAAATAAGGTATATGCTGAAGTCTAGTTTGTATTCTGACAACTTTGCTTTATAACACATACTAAAAAACTGATAATTTTTTCTAATAAAGACTTTTTTCCACCCTCATTTTCCCTTATATTAACTATAAGCTTGAATGCTTATATTCTGAAAATACCCTTCATGTGAAGCCCAAAAAAACTCTCCTATTTACCATTCCAGAAAAATATACAAATTGGTGGTGTACTGCAGTCAAGAAATATTTATCACCTTTTAAATTTCATTAGTGTATACTCTATGAATTCATAAACCACATTAATAACATCAATTTGCATATAATAAAATTATAAAGTAGATCTTTAAAAATAAATTATTTAAAGTGTCCTAACATATTTCATTATTTTGCTTATTTTTTTGCTTAATTTTTAATCTTCTATTATTATCTATGGGAGAATTAGTACTCTATTAATCAGCTATGTTAGTGCCCTACTACAAAGCTTGAAAAAAAAAAAAAAACTAAAGCAAGAAACCAATGCATTTTCTAAGTCTGATGAGGAAGTTCTTTTGTAATATTACATTAACTTTTCCTAATTACTTTCCTTGTTTTAAAAATAATTAAGAAAGTGAAAATTAATGACAGAAGTTAGTATGTCGTGTTTAAAGTCAGATCTCACTGTAATAAATGCTGTAAAGGCAATGTTTATTTTTTGTATTTTTTTTTTTAGGATAATTCACTCAGTTTTGAATTGCATTCAAGTGGCAATATATTTTGAAGGCCCCGAAAGAAATAAAGGAAAAAGAAGGAAAGAAAGAAAGAAAGAAAGAAAGAAAGAAAGAAAGAAAGAAAGAAAGAAGCAGGAATGGGGGAGGGAGGAAGGAAGGAAGGAAGAGGGAAAAAAGAAAGAAAGATTTTTCCTCCCCTCAGGAAATTCTTGTTGAGGGAAGTGAGAGAGGAAGGGAAAAGGAAGAGGAAAAAGAAGGATGGCAAGAAGGAAGAAGGGAGGACATCTGGGATAGGACGGAGGAAGGAAGGAGAAGGGTGGCATGTAGACAGGTCCTCAAGCCCCTTGGCCAGGCCGGCCTCCTGTGCCCGCCATCAGCCTTCCAGTCCGCAGGCTGGATCCTGCTCAAGTGCGCGGTGGTAAGGCTACGTCGTGAGAAGCTTTTGGGCCGCCCTCACCTGGGAAACCAGGCAGAGGTCTCAGAGAAAGAGTGGTCTACGGGCAGAGATGGGAACACGGGGGTAGGGGTATCCCATCAGGGGGACGGCAGCATGACAGAGTCAGTCAGAGGTCATGCCAGATCCAGCTTGCCCACACTCAGGTTCTACAGCCACAGGTTCTACAGTCACAGGTCCTGGCAGCTCAAGACGACACCGGGGCGGGACAGCTGGCTTCCTGTGGGCGCAGGTGCCCAAAGATCCAGCCGCTGCCTCCTTGTGGGACACATCGAGGGACCAGTCCTTGGTCCTCAGGACCATGTCTGCCTAGGGTGTGTGCCTGAGGAGGGCACTCTGGTGCCATCTGTGATCTTCCGAAAAGCCTTCAGCCACACCCGCGGCTGCACTACGTTTTGCAGACCTGCAGGAACCTGCACTTCAGCATGACCGTGACAGTGCCTTGCGGCCAGTGGTGGACCTGGGTGGACCGTACCAACCCATCCCGCACCACGCAGCCGCGCTCCCTGCCGCCAGTGAAAACATCCCCATGGCCTAAAGTGTCCAGTGGGTCCTGGAAGTGAGAAAGCCTGCGTCGAACCCGGGCTCCGGGAAGCCTTTTGTTTGCTGGGCCGCCTTTCCTGCATGTAGTCCTCCTGCAGGTGTTTCCTGGAGAAGGTCTTCACCTGCAGGTGTGGAGGGGGGCCCCCGCGGAGAGCGCTGACCCAGCGCACCATCTCTTGGTCCTGGGTAGACGATGATGTTGTGGGTGCAGTTGTCCTTAAGGTAGGTGACCCGTAGGCCATGGGGGTGGCATATCTTGGCTGGCATTTTTTTTTTTTTTTTTGAGTTTCAGTTGGCTTTTACTGAGATAAAGTAACAACAAGAACAACAAATCAAGATTTTTACCATCTTTTCTGAACTTTATACACTCATTAGAGACTCTGGTCCATAATCATGCACATATAACATAATACATTACAACAAAAACAGAACCGCTCCGGAACAAGCAAAAACAAAACCCCTTGGTCATGTTTCATTTGTTTTGTTTTGTTTTGGTTTGGTTTGGTTTGGTTTTGGTCAAAAAATGTTGAAGAGAACTCTGAAATTTAAAGATTTTTAAAAAGATTTATTTATTTGACAGATGGAAATCACAAGTAGGCAAAGAGGCAGGCAGAGAGAGAGGAGGAAGCCGACTCCCTGCAGAGCAGCGAGCCTGTCAAGGGGCTCAATCCCAGGACCTGAGTCATGACCTGAGTCAAAGGATCATGACCTGAGTCGAAGGCAGAGGCTTTAACCCGCTGAGCCACCAGGTGCTCCGAGAACTCTGAAATTTAAAGCATATATAAGGGTGCTATTGTTCAGATGTGCTTGTTTATTTTGGATATTTTATTATATCAACTAAAAATTTAGTGAGTAGTTGACTTTATGTTTACCGGTTACAAATTTTGTATAGCAAGGGAGGGAACAAGATGTCTTGACTTCTTTAGAAATTAAATGAGAGAAGTGGTTTTAGATATTGATTCAACTGGAGTTAACATCAATTATTAATATTTGAAGCTGGGTGATGAGTGCCTGAGTTCATTATCCTTTTTTTTTTTTTTTTTTGGTACGTCTGTGTATGTTTGAATTTCTGCATAATTTTTTGTTTGTTTATTTTTAAGCTGTACAGAGTTTACTTGTTAATTTTACTCTGGACAAAAAAATCCAAAATTTTGTAAGTTAAAACAACTACCACTTGGTATTGTTTGTGAGTCTAAAGTCAGAGGAGTAGTTTTGCTGATTATTGGGGTTAAACAATTAAAAAATCTTCTGCCAATCCAGAAATTCCTCTACACAAAATATAGGAAAGAAAGAAAAGAGTATTATTATCAAATAAGCATTAAAACCAGACTGGGATGTACATCAGGTAATTGGCTAAAAATATTTCGAAGATATAAAGAAATCTCACTCTTCTGGTAGCTGGGTAGATACACCTAATTGCATTTCTGTTCTCAAGCTAACTATACTAGTTCTCAAGAAAGAGGACTCAAGGAAGAGCCCCATGTGTCACTCATAGAGTGTTGTAAATTTGCAGGGTAACTGGAGTGGCCATCTGTGTTAGTTAATCGCCTTTATCCAAAGGGAAAAATAAACTATTCTAATCTTGGTGATGATGACAGGAGGTAAATTTTAAAACTTGGAGCCTGGAGCCTGGAGCAGAGGTTAAGCTAGTTAGTCTCTTTCCATCCAGTCTCTCATTGGAGACTAGAAGATAGGTATATTTTCCTTAATGATTATATTTCTAAGAGAGGCTTGTAGGTCCTTAAGAAAAGCATGCTTGAGTAGTAAAACTGGCAGTAGGCTTATTTAGTAATATTTAAAAATTATTTACATCTCAGAGGACAGAGAATTTATAATTAAATGTTTCTAAAGGAAATACTGTAGAAAAAGGGAAGGGGGAGCTCTTTCTCTTTTTGCTTCAGGAAGAATTAATTTCTCTTCTTACATTTCATTTGTAATTTTCTTTGCAAGATTGAAGCCAGGTTCATCTGATTTTGTCTAGGCTGGCTCATGAATCTGCAGTAACCTGACAGCTATGCTGGGGTCTGACTCCTCTGGGGAGTCTTCACTTGTATGTCTAGTAGCTGGCTTTCCTTGGGCTGGTTACCAGGGATAGCATGTGTTCCTCATGCCCAGGCTTGTCCACAAAACAACTGTGGACTTCCAGGAGCAAGTAGAGCATGCACATTTCCTTGAGACTTAGGTGGAGAACCACCACAATATTTCTTCTACATTCTATTGGTTAAAGCAAGTCACAGGGTCAGTCTAGATTTAAGAATTGGGGAAATATATTCTATCTCTTAATGGAAAGAGCTTTGAAGTCACATTCCAAGGGGAGTATGGGTCCTGGAAAGGGGAAAAAAAAAATGTTGCCATTTTTTTGCAAAGTACCCAACAAATAGAGAACATACAATTTTCAAAGGCATTTCATTGTGGTAGATAGTGATTGTAGTTATTTTGTGTGATTCTCAGAATTCTTAGACTTCTCTACAGTGAGATGGAAACTACTTGCTTAACTGTTTAATGGACTATTTGAGGTAACATATGTCTGTCATAGACTGAGAGAGTCAAGATGAAGATGTGCGTTCTCCATCCCTCTCTCTCCCTCCCATGCCAGCTTTGGAGGGCACATGGTCCATTGAGCATAGTATCATAATTGGAAGAAGACTTCTGAGTTGTCTGAGTAGGTGAGAAATAAATACTTATTGTAAAAGCCACTGAGATCTCTGAGGATTTTTTTTATTGTGATATATCTATTAACTAACCTTACTAGTAAGACATACATGAATTTCAAAAGCAGAACAGAAAATGTACGCTTTTTAGGATATTTTCTAAGCAAGAGATTTATTAGACATTTCTCTTTTCCCTTTCATAAAGATTTTCCAGGTGATGTTTACAATGGTTTCCCACCCAAATTACATCTTAGTATTTCACTTTGTCAAATATATGACTATGTTGGTTTCTGTACTGTACATCCTAGTGAGTATACAGGATAAAATTCTTATCTCTCTTTGTCTGCATGGTAAACTCTATTTACCAAATTTTACTTCCCTATCTGTAGTTGTTCAGTCTTACAAATATTGGTTCTATGGAATGTGTCATCCTGCTTTGTGTTTTTGTGTCTGTCTCTATGTTAAGCTATAAGCTCTTTGAGTACAAGAACCATTCTTATTACTCTTTGACCTTATTACTTGTTAATTCCACATTACATAAATCAACGCTGTTATGCAGGAGATAACATACCCAAGAAATGAATAAATTATTGTTTGTGAAGGTAGTTGTAGAAGTGGTAGACTATATGTTTCATGTTAGTGTTACAACATTATAAATATAATAAAGTAACTCATCTATATGTGCAGGATGTTTAGGTACATATTTCAATATGAATATTTATATACATGTATATTAGCTTAATCTAATCTACATATATTTAAATATGCATGTATAATTTTAAAATAATTTTACTAAACTTGAATTTAGAAATATGAGTATTGACGATAAAGCTATTAATTATATGAATAAACAGCATTCTATATAATAATCAGAAATTACTAACAGCCATTAAGATATGAGGCATTAAGAAACAAGGAGGTGCCAACGAAAGGAATAATAGTTAAATAGATTTTATCACCAGACAGATAATCTTTTAATAATCACCAATATAGTGTTTGGATAAAAGCTGAATTAAATACTAAAACTAAGGCTGGGAGGCTCCCTACTTTCTCTTCCCTCTCTTCTTTGAAAAAAGTAAACAGCAAAAACAATGGCTAGCCTTTTCAGGTATTCTGAACCAACTTAGGTCTGCTGACCAAGTGGGGGATTCAATGATTTTTAATATATTCACAGAGGTGTGCAACCAACCATTATCAACTTTAGAACATTTCATAATCCAAAAAGAAGCCCAAAAGGCCATATTTATTAGCAGTCATTTTCCATTTCTCTCCACTTTCCTAAAAGCTTTATGCAACCACTAATCTATTTTCTGTCTCTATTTATTTAGCTATTCTGGAAATATCATGTAAACAGAATCATACAGTGTCTGGTATTCATGACTGGCTTTTTCCCTTAGAAAAAAAATTTAAGGTTCATCTACCTTACAACTTATAATGGCACTTTATTTCTTTTTATTTTCAAATTATATTCTATTCTGGATCTGCCACGTTTTACTTGCCATTCATTGGTTGACGTATATTTGAGTTTAAACTTTTCGTGATTAAAATCAGTGTTTGAGAGGGTTTTTTTTTTTTTTTTATTTTACCTTCAGACCCCAACCCCAGGGTGTTTTTTCCAACCCTACTTCTCCAGCTCTCTGACAACAGCTGGTTGTCTGATAATTCAATTCAATTCTAACACTATCTGGAGTGAGCTTCCAATCCCACAAGTTAAAGGGCTCAGTCACACCAGATTGCCCCCACTTTGGGATGCCATTTGCAAGTCTGGCCATCTGAACTGACTGACTGTAAATCAAGTGTTCCCATGACTTCCTTGTCTGGTTCAGTAATTTTCTAGAATAACTCACAAAACTCAGAAAGGGACTATACTTATGTTTACCAGTTTATTATAAAAGATACAGATAAACTAGCCAGATGAAAAATTAAATAGGGTGAGGACCAGAGGGGTCCCAAGTGCAGGAGTTTCTGTCCCTGTGGAGTTGGCATATGTCACTCTCCCAGAATGTGGATGTGTTTGCCAACTCAAACTTCCCAAATCCTGTTGCTTAAAGCCATTTATGGAGGTTTTATTAGGTAGGCATCAGGTAGAGTAGGTAGATTAATTAAAACTTTGGCCATTGGTGATTAGCTTAATTTCCAGTCCCTTTCCTCTCCTTGGAGACAGGGACAAGGGCTAAAAGTTTCCATGCTTCTAATCAAGGGTTGCTGTTTCTGGTGACCAAGCCCCATCCTGAAGCTGTCTGGGGTCCCATCCAGAGTCACTTCATTAGGACAAAAGACATCCCTACCATCCTCATTACTCAGGAAGTTACAAGGGTTTTAGGAGTTTTATGTCAGGGACCAGGAACAAAGACCATGTATCTTTCTTAGACAATAGTGCTGCTTTGAACATTTGTATATATATACATACATGCTATATGTATGTATATATATATAGTGTTAAAGTGATTTTTATTTCTTTTGAGGATATACATAGTGGAATTGTTAGTTTATTTTGTAATTCTATTTTTAACAGTTTGAGGAACTGCAAAACTGTTTTATAATCCCAACAGTAAGATATGAAGAGTTCCAAATTCTCTACATTTTCGTCATCACTTATTAGTATCTTTTTGATTGTACTATCCTAGTGGCTATGAGGTGGAATTTCTTTGTTGCTTTCATTTGCATTTCCCTAAAGACCAAGGATACTAAGCACCTCTTATGTTCTTATTGGTTATTTACATTTCTTCTTTGGAGAAATGTCTTTTCACATCCTTGGACCATTTTGTGTTGGGTTATTTATCTTTTGATCATTGACTTGAGTTGATTATATGTTCTGCATACAAGTCCCTTATCAGATATAAAATTTGCAAATATTTTCTCTTATTCTGTAGGTTGTATTTTTTTACTTTCTCAAGGGTATGTTATATAGGATAAAAGTTTTCTTCTGGTAAAGTGCAGTTTAACTCTTATTTTCTTCTGTAGCTCGTGTTTTGGTTTTGTATTAAGAATCCATTGCCTAATCCAAGGTTACAAAGATTTACTCCTATATTTCTATTTTAGCTCTCATAGTTATGTCTATGATCCATTTTTGTATTAATTTCAGTGTATGATATTAGGAAGGGACCCAATTTCACTTGTTTTATGCATATATCTTGTTGCTCAGTACCATTTGTTGAAAAAGCTGTTCTTGGCATCCTTATAAAAAAATCAGTTGAATGGAGGTTCCTCAAGAAATGAAAGATAGAACTATCACATGGTCCAGTAACCACACTACTGGGTATTTACCCAAAGAATATGAAAACACTAATTCGAAAGGATACATGCACCCCTATGTTTATTGCAGCTTTATTTACATTAGCCAAATCATGAAAGCAGTCCAAGTGTCCATTGGTAGGTGAATAAAGATGTGAATATATATATATATATATACATATATATATACATATATATGTATATATATATATAAATTTTTTTTTCAAACATAAGAGAGAATGAAATCTTGGTATTTTCAACAACATGGTTGCATCCAAAGAGTATAATGCTAAGCAAAATAAGCAAGTCAGAGAAAGACAAATGCCATATGATTTCACTCATATGTAGAATTTAAGAAAACAAAGAGAACAAAGGAAAAAAAAAGAGGCAAACCAAAAAAACAGACTCTTAACTGTAGAGAACATAACAGATGATTACCAGAAGGGAGGTTTGTGAGGGGATGGATGACATAGGTGAAGGGGATTGAAAGTACACTTATTTGGGATTGTTGCATCACTGTATTATACACCTGAAATTAATGTAACACTATATGTTACCTGCACTGGAATTAAAATATGATAAATCAATTGACCATAAGTGTAGAGCTTTATTTCTGAATTCACAATCTCATTCCACTGATCTATGTATTTATTCTTATATAAGTAAAAGGCTCTTTTGATTAGTGTAGTTTTGTGATAAGTTTTGAAAATGGGATGTGCTAAATATTCTAATTCAGTTTTTCTATTTTCGATATTATATTTGTTACACAGGGTCCTTTGTAATTCCATATTAATTTTAGGGTCAGATTGTAAATTTCTGCAAAATGGCCAGTTGGATTTTGATAGGGATTGTTTTAAATGCATATATCAGTATGGAGACTATTGCCATCTCAGCAAAATTGAATCATCTGGTCCATGAAGAATGAAATGTTTCTCTAATTTTAGATCTTCATTAATTTCTTTCAACAATATTTTATAGTTTTCAGTGTATGTCTTCTACTTCTTTTGTTCAAGGGATGCCCAAGTAGTTTATTCTTTTGTTGCTGGTATAAATGAATTCTTTTCTTAATTCACTTTTGAAACACTTATTTTTAGTGTATAGAAATATCATTGGTTTTTATATGTTGGTCTTCCATCCTGCATACTTTTAAAATTATTTATTCTGGCATCTTTTTTTGAGATTCCATTAGGTTTTCTTTATAGATAGAAAGCAGTCTGTAAATACAGATCTTCAGGGAAAACTTTCACTCTTTTGCTAACATTAAGTATGATATTAACTATGGGGGTTTTGTAGGTACCTTTTATCAGGTTGAGATATTTTAATATCTCTAATGATTTCTCACTGTAATTTCTTTCAGTTATGTCTTTAGTGGTTGTTCCAGGGCTTACCGCATTTATCTTAATTTATCAGAATCTACTTCAAATTTATACTAACTTAATACTAGAGAGAGATAGAAATGTTGCTCCTTCTTAACTCTATTTTCCCCCGTTTTATGTTATTATTATACGTGGTAGATCCGATTACTTTACAAACCCATTAATGCAGTTTTATGTGTTAGCTTTTATATTAGTCCTTTAAAGAAGCTAAGAAAATGGTGTCTTTGTGGCTCAGTTGGTTAAGCTTTTGGCTTTGGTTCAGGTCATGATTCATGGGATCAAGATCCATGTTGGGCTCCCTGCTCAGTGGGGAGGCGGCTTCTCCCTCTCCTTCTGCCTTGTGATCTGTGTCACTATCTCTATCTTTCTTTCTTAAACAAATAAGCAAAATCTTAAAAAAAAAAAAAAAAAAAAAGGAAGCTAAGAGAAGAAAGGAGAGCAAGTACCTATTTATAATGTTTGTTATATTAAACTTTTTCCATTTTTTATCTCTTCATTTCTTCCTGAGGATCTAGTAACCATATGGTGTCATTTCTTACCCCAAAACAGCTTTAGTTTCACCCACCTTCTTTAAGCTGTTAATGCTAAATATATTACATTTCTGAATGTTATAGGCCCAACAATACAATAATACATGTATTACAGCTGTGTGTGTATATGCAGATATATCTATACATACACAGATATATCTGCACATACACACACGATTGCTTTTTAAATAAGTTGAGAGAAAAGAGATGGAGGAGTAAGCATTTATACTGTCTTCTATGATTACATAATTATCTTTACTGGTGGTCTCTTTTTTTCATGTGGATTTGAATTTCTGTCTGGGATTCCATGCTTTCTGCCTGAGGAACTTCCTTCAGTATTTCTTGGAAGAAGGCTCAGCTAACAATGAACTATCTCAGTTTTTGCTTTTGGAATTGTCTTCAATTCATCTTCATTTTTGAAACATACTTTTCCTGGATATAGCATTCTTGCTTGACAGATTTTTTTTTTCAGCTATGGGGTGATAATTGATTATTTTACCTACCGCTTTCTGGATTATGTTCCTCATAAGATGTCAGTTGTTAGTCTTATTGGAGGGGGTCCATTGTAAATGCTTTCAAGGTTCTCTATTTGTTTTTAGTTATTGACATATTTATTATGATGTGTCTGGGTGTGCATGTCTTTGTATTATTCTACTTGGAGTTTGTTGAATCTCTCAGAGATGTAATTTAAACATTTTCATCACATTTGGAATTCAACTATTATTTCTTCAAATATATTTTTCTGTGCCTTTCTCTCGTGTATTTATGGTGCTCATTACAAATATGTTATTGTGCTATGGTTTTCTACATTTCTTTGCAGCTGCTTTTATTGTTCTTCTTTCCCCTTTCTCTTTATTTTTCAATGTGTAATCTTTATAGATCTATCAAGTTTACTTATTCTTTTTTTCTGCCACAACTCTCTTTTTATTCAGTGGAGCATTTTTGTAAATTTTTCATTTAAATTTTTGTAACTTTCAATTCCAGAGTTTCCATTTTAATGCTTTTTAAAATTTCCATCTCTTTATTGTTATTCTCTATTTAATGAGACATTGTAATAATGCCCTATTTTAATTCTTTAAACATAGTTTTCTCTATATTTTGAACATATTTATAAAATCTGATTTATGGGGCGCCTGGGTGGCTCAGTGGGTTAAGCTGCTGCCTTTGGCTCGGATCGTGATCTCAGGGTCCTGGGAACGAGTCCCGCATCGGGCTCTCTGCTCAGCGGGGAACCTGCTTCCTCCTCTCTCTCTCTGCCTGCCTCTCTGCCTACTTGTAATCTCTCTGTCAAATAAATAAATAAAACCTTTAAAAAAATAAAAAAAATAAAATCTGATTTATAATTTTTGTCTGTTAAATCAATATTTGGGTTTTCCTCAAATGTGAACAATATTGCCTGCTCTTTTTTTCCTGTATATAGATCACATTTATCTGTTTCTTTGCAAATCATACATTTTTGTTGAAAAACGGATATATCAATGCATTTTAGCAACTCATGACATTAATACCTTTCCTGAAATCCCTAGGACTTTTTGTTCTGTTAGATAGTATATTGTAGCAACTCTTCTGCAACATGGAGCTGAGTAAAATGAGACAGGTTGTTCATCTACCCGGCCTACGGTGAAACGTTAGTCCTAGATTTGGAGTTGGGGGAAGTGGGAGCCCCACCTTTGTGATAGAATCTACTCAGAGTGGAACTTTTATCAGGCTGTTCTGGGTCTGAGGATGGGACTGACTCTTGGCTCAAATGCTGTAAACTCAGTGTTCTTACTAAGATTTATTAGGTTTTTTTGATTGAAATTTTATCTACTTTTTACGTGTCATTAGGATTCCTTGCAGAAATTTCAGTGGTTGCTTTATTATAATGTTCCCCAGGAAATAATTGCTTAGCTAAGAACAATGTTTGCCCAGCTCCTAGCACTGCCATTCTAGAAATCCCACTTTTCTTATAGAAAAGAAAACAAATATAAAATTCAAAGACATCTGCACTATGATATTATTTTTCTTTCCTTGGTATTCTAGAATGAGTTTGCTGACTACTGTTTAAACCATTTTCTTAAGTATTATTAGTTGCTACACTGCAGTAGCTATTTTAGTTTGCTGGGTAGTCTCTGGCAAATTAATATTCTAATACAGGAAATATTGCTTATTAGTACAGTTGGTGGTTTAACCCACACAGTTCATATGGATTTCATAAATTTTTATTAGAATGAATACCTTTTGGTCTTTGGCATAGTTTTCTAAATAAGACTTTTTTTTTCATTTTTGTGTTTTTTGGGGGGCTTTCTCCTATTATACAAAGATGTAGGAAAAAATTATATATATTAAATGTCTGTTAAAATGTTTACATTCTCACTTTCAGTATGTGTCCATTTAATAGAAAATTAAGTAGGTAAAAATAGACTGTTTATCAGAAGAACATATGCTAATCTTTTCTAGATATGAATGTGATATGGGAAAGAAGAGTTCTTTTAAAACCTCTTTAAAAGTGTTCATATTTTAATCTATTTGAAATTAGGAACTAGGGCTCTCTAAGGCTACCTTCAGGGATTTCTACCCTCTCAGGATATGAATGACAATTTTTTTTTAAAGATTTTATTTATTTATTTGACAGGCAGAGATCACAAGTAGGTAGAGAGGCAGGCAGAGAGAGAGAGGGGAAGCAGGCTCCCCGCTGAGCAGAGAGCCCGATACGGGGCTCGATCCCAGGACCCTGAGATCATGACCTGAGCCGAAGGCAGAGGCTTTAACCCACTGAGCCACCCAGGTGCCCCATGAATGACAATTTTAAGGCCAAAAGAAATACACAAATTTCCTAACAGAAAAAGAAAAATTGTAATTAATTAAAATGGCTAAATTCTTTGACAGCTTCAAAAGGAATTTCAATTAAAATGATAAATTAACAAGATTTTTGAGCAACATTAATTTAGAATTAATGTACTTACTGATGTATAGAAACAGGAAGTTTGCCTTTGGTGCCACTTTAACATGGCCTGTGTATTTATTATAGTATAGACATCTGGTATGACAAGTTAGAATATCAGAACCATAGAATTTTAAGAACCCTCAAATGCTAGATAAGATAATGTCCTCAGTGGTCACCTTTTTGAGAGAAAAACTCAGAAATCTCAGTGCTTTAACAAAATAGATATTTATTTCTTATATTTCTTATTCATGTGAAGATAGCTAAAGCAGGAAGCTAATGTTCCTATATATGGTTATCCTTCCATGTTGTTGTTTTAGTTACTTTTTTTTTTTGGACCTGATCCCCTACAGAACTTCAGTCCTGAACACAAAGGGAAAAGCATAGATAATTATGCTATAAGGTTTTATGGTCAGTTATTTCCTTTCTGATCTTGTTCTATTGGTACATAGTCATACTTAAATTCAGAAAAGAGGCTGGGATATAAATACTATTTATGTGCCCTGGATGAAAAGAAAATAGGTTTGGTGAGCAGTTATCCAGTCTACTACATACTATGCTATCTAGTGGCTTGATTTGTAAGAAGAAAAATTTAAATCATCCACAATTCAAGAATTTACATTCCACAGGAGGCTGGAAAATGGTTGTGAGGTTTCATTTCTGTCCTTTACATGCTTCTGCATGCTTTACTTTAAAGTTTTTTCTTAATTTTGATAATTAATAAGTGGGGAGCCATAAAAACAGAAAATATGGCCACTGGACGATATTTGCCTCCTTCTGCAGTTGTGAACAAGAAAGATAAAGTGACTTGACCAAGTCATAAAACTAATTAATGAAAGATACAATTTTTTTAAATTTCCAACTGACAATAAGTAGTAAGACAATATAAAATAATAAGTAGAAAATTAGATTGGCCCAAAAGAAACATGGGTTTTAAACATGGATATGCCATAAACTTGGTGCATGAATCCGGATTCATGATCATAATCTTCCATCTGAGACCTCATCTAGGGACAAGAGATCAGTATTTGTGGGCAAACTCCCTAAAGAAGTTGAAGAATCTGCAGTTGAGGATTTTGGACTGTGACAGATTTGTGGCAGTAAGGATTGTGACAGATCGAGTTACGGAACTTGGTAGAGAGTTTGATACGTGAGCATATAAATGCTATTCATGTTGCTCAGAAACGAAATGATTCTAAAGTGATGGGAAGAAAACTCAGTTATATGTTCTGTTAGTAAAAAAAGGTTTAAAACAAATTTCAAATCCCAGTTTGGAGAGTGTCAGTAAATCTAAGCACAGACTTAATTTCCCTTTAAACATGTAGAGGACATTCTAAATTTTATTTTATTTTAGGAAAAAAAAGCTGTTCTTATTAAGAAGAAAAAGAAAGGACAGAGGAAAAGTGGACAAAGTAAGAAACAGGAAAACAGAAGTAGCATCTCAAGCTTTTTTCTTTTTTTCTTTTTTTTTTCCTTTCTCACTGAGTATTGTTAATAAAAGTGTGGTGAATCTCTCAATTCCCAAGAAAAAATGCTCTTTTTGCACCTTAACTTCTTCTTCTTCATCAGTACAATGAAAGATATGAGGAGAATGTCTAAGTTTCCCTTCAGATCTATCATTTTATTATCCCTGAACCTAGTTGCCCATATTTTAAGCCACAAAAATAGAGACAGAAAGCATAAACATTAAGTAAAATGTATTTATATTCTCAAAAGTTATGTTCTCTTTTCACCTAGCTTATCCCGCAATTCTTCCTGTGGATTGGTATCCTTTGAAAATTGAGGTATGTTTAAAATATGATTCATTTCTTAGTTTGTTCATGTTTTCCCCTTGTGAATGGCCAGAAAAACTCCAATTCATATCTCCTGTGAATGGGGAATACTCAGGCTGTTGTTTTATGAAGTTATCTGTAGAGGTGTGCCTGGTATCAAAGAAATACCCATTGAATTAGTTTCTCTGTCCTAAAGTCTGAATTTAAAGATGGAAAACATTTACAATATTATACCTTATAGGAAAATATAGGTTTCTGAGTTAATATGAAATAAAAGCTAAAAAATGAATAGTCTAGTGAATTTATTCTAAAGGCATATTCGATAACGGTATTTTTCTTATACTCTATTCAGTTTTATATTTCGATTTCAGTATTGACTAGCTTCTGTAGCTTTTAGAAAATTACAAAGCGGGTAATACTTTCTCCTTGATCTCAGGCTTATGTCTTAAAGCTTTAAATTTGATTACCTTCATTATTCTTGGTTGGTATAATTATAAATGTGATTAGTAAAAATAAAATGCAATCATACTGTTTATAAAGCCAACCAGTGATTTTTTCCACCTCAAAAATTCACCAGTTGACTTTTCTGAGCAAGGTGCTGCTTATATCTCTTTTAATTCTTTTTTCCCCCCAGTTATCCATCCCTTTAAAACCCATAGGTCAGGGATACCTGGGTGGCTCAGTGAGTCAAAGCCTCTGCCTTGGCTCAGGTCATGATCCCAAGGTCCTGGGATCGAGCCCTGCAACAGGCTCTCTTCTCAGTGGGGAACCTGCTTCCTCCTCTCTCTCTACCTGCCTCTTTGTGTACTTGTGATCTCTGTCTGTCAAATAAATAAATAAAATCTAAAAAACCCAAACAAACCAAAAACCATAGGTCAACTCATCACTTTCCTATTTCATCTCCTCTTTGGAGCATTTTGTTTGTCTTAATACTAAATCAATATTGATATTGCTGGCTACATTATTATTAATTTGTTATGGTAAATTATAAGTTTTAAAAACATGTAGTTTCTACATTTTGTTACACTCTGGTCTAACCAAGATAAATGAAATGCAGTTTCTGGTGACTCAATTTAGGATCAAGTTAGACATCTTAACAGATAATTGCAATGAAATGTGGTGAGTACTATGAAAGAATATATTGACCCTTAACTATAGAAGCATCTGGGATTGCTACTTGAACATTGGTTTCCCAGATGGATTATGAGTATCCCTAGTAATCAGAGAGAAAGACAAGTTCTGCATTCCAGGGAGAGGGAGCAAGTAAACTCAGATACTAGCAGTGAATAATATCATCTGAATGCAAGCAGTATAGTGGAAGTAGAATTGCTTAGGTGCAGTGGTCTGCTGGAGCTGATTCCCAAGAACTAATTGTGTCCAGCTTTTCCCAACATCACCTCCAATGTTATCACTTTATTAGCCTGATAAAGGTCACACTGGGAGCACCAAGATACCACTGCTTTGGTAATAAAATGTTTTTAATAAAATTATACATTAGGATTATGCAGAAAACATGCAAAACAATGTCTAAGCCACTATGGGCATAAGGCTGAAGGTCTGCATTTCTGACAAGTTCACCAGGAATATTTATATACTCTAAATCTTGGGAAGCACTGATAAACGTGTGATAGAAAACTGTTTAGGATTCTGACTCTGATGATTTGTAGTAGGAATGAAACTGGTAACCAGAAAACTAGTAATTTTGCACAATTCATGAAACAATGAAGAAGCTCTTCTTTTTTGGGGGGGAAATTCTAAAATTGATTGCTGAAGAGGCTGTGAAATGGAATGGAGCACCTCAAAATCAGATGCAGTTCCTGTTTGCTGAGGAGTTTTAGAAGTTGAAGAAAATTAAAGGGGGTAATCTGAAAGGAAGTCACTTCTAATTTTCCCCAGGTCCCACAAGATGTTTCCTACAGCGTGAAGGAGGAAGGAAGCATTTTTTTGCTTTTATTACAGTATAATGGTAATGAATGTCGACCATTGTCAAAGTCTGGAATGCTTATAGAAGAAGAATTTAGAGGAGAGGAATGGAAGACCTCTCATTATCAATACAGAATATACCTAGTTGAAGTAGGCAATGTATTGCTTTGTCGATATAACAAGATGGTGCTCAAGCCAAGCTGGAAAAGAGCTGTCAACACTTTATAAACTGTTGAAATAACTTCTTTATCAGTAGAGCATTGCATTGTCTCGCCACTTAACTTTCACAACTTTATCTTCTTTGAACTATTTAATTTCTTATTATGATCTTGAGTGCTTGGCAGATAGATGTGTATAAAACGACATAATGGACCTTTTATGGGCTATTCAACTGGTGATCTTTGAACTCATATTGCTAAGTAGTGTGTGGAAAAATAAGCCATTTTAGCACAATTTTAAAAGCAATCTGCATTTCAAAACCACCCTGATGGTGTGTTTTTTTGGGTCTAGTAAGACATTATACATTGTTAAACTTTTAAAAAAATGATATGAGGATCTGTCAGGTTTAGAAAGGAGCGATTATATTCCATTTAGGTCACTGGCCATAAATTTCATGACTGAGTTCTGGTATATTACCTTTCTACAGTCATTTTGGTTGTACTTAGGGGTCTAAAAAGATTCAAATTAAGTAAACTGGTAATGTAACTATACTCCAGATGAATTGGTTTAAGCAGTAAAGCCATAGATTGAAGAACTTTTACACAGGTAAAGATTAGGATGTCACATACCACCTTCCAACTGTACTTATCTTTATAAGTATAGAGTTTCTGAATGTCTGTGTAGTGGGAATGGAGATACTCTGTAGTTATATAAGACTCTTCTTCTCTGGGGGTGCCTGGGTGGCTCCGTTGAATGTCCAACTCTTGATTTTCACTCAGATTGTGATCTCTGACTCATGGGATTGAGCCCCATGTCAGGCTCTGTGCTCAGTGGAGACTCTGCTTGAAGATTCTCTCCTTCTGCCCCTCTCCCCATATGCATGCATGCACATATTCTCTCTCTCTTTCTCTCTCTCTCAAATAAATAAATAAATCTTAAAAGACAAAACAAAACAAAACATTTTTTTCTGGCTAATCCTCCACCACTAAGGAAGAGAATGGGCCAAGATAATATTATTCTAAACTGTCAGGAGCCTATCAATATCCAGGACAAGATTTGAAAAAAATCATGTTAGGAACTGTAAGAACGCAAGCGGTGTCTGATTGGATCCCGTTAGTTATGAGTAGGATTCTTGGTTTAGGCTCAGGTCATGATCTCAGGTTTCTGGGATCTAGCCCTGCATCTGGCTGCACGCTCAGTGGGAAGTCTTCTTCCCATTTCTCTCTCCCTCTGCCCCTTCCCCCACGTGTCCTCTTTTTCGCTTTCTCAAATAAATAAATAAATCTTAAAACAAAACAAAACAAACAAACAAACAAACAAACAAAAAACCCTGTAAAGAACCTGGGATCTTACCATGCTTTTAGCTAAAAAATTTTCCTGCTCCAGGTTCATGGATGCTGCCAGAAGATAGCTCCTGAGTCAGAGAAAAGGAACTTTATTACTCACAACCCAGTAGGCAGCATGAGTTTCAACTTTTGCTTGGTTCCCTATGTACCCTTTGATGGATAGACCTTAAGGTGGCCCTTTCCCCCACAAACAGTGATTCCTATCTCCTGATGTTCAGACTTACATGTAAATCTGTGCTTGAGTATGGGAGGGTTCTTGCTTTTATCTGATAAAATATAATAAATGCAATAAGATGTCCTATTACATTATGATTAGGTTACACTAAATGGCAAAGGTAATGACCTGTAACCCCTATAATTACAGTACCTTACGTAAGACTCTATTTTGGCAGATTGCAATTGAAGACTTATCTAGTTTATAGCTTGATGAAGCAAATGACCAGGTTAGAGAGCCCAGGTGTCAAGGAACTGCAGATGGCCTTTATGAACTGTGGGTAGCACCCAGACAACAGCAAGTAAAACCTAGGGTCTTCATTATATAGCCACAAGTAACTACCAGTAACCTGAATGAAAGTGGAAACAGATTCTTCTGTCAGGTCTCAGACAACAGGGAACCCTGTCTCGCACCTGGATTGCAGCCTTATAAGACTCTGAGCAAAGGATCAAGTTAAGCTGTGCCCGGATCCTTGACCCATGGAAAGTGTGAGGTAACTGCATTTGTTTTAGGCTCCTATATTTGTGATAATTTGTTATGTCAGTATAGAAAACACTGCTGAAGTACCCTGGGAGCAAGGCAGAAACAGACCTAGGTAGATGGTGCACACATAGTGGGTTCCTGTCATAGCTGATGAACCCTGAGATTAGGAAACTAATCACAAGGAACTCTTAGCAAACCTGCCTAAATTTTCTCTTTAGAAGGACCCATTAGGGGCACATGGGTGGCTCAGTGGGTTAAAGCCTCTGCCTTCAGCTCAGGTCATGGTCCCAGGGTCTTGGGATTGAGCCTTGCATCAGGCTCTCTGCTCAGCGGGGAGTCCGCTTCCCCCTATCTCTCTGCCTGCCTCTCTGCCTGCTTGTGATCTGTCAAATAAATAAATAAAATCTTTAAAAAAAAAAAAAAAGGACCTATTACATTTATAATGCTGAATGGTGAACAGATCTGCTCTGTGACCATAAGGAAGACACAGTCTTCATTTTCTAGGGTTTGCTTTTTTCTTGAGAAAGTAGTCCAAGACAACTCTTGTCACAAGTTTCACTATGGAGAGTTGTTGCCAATAGCTCAGAGGTTCTTTAGGATTCTAGGAGAATTTCCATATACTCAGCAGTATATAATTGTGTGGGGGAGACCACACTGATGGCTCATTCATTCCAAAATGTCCATTTGGGGCAGTAAAATGGGAGAGAAATAACTGAGCCTATTATATAAAATAATATTTAGTTATCTGTAGTTTTTACCTTGATAAATTTAAGTTGTAGTCACTGCTGCTAATATTCAGGTAATATTCTGCTTTGGTATAGAACAGCTATGGGAATGTGCATGAACTTAAACACATCCATAAAAAGATAAAGAGAGAATTTTATGCTCTAACTGCGTCAAATGTAAAGAAGATATAGATGTATTTTCCCCTTTCTAGTACTCAAAATATTAATATTTAGGATATATAAACATAAGAATCCGAAGCTATTACAGATATTAATAAACTTCAGTAAAGTCATTTCATTTAAAACATTTCAAGCTATACGTGGGGCTAATAATACATTATATGTTTATTTAAAATTTTTAAAAATTAAAAATTAAAAAAATTAAACCAAAAAAGAAACAACAAAAAAACATTTTAAGCTATAAATATTCAGTTTTTCAAGAGTTTCTAATATTTTAATACAGAGAATTAGTAGATCATGACACGATGGATGAACTTAAATTCTGGGGTGCTTGATCAGGAGGGCTGGGATATCAGACTATATAAGTGAGAGTGTACTGGTTTGGGAATATTCATTCATGATGCAGGATTTAAGATTCTATGAGGATCTCAGGAGATGATGTGAACTCTATTGGAATAATTCTTGGCAGTATAGAAAAAGTGATGGCTAAAGTGAGCACCCAAGAATGCATTTACTCCACTTGTACCCTCAGAAGAAATTTTAAAAATGGATGATTTGTAAGCTAAGGAAGTTGTCCTTAAAAATGCTTAAAATTCTTTCCTAGTTTCTGGACTTCAGATAATTTTGATTAAGGAGAAGGGAGTTGGGGGAAATTGGAAGGGGAGGTGAACCATGAGAGACTATGGACTCTGAAAAGCAATCTGAGGGTTTTGAAGGGGCAGGGGTTGGGAGGTCGGGGTTCCAGGTGGTGGGTATTATAGAGGGCACAGATTGCATGGAGCACTGGGTGTGGTGCAAAAATAATGAATACTGTTATGCTGAAAATAAAAAATAAATTTAAAAAAGGATCCACTTGTTAAAGGGATTATTAGGTCCTTTGACAAAATAATTCTGTAATACATTGGCAATGTACAAGATAAAGATTGACTCAGTCTTTTCCCGGTCATTTACTAGTATAAATTTACAATGGAAAAAGAATTTTCAGACATTTTGAGGACTAATGTACTTTGGTATTCAGAGATTCAAAACATCACTATGTCTTATTTATTTATTTATTTATTTATTTATTTTGAGTGTGGCATATGAAGGCTAGTTAATATGGTATAATACTGGGTAATATGCAGCTCATATTAAATTCAGAGAGCCATCCTAATGGACTAATGTAAAGTTAGGATAGTATACTTGATTGTTAGTGCAATCCCCATGTGGGCATCTTGGTATGAGGTAAGAACTATATAGTGGGACAAACCAAATAGAAGTCCCTGCAACCCCCATCAGGGACAAAAGTGTTACAACCTGGAGAGGATGAAAAAAATTAGTACCACCTTTAAGGATTTAAAGTCTTGGTCCTCTTCATGTTTCCTTTAAGTTCACCAATATTCACCAATGTTTTGCTAAACCAGGTTGATCCTTATAGATGATAGTACATTATCACAAACTCACCTGGTAGTAGCCTCCATTGCAACTGCAATTGCCAGACAAGATATTTGTGCTAGAGCTAAGGTAACATGGCGTCAGCACATGAAGTAGTCATAGATTTAACAAATGTGCTGTTTTCTATCCATATTGAAAAAAGGTTTAGAAACATTTTGCATTCACATATGGTTGCCATTGGTATATATTCACAGTTTTTTTCAGGTCTATGTTAACTCTTGTGCCCATTAATAGTACAGTCCCAAAAGATTTGGACCATCCAGATACCAGGTAGAACTAGATCCATTGAACATACGGCAGTTTATTAAAGGTGCTAGGTAAATACGTGGCTTACAAATTGAAGGCTTTGGCAAGACATGGATATTCTGAGTGAGACATGAACTCTGTAAAGTCTCAAAAACTTATTATATCAGTAAACTTTTTAGGGTCCACTGGCTAGAAGTTTTCCAGGATATCCCATCCAAATTAAAAGCATCTTCCATCCCTTTGCAAATAGCTCTGCAACTTGGAACAAACAACCCAACAATTTCTGGGTTATTAGATGTATTAGTGAAGTTTATGGCAAGTTCCCATGAAAGAATCACAAAATAATCTCCCGAGGTTCTAACTTAAGCTAATTCCATCTGCCATAGAGAATTTTACATCTACTGAAAACCACTCTAGTAAGTGAGCTCAGGAAGAGATGGACTGTCTGGTTATGAAACAGTGATATGTGTCTATAGCTGTCCATAATAAGCTGGATTCTGGAAGATCCACCAAGTCATACAGTTGGTCAAGCCCAGAAATAATCCAGTGTCAGCTGGAAGTGGTATAAATGGAATTAAGCATGAGCCAGAAAGAGGACATGAGCATGCTTCATGAAATGGTAGCCCAGAACCCATGCCATTGACAGCTTATGCTCATTCTGCCACTCTCAACTCATACCTATGATATGTAGAATTTTATACAATTCAGCTGTTGAGGAAGGAAGAAGCTTGGTTCCTGGATAGGTCAGCTTAGAATGTGAATTTAAGGCAAAAAATGGATAGCAGCTACACTGGAGACTCACTCATGGGTGGCTATGAAAATCTTTGTGAAGGAAATTTTCCTGAGGCAATATACCTAGGTGGTCATCTACTTTGTTTAGAAGTGGTTTTAAGTTAAAAAAAAAAAAAAGAAGAAGAAAGAAAAAAAGAAAAAGAAAGAAAGAAAGAAAGAAAGAAAGAAAGAAAGAAAGAAAAGAAAAGAAAAGAGGAAAAAAAAAGAAGTGCTTATAAGTTAGAATATATATTGGTCTGTGAATACAGCTCATTGCCTGACCTCATGGCCTGACTACTTAGAGACCTGCAGAAAGACTGCAAGATTAAGGACAGAGCAGTCTTGGATCAAAAGTGTGCAAATGTACATATGCAAGTGGACAGAATGTATGAAGTTCTTTGTATCATATTAACATCTTCCAGAGACCATCCACCATAGGAGTTAAGATTATACAACCAGTTAGGATGATTCATCATCACCTGTTGATGCTAGTGAGTTTCTAGTATCAGCCACAATGGAAATAAATGGAATTTGGCCATGGTTGCGGGGATCCTGTTTCAGTGGCCTGATACCATGGGCTCCCACTTAACAAAGCTGATCTAACTATTGCCGTTGCTGAGTGTCCGACCTGTCAGTAGTAGAGATGCTAAGCCCTCAATGTGGCACAAACCCTTAAGAAGATAAACAAACTCCCATTTTGGAAAGCTGACATCATTAGTCCTATTCTACCCTGGAAAGGTAAAAGATACTTCATTCATTCAGATAGGAAAAGAGACATACTAGATGTCAACTAGCACTACTATTAGGGAGCTTACAGAGCATTTAGTCCAATGACATGGGGTTCCATAAAATTTCACTTTTAACCATTTTTATTTAAAAAGGATGTGTAGAAATGAGCCATGACTATGGAATCAACTGGTCATTCTATCAGATGACCTAGAAGCTGTTGGGCAGATGGAAGATTGGAATGATCTGCTGACGGCAAGGCTAAACTGGCAACTCAGATGTAACAACTTTAAGAGGATCGGGCATCCTCCTCCAGGATGCAGTATACATCTTGAAGTATAGAGGTTTATATGCGCTGTGTATTTAATAGGAGGAATTCTTGGATCTGACCTTTACATGGAAAAAGGAACGTCAACTTTACCATAATTTCCAGTGGTGCCTTAAGGAAGATTTGTTTCCTATCCCTGCAAATCTGTGTTCTGCAAGATCAGAAACTCTAGGTCTGAATGGAGGGAAGGTTTCAGTCAAAGAAACAACAGCAGTTCTAAGAGTGGCTTCAGGTTAAAATCCTGTATGACTTTCCAGACCCAGGTATAGGCAATTACAAAGGCTTTGTTCGGGCAAACCTCTTGGGAGAAAGCCCTACCCACACTACCCTAAACCACAGCCATGCCTTTAAGGGAGTTACTTTCAAGGACTCCAGTCCTTCCCCCAGGCCACCCTTCTATATCTATATGCCTAGACTACTCACCTCCATTCAGAGCCCTCCTAATCAGGACCTCAACAGAGATACTTTTCTTTCACCTCCTTATTAAGAGATCTTTACAAGACACCTTTTTCCACTCTGACTCTTCACTTTTGCACACCTAATCCTTCTCCCTCTTCTCTTTTGTAACCTCTGGTTATAAAAGACAGCAAGACTGTTCGATTCAGGATTTCTTGACAGTGAGATAGTTTCCTCATCTTCACTGATGTACTTGATTCTCACCTGGTGCCCTTCTGTTGCGAAAAAAAAATTGAACATTGGGAAGCCAGTACCTACTTTTTCCCTTGCTTACACTGTCACATCCAGTGAATAAAGGCTTGATTGTTATTTTCGATTTGGCTAATTGTTCTTTGACCACATTGACGCCTGACAGCTCAATATCTGAGCACCTGCGACTTCATACAGAAGACCCAAAGTCAACAATAGAACCAATAATTTGTCAGGGTTAATTGACCCTGATCAGCAGGAGGTAGAACTGCCGTTACACAGTGTAGTTGTGGAGAATATACTTGGTACCCTGATAACCCCTTTGAATGCCTTTTGGTACATTCTTGCCCAATTTTGATGGAAAATGGATAAATACATTAACTTCAGCCTGAGAAAGGCATGGTGAACCCCTGGGCATGAGGGTCTCTGTCATGTCATCAGGGACTAGTCTAAGACTGGCATAACACATAGTAGATGCTGAGGGAGAAAGGGACTGAAAAAGAATAGGGTAAAGGTATCTGTTGCAACACTAACACACTGGGAGGTATACTTTGTCTTACAAATCTACTTTTCATTTTCCCCATGAACAGAGGCATATTAGAACCCTGGAAAAACTGCTGCAAACTTGTATATGAGGTGGGTCTGAGTAGTGCAAGGGATGCACTTTGGTGAAAACTGTAATGTACCCTGGATTCCTATTGAAAGAAGGAGAGAAGGGCGGCCGAGGGTTCTGTTGGAAGGTAGTTTTCAATACCCCGCTCTTCTAAGGGTTGCTGGCTATAGGCATTTGCACCTTCCAAGTCACAGTCTTCTCACATAGCCTACATCAAATCACTTATATAGGTACTGTATAAAGGTTTAGCTCTTTTGGCTCCAAATATGATAACTTTGATAGATCATACTAGTTCCAGAGATGGTCATGGGTTGACTGTTAAGATTGTTTCCTCTGAAAAACACTGCTTCTTATCCCTTCGTCCTGCAGTCATCGATTCCAAGGACACTCCCTAACACAGTCTGCACAGTGATTTCCTGTGTGAGTCTGCTTGTTGCATTGTTCAACATGTGTCATTTTTTAAATTAAATTTTTAAAATAATCATTTATTTAACCTTAGGAATCTTAATATAATAGGAAGAGTGAAAAAATACATTTTATTTAAAATGTAATAATGATGCTATTTTATAGCTTTATGAGATTTTTAAATATTTTATTTATTTATTTATTTATTTGTTTGTTTGTTTGTTTGTCTTTAATTAACACATAGTGTATTATTAGCCCCAGAGGTAAGGTCTATGAATCACAAGGTTTATACATTTCACAGCACTCAGCATAGCACATACCTTCCCCAATGTCCATAACCCCACAACCCTCACCTCCCGCCCATCCCCCAGCAACCCTCAATTTGTTTTGTGAGATTAACAGTCTTATGGTTTGTCTCCCTCCTGATCCCATCTTGTTTCATTTATTTTTTTCCTACCCTCCAAACCCCCCACATTACATCTCCACTTATATCAGGGAGATCATATGATAGTTGTCTTTCTTTGATTGACTTATTTTGCTAAGCATAGTACCCTCTAGTTCCATCCACGTTGCAAATGGCAAGATTTCATTTCTTTTGATGGCTGCATGGTATTCCATTGTGTATATATACCACCTCTTCTTTATCCATTCATCTGTTGACGGACATCTAGGTTCTTTCCATATTTGGCTATTGTGGACATTGCTGCTATAAACATTCGGGTGCACATGCCCCTTTGGATCACTATATTTTTATCTTTAGGGTAAATACCCAGGAGTGTGATTGCTGGGTCAAGGGTAGCTCTATTTTCAACTTTTGAGGAACCTCCATGCTGTTTTCCAGAGTGGGTACACCAGCTTGCATTCCCACCAATAGGGTAGAAAGGTTCCCTTCCTCTGCATTCTCACCAGCATCTGTCATTTCCTGACTTGTTAATTTTAGCCATTCTGACTGGTGTGAGGTCATATCTCATTATGATTTTTGATTTGTATTTCCCTGATGCCGAGTGATGTGGAGCACTTTTTCATGTGTCTATTGGCCATCTGGTTGTCTTCTTTGCAGAAATGTCTGTTCATGTCCTCTGCCCATTTCTTGATTGGATTATTTGTTCTCTGGGTGTCGAGTTTGATAAGTTCTTACAGATTTTGGATACTAGCCCTTTATCTGGTAGGTTGTTTGCAAATACCTTCTCCCATTCTGTCAGTTGTCTTTGGGTTTTGTTGACTGTTTCCTTTACTGTGCAAAAGATTTTGATCTTGATGAGGTTGAAATAGCTCATTTTTGCCCTTGCTTCCCTTGCCTTTGGCGATGTTCCTAGGAAGAAGTTTCATTTTTCTGCATGTGGCTGTCCAATTTTCCCAAAACCATTTGTTGAAAAGACTGTCTTTTTTCCATTGGGCATTCTCTCCTGCTTTGTCAAAGATTGTTGACCATAGAGTTGAGGGTCTATTTCTGGGCCCTCTATTCTGTTCCATTGATCTATGTATCTGTTTTTGTGTCAGTACCATACTGTCTTGATGACAGCTTTCTAATAGAGCTTGAAGTCTGGAATTGTGTTGCCACCAACTTTGGCTTTCTTTTTCAATATTTCTCTGGCTATTTGAGGGCTTTTCTGGTGCCATATAAATTTTAGGATTATTTGTTCCATTTCAAAAAACGGATGGGATTTTGATAGGGATTGCATTACATGTGTAGATTGCTTTAGGTAGCATAGACATTTTCACAATATTTGTTCTTTCAATCCATGAGCATAGAACATTTTTCTACTTCTGTGTGTCTTTCTCAATTTCTTTCATGAGTAATTTATAGTTTTCTGAGTACAGATTCTTTGCCTCTTTGGTTAGATTTATTTCTAGGTATCTTATGGTTTTGGGTGCAATAGTAAATGGAATTGACTCCTTAATTTCTCTTTCTTCTGTCTTATTTTTGGTGTAAAGAAATGCAACTGATTTATGAGCATTGATTTTATATCCTGACACTTTACTGAATTCCTGTATAAGTTCTAGCAGACTTGGAGTGGAGTCTTTTGGGTTTTCCACATATAGTATCGTATCATCTGCAGAGAGTGAGGGTTTGACTTCTTCTTTGCCAATTTGGATGCCTTTAATTTCTTTTTGTTGTCTGATTGCTGAGGCTAGGACTTCTAGTACTATGTCAAATAGCACTGATGATAATGGACATCCCTGCTGTGTCCCTGGCCTTAGCGGAAAAGCTCTCAGTTTTTCTTTATTGAGAATGATATTCACTGTGATTTTTTTCATAGATGGCTTTGATGATATTGAGGTATGTACCCTCTACCCCTACATTTTGAAGAGTTTTAATCAGGAAAGGATGCTGTACTTTGTCAAATGCTTTTTCAGCATCTATTGAGATTATCATATTTTCTTGTTCTTTCTATTAATGTATTGTATCACATTGATTGATTTGTGAATGTTGAACCAACCTTGCAGCCCTGGGATAAATCCCATTTGGTTGGATAAATCCCATCTGTTGGATCTTATTGGCTAGTATTTTGGTGAGAATTTTCACATCTGCGTTCATCAAGGATATTGGTCTGTAATTCTTTTTTTTTTGATGGGATCTTTATCTGGTTTTGGGATCAAGGTAATGCTGGCCTCATGAAATGAGTTTGGAAGTTTTTCTTCCATTTCTATTTTTTTGAAACAGTTTCAGGAGAATAGGAATTAATGCTTCTTTAAATGTTTGGTAGAATTCCCCTGAGAAGCCATCTGGCCCTGGGCTCTTGTTTTTTGGGAGATTTTTGATGACTGTTTCAATCTCCTTACTGGTTATGGGTCTGTTCAGGTTTTCTATTTCTTCCTGGTTCAGTTGTGTTAGTTTATGTGTCTCTAGGAATGCATCCATTTCTTCCAGATTGTCAAATTTGCTGGTGTATAGTTGCTCATAATATTTTCTTATACTTGTTTGTATTTATGTGGTGTTGGTTGTGATCTCTCCTCTTTCTTTCATGATTTTATTTATTTGGGTCCTTTCTCTTTTCTTTTTGATAAGTATGACCAGGAATTTATCAATCTTATTAATTTCTTCAAAGAACCAGCTCCTAGTTTTGTTGATTTGTTCTATTGTTTTCTTGGTTTCTATTTCATTGATTTCTGCTCTGATCTTTATGATTTCTCTTTTCCTGCTGGGTTTAGATTTTCTTTGCTGTTCTTTCTCCAGCTCCTTTAGGTATAGGGTTAGGGTGTATATTTGAGACCATTCTTGTTTCTTAAGAAAGGCTTGTTTCGCTATATACTTTCCTCTCAGGACCACCTTTGCTGTGTCCCACAGATTTTGAAGCGTTGTGTTTTCATTATCATTTGTTTCCATGAATTTTTTCAATTCTTCTTTAATTTTCTGGTTAATCCATTCATTCTTTAGAATGATACTCTTTAGTCTCCATGTATTTGGGTTCTTTCCAAATTTCCTCCTGTGATTGAGTACTAGCTTCAGAGCTTCATGGTCTGAAAATATGCAGGGAATGAGCACAATCTTTGGGTACTGGTTGAGACCTAATTTATGACCCAGGATGTGATCTATTCTGGAGAATGTTTCATGTGCACTAGAGAAGAATGTGTATTCTGTTGCTTTGGGATGGAATGTTCTGAATATGTCTGTGATGTCCTTCTGTTCCAGTGTGTCACTGAAGCCCTTTATTTCCTATTTCCTAGGCCAGCTAGCACCTTGAGAATTGTCATTCTGAACTCTAGATTTGTTATATTACCAATATCTGTATTGTTTTGGTTCCTAGCCTTCATTACTGTCTTTTTTTTTTTTTTTTTTTTTTTTCTTTTTGTGGTGAGTTTTCTGCCTTGTCATTTTATCTGGATAGGAATATATTAATGAAAGAATAAAGTACTAAAAGGGTGGCAAAGGCCCCAGAAAATGTATGCTGACAAATTCAGAAGAGCCTGCAAATTGGGGAGAGATGAAAAGGGGTAAAAAAGAAATTTTTAAAAATTAAAAAAAATCTATCTATCTATATATCTATATGTAGATATATATAAATATTACAACAGAGCCAGCCTCTTGATTTTGGGTGTATTTGGTCTCTTAGAAGAAATTACCGCTCAAAATTTTAAAGAAAGAAAAACTCATATATATTTTCAATGTTTTTAGCAGCAATGGCCACGGTCACCAAACTGTGGAAAGAACCAAGATGCCCTTCAATGGACGAATGGATACGGAAAATGTGGTCCATATACACTATGGAGTATTATGCCTCCATCAGAAAGGATGAATATGCAACTTTTGTATCAACATGGATGGGACTGGAAGAGATTATGCTGAGTGAAATAAGTCAAGCAGAGAGAGTCAATTATCATATGGTTTCACTTATTTGCGGAGCATAACAAATAACATGGAGGACATGGGGAGATGGAGAGGAGAAGGGAGTTGAGGGAAATTGGAGGTGGAGATGAACCATGAGAGACTATGGACTTTGAAAAATAACCTGAGGGTTTTGGAGATGAGTATTGATTATTATACTTAGTGATGAAATTTTAGAAACAGTATCAGTAAAGTCAGGGAAAAAAGATGCTCATGAACATCACTTAACTTGAGGCAGGCAGTGAGAGGTTGGGGGAGCCAGGTGGTGGGTATTATGGAGGGCATGTATTGCTTGGAGCACTGGGTGTGGTGCATAAACAATGAACTCTGTTATGCTGAAAAGAAATAAATTAAAAAAAAACTAGACTCTAAAATAAGAAAGTAAAATAAAACATAATGAAAGTTAGAAAAAAAATAAGGGTAAATGTAATTCCTATGCCAAATGTAATTCCTATGAGCGGTTGTCTCATTTCCCCATTGCTTCTTTCTGATCATAGTCTAGAATTCTAGTATATCCATCCTCCTTCAAGATGATGTTGTTCCCACTGCTCTGACTTGAGTGGAAGGGTGACTTAAGTCAATGCCATGCTTTCCTATTCTGTTCTCAAACTAAATCATCCGACATAGTTTACTAGTGTGAGAGTGTTGTATATGTAATAGTAGTCTTTCGTGAAATTTGAGGATTATTATTTTTTTTTTAAAGATTTTATTTATTTATTTGACAGAGAGAAATCACAAGTAGACGGAGAGGCAGGCAGAGAGAGAGAGAGGGAAGCAGGCTCCCTGCTGAGCAGAGAGCCCGATGTGGGGCTCGATCCCAGGACCCCGAGATCATGACCTGAGCCGAAGGCAGCGGCTTAACCCACTGAGCCACGCAGGTGCCCCAAATTTGAGGATTATTTTAAGATAATTATTTTTCAAGGAAAAATGTCTTCAAAAAATATCCTACCCTGACTGTTAAAAATTTGTTCTAAAATTATCCTTCTTTATCATAGCCTGCAACTATATGTGATGTGGAGGAATATGTGAACAAAACTTGCACAGTGGTCCCTTAATGGGAGTTCCTTGTTCAAAAATTTATTTTCCCATCTTGAGATCTGCCTTCTCTCTCTACTTTGTAGATAGACTTTCTTCTTCAGTTCTCTGTAGTTTTATTTTTTCCCTCTACATTGAGAAGCTATTGGAGTTTATGTATCTGCTCCATTCCCTTTTACCTACCAGGATTATCAATAGATACCATAATCTATAATAGTACCTGAACCCACTGCTCTGCTATTCACAGTGTGCAATAAGCAGAGTAGGAATATGCATGCACATAGGTAGAAAATATGTTTATCAGATGAACTGATCACTATCTCACATAGTTTGCATTTCTAATATTCTTAGGTAGAGTTGCATAGTGAATATAGCTATATTTGCTTTGTTTTGACCATGCAACTAAAATTATCAGATGAGTATTGATTATTATACTTAGTGATGAAATTTTAGAAACAGTATCAGTAAAGTCAGGGAAAAAAGATGCTCATGAACATCACTTAACTTGA
>NC_081571.1:36744940-36778637 GCF_022355385.1 Mustela nigripes | reverse complement strand
ACATCACTTAACTTTGTTCTGGAAGTACCAATGAATACAATTAGAGATAAAAGAAATGAGAAATATACTTTAAAAAAGGAAGGAAAATTTTCATTAGTTAAGGATATTATTATAACCTGAAGCTATAATAGATTCAACTGAAAAATTACTTAAAGTAAACCAAAAAATGAGATATTTTATTGACTCTAATGAATACACAAATATTAACACCAGTTAAAACCAAGTAAAGTATAATAGAAGAAAACATCACTTACAGCAATAACAACAATTAAAATACAGAAGATAAACTATACTAAGAAATGTAGAAGTTTCTAAGTGGAAAGAAAAATTCAACTGAGTTGTGAGAATGGCTTCAAAAATAAAGAAAATGTCTTCTCTAAATAAAGATTCCAGTGGTTAACAATATAAAAGTTCAAATTCTCCCTAAATTCACAAATAAATCAAGGAGTGAACATAATTTTAAAATTATTTTTGCTAGGCACAAAGATTCTAACTTTGGAGAATAAATGTGATTACAGCTAGTACAAGTGGGATGCTGATATATTAGTTTCCTATTGATGCCATAACAAATTTCCAGAAACTTAGTGGCTTAAACAATATAAACTTATTTTTTTTAAGATTTTATTTATTTGTCAGAGAGAGAGAGAGAGCTCAAATAGGAGGAGTACAGGCAGAAGGAGAAGCAGACTCCCTGCTGACCCAGGAACCCGGTGTGGTGCTAGATCACATGACCCTGGGATCATGGCCAGAGCCGAAGGCAGGTGCTTAATGGACTGAGGCACCCAGGAATCCCCAATATAAATGTATTATCTTATAGTTCTGTTGGTTAAAAGTTTGACATGGGACTTACTGGGCTAAAATCAAGATATCAGTAGGGCTGCATTCCTTTCTGGAGGTTTTAGATGGGACTTTGTTTTCTTGTCTTTTCTGGGTTTCAAAGGCAGCTTAAGTTTTTTGGTTTGTGGCCCTTTTCTTCTGTCTTTAAGGCCAACAATGACTGGTTGGGTCCTTATGGCATCACATCATTTTGACCTTTACTTCTGCCTCCTTTCTTCCACATTCAAATAACTCTTTTGAGTTCAACCAGATAATTCTGGAAAATCTCTCTTATCTTAAATTTGGCTGATTAGCAACTTTAATTCCAGCTTCAGCTTTAATGGTGCTCCCCTATAATGTAACAAATTCAGCTTCCACAGTTTAGGGCATGGATATCCGTGAAGGGGGCATTATTCTTCATACCACTACAGGCAAATTCTATTCATTGAACTTCTTAATTCACATTCCCCCAGCCCCCCTTCATTTTTTTTTTGTTGTTGTTGTTCAGTCATACTTAGAAGATCATGTGTGAATGTACTTTATAAACTATGAAGCATCTACTGAGACAAAATATAATAATTATTCTACTTCTATCATTTACATATTAACCTATTCTCTATCTGTGATCATTTCTTCTTTTCACATTACTTAGCTGACCTGAAGTATATGCTATTAAATGTAAAAGCCAGCAAATGAAAAATTAAACATGTTTTTGTTTGTTTGTTTGGTTGGTTTTTTTGGTAGTCAAAACAAGCAAAAAGAGACATTTTCCTTAATTTGTTAGAATTGCGAGAAAAGTGTCTCATGAAACTACACTGAACTCCGTTTCAATCAAATCATTTCAGTTACAGAAAATAAATTCAAATTGCACTCTATTATATTAAATAAATACATTGATTTTTGGTATTATAAGTGAGCAATATTGAATAAAAAGAAAATGTATTTTTGAATATATTATGTATACTTTCATGCAAATTAACACAGTGCAATTAATTGTGAAATAGTAATTAAACTTGGATAAATCAATAACGATCAACAGAAAAATTAAGATCAAATATATGTTAAAGCTTAAGTAAGGGAATTTTTGCATTTATATACTTTTTATCAATAATGTACAAGATAAGGAATCTTCTCTAATTAAATTTCCAGGTACAGTTGTTGGTTTAGCTTTTTAAAATTATAAATGAAATGATTTTGATGGTTTAATTCAATTCTGTTATATGAAATATATCATCTGTACAACTGTAAAATAGTTATTCTTTTCCAGATTTAGAATATTACAAATATGCAAACTGGCTAATGTCTATCCTTTGATCCAAAGAATATGTTGAAAATGTAATTGCCATTGTTCATTCATCTAGGACGTCTCTCAGGATGTTCAATAATGCTCATTGATTGACATAAAGTTAGTATTTTGAAAAATAGCATGTCACACTCTTGAATGAGCTCATGAGATAACTTCACATTTATCAATTTTTCTTCTTAGAATAATGTCCTTTGACTGAGGAAAATAGTGAGGAAATGTTGATAACAAAAAGGAAAAACTGCTTGTAGAGAAACTCAATATTTTAATGATCGACCATCAGAATTCTCTTTATAATCATATAATTAGTCTTGGCTTCCTTGTTACATATGTCATTGTTGGAGTGAAATATTGCAAAACAGTGCAATCCTAAGAAAGAAAGATGTAAAGAGCAAATGCAAAGAAGTAAGGAAGGAAGGCAGGGGAGAAAGAAAGGAGAGAATGAGGGAAAGAGGAAGAAAAAAGAGAAAATCTTTAAACTTGGCATTGTTTTAATGCCTAGTAGTAAGAAACAAGTCTCTGGTTTTTAAAGCAGATATGATCTCTAAATTCCCTGTAGTCATATTAAGAAATTGTTCCTTTCACAGATTGCATGGAGCACTGGGTGTGGTGCAAAAATAATGAATACTGTTATGCTGAAAATAAAAAATAAATAATAAAAAAAAGAAATTGTTCCTTTCAGTGTGCTAAATGCTACCTAAATGGGCTAAATGCTCTCTTAGAGATCAACCAGTAGAGCATGTACTACTATATCTCTATCTCTGGTTGATTTAAAAGTAGTAAAATATATGATCCTTGTCTATAAACCTACTTTTTCTACAAGGAGACAAGATTACCTGAAACAACTGAAGAAAAATGAAATTTTAAAAATAGAAAACATTCCAATGATAAATTGTGTGTTTTAGCCTTTAAATACAGAAAAAGAGAAATCCTTCCAGACTGAATTATTCAAATATGTTTCCATAAAAACAAAAAAAAGAAAGTGAGTTTTGTTTGCATCCTAAAAATTTGATGGCATTTGAGTTGGCAGAGAGATGGAAGTGATTTCTAGGCAGGTGAAGTGAGAGGCCAGGCCCTCTGGCCAACTGATAAGACAGAGAGGATATTTGTTAGTAGCTCTGAACTAATTTGTCGGTGATTTAGTAAAATATCTTATAACTAAATAACTGACTTAAACTTTCTGGTAGGGGTTGGAAGTTGCTTTTGTGTCTGTATGTGTGTGATAGAAATCCACAAACACTTGACCTTTTGTCTTGTTGTACCTTCCATTTATATTCAGGTGAAATTTCATTTTAGTAAATTTCCCTTAAGGTGTCTGAGGTTATATGAGATCCAGCATACTGATTCTATACAAAATTATTTTCAGAGCTTGTAATGTTGCTTTTCTTATTTTCTACAATAAATAATTATATATAACAGATATTCTCAGTCTTTTTCCATGCTGCAATTCCCATAAAGAAAAATTAGCTGGGGGCGCCTGGGTGGCTCAGTGGGTTAAAGCCTCTGCCTTCAGCTCAGGTCATGATCCCAGGGTCCTGGGATCAAGCCCCACATCAGGCTCTTTGCTCAGTGTAGAGCCTGCTTTCTCCTCTCTCTCTGCCTGCCTCTCTGCCTACTTGTGATTTCTGTCTGTCAAATAAATAAATTAAATTAAAAAAAAGCTTAAAAGGAAAAAAGAAAAATTATCTAACGTATGCTGCTTAAGGTATAATTTTTATATCATGTGTCAGTAACTGCAGAGTGTATTAAATCAGCAATAATAAAAATGACATGGATCATTTGAATATTACTTAGGTTTGTGTTCATTTTTGCTCATCATAAAGGCAAAGTATTACAGAAAAACAAAATTATTTTAATAGTTGTCTGGGAAGGAATGGTGTGCCCCTGCCTTATATTGAGGGAAACTTATCAAAGGTTAAATGGAGGTATCTGTCCCTCTTTATGGATAATAAGAGAGAGTGGTTTCAATGAAGGTGAAGCAAAGGATAATAAGGAAAATAAACCCTTAAATTTTGTGATTGCCCTTTTACTTATTTATTTATTTATTTTGAGTTCCCACTTAGAAAATTGAAATTGCAATAGTATATGCCAGGAAGATTCTATTCTTTTTTTTTTTTAATTTTTTATTTTTTATAAACATATATTTTTATCCCCAGGGGTACAGGTCTGTGAATCACCAGGTTTACACACTTCACAGCACTCACCAAATCACATACCCTCCCCAATGTCCATAATCCTACCCCCTTCTCCCAAACCCCCTCCCCCCGGCAACCCTCAGTTTGTTTTGTGATATTAAGAGTCACTTATGGTTTGTCTCCCTCCCAATCCCATCTTGTTTCATTTATTCTTCTTCTACCGACTTAAGCCTCCATGTTGCATCACCACTTCCTCATATCAGGGAGATCATATGGAGATTCTATTCTTGATTACAAACCTCATTTTGCTGTTTGCTGTTATACTAACTTACAACTGAAGATCCAAAAATAAAACATAAGCCACCAAAACTAATTAGTAAAATATCATTATCATGCTAATTAAAACTAATATTGATTTAACACATATAGGAACTCTTCTGAGGACCTTACTTTTATACACTCATTGAATATTCAGAAGACTTCCATTAGTTAGTGCTACTATTATGTATGTTCTACAGATGGAGAAATTGAGACTCCGCATGTTCTAGCTATATCTCTTTCTTATGAGTCCAGATTGTATAAAATTAAATTACATACATGTAAAATCTTTTCAGCTCTTTACTCTCAGTGCTAGACAATGTGGAAGCAAGGATGTGTTTGAGGAAATTATACAGACAAAGCCATGAAAACAATTTAAAGCCTAGAGAGGTGGAGATACATTGGCATAATTGTTTTTGTATTAGAGCCTGAAATAAATACAAAAAAGCAATAAAACTTTATATAAAAGAAAAAAAATCATTATCATGAGTATATAAAAAAATAAAACAAACTAAGGCCAAGTTGAGGATTGGAAAAACATTTGAATTTAGAGGAATAAACAAATGATAGCGCTAATATTACTACTTGAGTCTGCCCAAATCTATATATTTACACTGAAGTAGTATTCAAGAATTTTGAGGTCAGCTCTAAATTTGGGACCATGAAATACCCAAATCTTTATTTAGAAAAAAAAATTCTGCTTTCTCTCTATCCTACAGGTCTACAGAGCAAATAGTTATCATATTAACAGATAGCCTTATTAATTTAATTTAATTTAAGTAAATAGTGGAAAATATCAGTGTGAAATGAAAGAAACTTCTTCCTAAAGCAACTAACAAAGAAGATAAGGTTGAATTCTTCAGAATTATATGGTATACATTATTCATAGTACAAACAAAAATACTCATAAAAAATAAAACTTGATATCCTTTCTTAAGCTTATAGTATTGATTCATTATAGTACTAATTTGCTAATAAACATTTGTTGGACATCCCATATGACTGAGTCATTGAGCTAGACCCCAACAGAGTTCAAAGTTGGATGTCTTGATTCCTGCTGCTGCAGAATTCATTGTCCACAGAAAGATTTGGTGTATAACATAGGAGCTAGTAATTTAATAATGACTAAGATTTATTATGTTACAATGTCAAGCATTCTTTGAAGCACTTAATAGGTTCTAACTTATGATTCCTTGGAACAACTTTCTGAGAGAAGTGTTCTTATTATTTGCAGCAAAGAAGCTGATGCTTAGTTAAATAAAGACATTTGATTAAGACCTGGTAAGTAGTGAAACTGTGTTTTAAACCTGTCAGTTCAACTCTAGTAATATTTGCTGACCGCTATGCTGTACTAAAAAGGAGTCTTTCTAAAAAATACTGATAACATATATTTTTATATAGGTATTATAATACATATATATGATAAAGTATATAACATATATTATACATAATATATTTTTGTATATATAACATAATTTAGTACTCATGTACAGAAGTTATTTTTTATAGTATCTCATTTGATCATCATATTTGTGAAGCTTGAACTTTGCCCCACTATTTATAAGAGCAAACTAAACTAAAAAATTAAGAAAAGTAATGGTTTTAATGGTGTCCTATTTGCCTCTGAGGGACCATATATAGGGTGTATCTTCATTATTTACTACTTTAATTTCCAAATGGCTGAATTTAATGTAATTTAGACTACTAATTACATATATGCTGCTATGTAAGAAAAATAAGTTAAATTAAAAATAATTAGTGACATTCAAATATTCATTCAATTAATTAGAAATAGTAACAATATTCTCTATCTACACTGAACATACTTTTCTGATCCGTGTTTGAGAAGAAACATTATTCTTGTCTTTTTTGTAATGGGTTTATGAAATTCAAGACTGTGAACTAACTGAAATGTTTCCATTATCAATATTCTGCTTCAAGTCTCAGGCTTTGTTGGGTCAATCAATCCAAAGCTATAAATTCTGTCATAATCTGTTCAATCTTAACCAATTCTGCACTTTATAAGAACCATGAAAAGATGTTCAGCCTCATTAGCCATTAGGTACATGCAAATTAAACCATGATGAGATGTTACTATACATCCACTAGAAATGTTAAAATATAATGAAAATACCAACCGCTGGAGAGTATGTGAAGAGACTAAGTTTCCTGTAAGCGAGCCGATGGAATTGTAGAATGACATAGTCATTATTAAAAATATTTTACAAGTTCCTTATAAAATTAACCATACAACCCAGATGGCATTGTTGAACATTTCCCTGAGAAATGAAAACTTCTGTTCATACAAAAACCTGTACATTGAGGTTCATAGCGGCTTTATTTTTAATATTAAAACCTATAAATAAATATCCTCTCTTTATGTCTATGGGAAGGACTGCTAAGACTCTGTCTACATGGTGTTGTCCTTTATTACATAAATTAAATAATCCTAGCTCTACTTAATCAGCATTCTGCTAGCCTTTTTGGAAGTTGACAAGAGATATAGTAAATATTTGAGTCTTTATTATTGGCTGGGCACTGGGGATGCAAAGATAAAAAGCAAAGGAGGCCTGTACTCTCATGGAGTTTGGAGTTTAGTGGGGAGAGCATATGAAAAACAGGCAAATCCATAAATGAATAAATAATCACAAAGTATGTTATCATGAGAGAAACAAATAAGATATGTCTGTTGAGAACAAGGACTGACAAATTATTGCCTGTTTTGTTAAATGAAGTTTTGTTAGAACACAGCAACAATCATTTGTTTATATAATCTATGGCTGCATTCATGCTACAAGGACAGAATTGGGAGTTGTAACTGAGGAATGGCTTATAAAGCCTAATATACTTACTAGCTGGACTTTTAAGAAAAAGTTTGTTGACCTCTGATTTGGGATAGAGATATTTTGAATCTCAATACTTTTATTATTTTCTCTTTTAGCAACATCATATTTGTTAATGGCAGGTGTTGAAGATTTTGTAAAAATGATTTTTTGAAAACTTGTCTGATCCTTGTATAGTAGTATATCAAAAGCTAGGTCTGGTGGTCTGTTGTATGATAGTGTATTCTAATGACAGCTAAATTATGCACCTTGTTGATCTTTGGTAGTAGGATGATATGGTTTTCAAATCATAGGAGAGACCCATCAGTAAATCTTAAAGTCAATTTTCTGGTCATAACCAGCATTTTCCAAAAAAAAAAAAAATGGAAGAGGCTAGATTAAAAAATAATGTTATGCACATTGTAAAGGCAAGATTGGCAAGATTGCTTATAAAACCATTGTTTCAAATTGGTTTACACACACATACACACATATTTATTCTGGTTTATCATTTATTGTCACCAGTTTGAAAAAGTTTGAAAGTCATTGCTTTTTTAACATTATTTATATATTTGAGAGAGAGAGAGAGATATCCTAATGCTTATATAATTTTGGAGGTATTCTTTAAGAAAAAGAATCCAAAATTGTAAATCCTTGCCAAGGGCCCATGAAGATGAGAATCCCAGAACTACAAGATTCATTTCCTTCCAACTAAAGCCATCTCTGTAATTCTTTCTATAATGTATATACTAAGGAATGCTTAGAAACGATGAAGCATGGGTGGAAAATTGAAATACTGATAAAGTGCTTGAGGTTAGCAAGCAGAAATCACGTAAAAAGAAAGTTTATTTCTTTAGGCTAAATTTAACAGGGTTGACAGAATCTTACATTTTGTTTCATTTTCCCTGCTACTTTCTGCAGTAACAGCTTTAGAGATCAGATGTTCTAATAAGAAATATGCAAAACACATTTTATTTTTACATTTTTAGTATAAGTAAATTTGAAGGCTTAACCCATAGAATAATTGGTAGATCATAAATATTTAATCTTGCTTTGTGGAAGATGGCACAGGGTAAGAAGTATGTAGGAGAATTGGTTGCCAACTCTACCCAATCATGATTCCCAAGCTCCCATTTCTTTTTGAAATCGATTAATTATTTAATTTTAATTATTTTATTTTGTTTTACTGACTGGAAGATACTGTCTGTCTGCAGAGAGTCTGAAATTGCCAGGTACTCACTTTCCAAGGCAGCCTTGAAGCTAGGGCAAAAGCATGTGGCATATAGTCCTCTACTGGCAAATAAGACTTTGGAAATCTGAGGCGTGCTCTCTGGAAAATGATTTCTTTTCAAACAAAAAAGGCCTATGAGAGACTTTCCTAAGCCAGATGCCACAACTGGATTTAATACCTGAAAATGTCATGCTGTCCTGTGATCTTAAAGAAACAACCTAGATTCCAAACCAATATGTTCAGGATTGCAGTATCAAAACAAAACAAAACCCTAAGAACCTGGATAACCAACAATATCTATAAGGTGCTGTATTAACTATTTCACTTTCGAGATATAGAAATTTGCAGTTATAAACTTCCTCAAGGTTTTAGTTTTCCCTCAAGTATTTTTTGTTGTGGTAGAAAACATATAATATGAAATCTACCCTAATAAATCTTCAAGTGAATAGTAAAGTATTGTTAATTATAATTACAGTGTTGTGCAGATGTCTAGAACTTTTTTTTTATCTTGTGTGATTGAAAATTTATACTCAGTTAATGGCAGTTTCTTATTTTCCTTTCCCATAGCTTCTAGAAACCTCCATTCTATTTTCTGCTGCAGTGAGTTTGACTAGTTTAGATAAGTAGAATCATGTAATATTTGTCTTTCAGTGACTGACTTACTTTCTTAGCATAGTGTCCTCTGGATTAATCTTTACTTTTTTGTGGCTGAATAATAGTCCACTGCATGCGTATAACATATTTTCTTTATCCATTGCTCTGTTGATGGACATTGTTGTTTCTACTTCATAGCTGTTATGAATAATGCAATTAGCAAGGAGATGCAGTTATCTCTTTGAGATTCTGATTTCAGTTCTTTTGGATATATATTTAGAAATGAGGTTGCTGGATCATATAGTAGCTTAGTTTTAGTTTTTTGAAGAACTTCCATAGTGTCTTCCATATTGACTGTACCATTTTATATTACTAACAATGTATAGAGTTTCCAGTTTCTCTACACCCTTGCCAATATTTTTATCTCGTTTGTTTTTATAATGTTGTCTTTTCATTGTGTTGATTATTTCCTTTGCTATGCAGAAGTAGTTTGATGCAGTCTCACTTGTCTATTTTCTTTTTATTGCCTGTGTTTTTGATGTCATACCCAAGAAACTATTGCCAAGACCAATGTCAGGAAGCCATTTCCCTGTGTTTTTTAACATAAGTTTCACAGTTTCAGACTTACAGTTAAGTCTTTAATCCATTTTTTTTATGGTGTAAGATAAGAATACAGTTTCATTCTTTTTTATGTGGATGTCCAGTTTTCCTAACACCATTTGTTTCAGAGATTATCCTTTTCCCATTATGTATTCTTGTTACCCTTGTTGAAGATCAAGTAACTCTGCATACCTGAATTCATTTTTAGGCTTTATAATATATTCCATTAGTTTATTTGTCTGTTTCTATGCCATTACCATTATGTTTTAGTCACAGAAGCTTTGATATATATTTTAATACCAGGAAGTGAGATTCTCTAGCTTTGTTCTTTTGCAATATTGTTTTGGCTATTTGTGATACTTTCTGGTTTCATATGAATTTTAGGACTATTTTTTTTCTATTACTGTAAAATGTACCATTGAGGTTTGATGTAATATATAGATTGAATATATAGATTTCTTTGGATAGTGTGGACATTTTAACAACATTAACTTTTCTAATTCATGAGCAAGGAATGTCTTTTATTTGTGTCTTCTTTAATTTCTTTCATCAGTATATTATAGTTTTTAGTGGATGAGTTTTTCCTCCTTTTTGTTAGGTTTATTCTGAAGGTTTTTTTTTAATGCTATTATATATGGAATCAATTTTTAAATGATTTTTTTCATGACAGTTTGTATGCTGCAATTTTACTGAATCTATTCATTAGTTCTGGCAGTGTTTTGGTGGATTTTTTAGTATTTTCTTTATATAAGATGATGTCATTTAGAAACAGAGATAGTTTACTTTTTTATTTCTCATCTGAATGCTTTTTATTTCTTTTTCTTCCCTAATTCCTCCTAGTACTACATATTGAACAGGCCTTTACTTTGCCCTTACTTTCTGGGGAAACACAAGGAAAGAATAGGGCACAGATATATTGAGACCTTCAGAAGTGGCAGAGTAAAATCAAAGGATTTTATGATCCACCAAGAAGATTGCTGGGCCAGTGACCAGGATCATATGATAGACTGGTAGGAGGAAGAGAGGGTTATTGTGGAGCTGGGTGTGGAAGTTATGGAGGTTTTGATGACTATGGTGTCTATAATAATTATGGCTACAGAAATGATGGCTTTGATGACAGAATGAATGGAAAAGATATGGGAGGGCATGGCTATGGTGGAGCTGGTGATGCAAGTTCGGGTTTTCATGGTGGTCATTTTGTACATATGAGAGGATTACCTTTTCGTGCAACTGAAAATGACATTGCTAATTTCTTCTCACCACTAAATCTATTAAGAGTGCATAGTGATATTGGAGCTGATGGCGGAGCAACAGGAGAGGTAGATGTAGAATCTGTGACACATGAAGATGCTCTAGCTGCCATGTCTAATGATAAGAATAACATGCAACATCGGTACATTGAACTCTTCTTGAATTCTACTCCTGGGGGCTGTTCTGGAATGGGAGGTTCTGGAATGGGAGGCTATGGCAGAGATGGAATGGATAATCAGGGAGGTTATGGATCTTTTGGAAGAATGGGAATGGGTAACAATTAAGTGGAAGATATGGTGGTACTCCTGATGGCTTGGGTGGTTATGGCCGTGGTGGTAAAGCCAGTGGCAGTTTCTATGGGCATGGTTACTAAGGATTTCCCAAAGTAAGGGCATCCTTACTTTGTTCCTGATCTTAGAGGAAAAGCTCTCTTTCACTATTGAGTATGATGTAAACTGTAAGCTTGTCATATATGGCCTTTATTATGTTGAGGTACATGACTTCTATACTGTTTGTTGAGAGATTTTTTTTCTTTTATTCCATGAATGGACGTTTTATTTTCTCAAATGATTTTTTGCATCTATATTGAGATGATTGTGTGATTTTTAGCTTTCATTGTGTTAATGTGGTATATCACATTCATTGATTTGGGTATTTTGAACCATCCTTGCCTCCCAGGGATGAATCTTACTCAGTTGTCTTGTATAATCATTTCTTAATTAATTAATTTTAGGATTTTATTTTATTTCCTTCACCGAGAGAGACAAAGCAAGAGAGGGAACACAAGCAGGGGGAGTGAGAGGGAGAAGCAGGCTTCCCGCTGAGCAGAGAGTCCAGTGTGGGGCTTGATCCCAGGACCCTGGGATCATGACCTGAGCCAAAGGTGGACGATTAAAGACTGAGGCACCTAGGTGCCCCTTGTATAATCATTTTAATGCTCTCTGTATTTGGTTTGCTAGTACTTTGTTTAGGTCTTTGCATCTATATTTATCAGGGTTATTGATCTGCGGTTTTCCTTTCTTGTAATGGCCTTACCTGGCTCTGGTATCAGTGTAGTGCTAGCCTTATGAAATGAGTTTGGAAATATTCCTTCTGCTTTAGATTTTTGAAGAGTTTGAGAAGAATTAACATTAATTCTTAAATGTTTGGTAGTATTCACCAGTACAACCACCTGGTCCTGGGCTTTCTTTTGTTGGGAAATTTTTGATTACTTATTTAATCTTTTTCTTTGTTATTGATCTGTTTATATTTTCTATTTCTTCATGATCCAATTTCATTAGGTTTTTTGTTTCTAAGAATTTTTTCATATCTTCCAGATATCTGTTAGCAAATCAATTTGTTGATGTATAATTATTTATACTAGTTTCTTTTGATCCTTTTTATTTCTATCCAGTCTATTTTAAGCTGATAACAACTTAAGCTTAATCACATACAGAAACTCTACAATTTTACTTCCCTTCACCACACTTTATGTTATTATTGTCATGGTTTGCTTTGTTTTATATTATGTATCCATTAACAAATTTTTGTCATTTTAATTATTATTAACGTTTTTGTTTTTTTTTAATTTTGTGCTAAATTAAAAGTAGTTTATGCGGTATAAATCTCTTTAAATTCAGAAGTTTGGATCATTGGGTTTCTTGAATCTGGATGTCTGTTGCCTTCCCTAGAGTTGGGAAAATTTCAGCCACTATTTCTTCAAATAAACTTTCTTCCCCTTCCTTTCCCTCTTCTTCTTCTTCTTCAATGACACCCATAAACTATGTATATTGGTCTTTTTGGCTGTATTCTACAAAGTCCTTTAGCTTTTCTATCCTTTTTTTAACTCATTTTTTTTTTCTTTTTGCTTTCCTGACTGAAAATTTCAAATGACCTTTTATTCTTTTGTTTTCTAAGTCAGTTGTTGAATTTTTCAGCTCACTTATTTCATTTTTCAAATCCAAATTTCTTTCTTTTTTATATTTTCCATCTCTTTATCGACATTCTCATTTTGTTCATGTGTCACTTCCTTGAACCCAGTAAGCATCCTTTTGATTGTCATTTTCAATTTTTTGTACACTAATTCATGTCTTCTTTTTGTCTAGGAATTCATATATCTTCTTTTCTTTAGGGTCTGTTTCTCGAGTATTTATTTTGTTCCTCTAATTGATTACACTTCTGTTTTTCTTTGTGTTCCTTATAACTTTGTATTGGTGTCCACTTATTTGGAAAACAAACAAACAAACCAAACCCAGCCACCTTTCCTAGTCTTTAAAGACTTTATAAGGGAAGACCTCCACCCATCATCCTAGCTGGAGATACTAGAGACCGTTCAAATCTTTCCTTTCCTTCCTTTCCCTTCCTGACCCTTCACTTCCCCTCGCTCCCTTCCTTCCTCTCTTTCTTTCTTTCACATTGATGTTTATTTATTTATTTATTTGAGAGCCAGTGTGGGTGGCAGGCCAAGCAGATGCTGTGCTGAGCCTGACCGACAGTTCTGTCTCACAACCCTGAGATCATAAACTGAGCCCAAACCAAGAGACAGGTGCTTAAACAGCTGAGCTACCCACGCACCCCACAAACCATTTTCTATGGATGTGTCTTTGGATTTGTAGATTTAGAAGGATCTGGCCCATTTCTTTAAGAGATCGTGATTTCTTGCTCCCTCTGGTGTCCATCTGTCGTACCACGGATACTCTGAAGCAGCAACATCCTGCCATATATTTTTTGTTCTCGAAGGCTTGCATCTAGAGTATGTGGATTCCTTTAGTGACCAAAATTGGGTTAGGCACAGACTGATTATTTAAAGAGTCCCCTGAAAAGCCAGAATATTGAATATGTACACTCCATTCTTCATTGTCTCTCCTGAGGGGAGGCCAGTGAGCTATATTGGCTTCTTTCTCTTATACCATTGGGCCCTATGGAGTAACAGCATCTTCCCCTAGTATTTTTGTCAGGGGCCTTCAGGCATCTAGAATATATGTTTCCCATCTAAACTCAGAGGTAGGCAAGACAGAAGCCAGTCTCTCAAGTAACTCTTCTGAAAAAACAAACAAACAAACAAAAAAAAAACAGTGCATTGGCTGTATGGTCCAGTCTTCTCTTTCCCTCCCCAGGGAGAAACTACGATCTGGGAGTTTTCTCCTGATCATGTGGCACTACACTGGGGGGCGGGGGATTGGAGGTGGGTGAAGAATTTTCCCTACCAGCTTAGATTTGGCTGGTTTTCTTTTTTTTCTTTCTTTCTTTTTTTTTTTTTTTACTTGCCTGGGGTGTAAGAGACTCTTAAGGGTTTTGTGGATTTCACACAAAGAAAATTGGTGCATGTATTGTTCAATTAGTGTCTCCATGGGTGAAAGGAGGGTCTGGGGCCTTCTGTTCCCCATCTTATTGTCATCACTGTATCCAATCTCTTGTGGCTGGAATGTTTTTAACCACTACAGGGAAATTGGGGGAATATACAAAGAAAATGCCTCCAAAAAAGGATGTTCTTCCATATAAAGACTGTTACTAAAACAAAGTATTAAAGCATGAGTTTAAACAAAAGATATTTTGATAGAGGACACTCAAATAGGAACTCCTCCCACACTTTACTCAATTCCAATGAGGTAATCAATGTAGGTAAATCTTCAGATATTCGGCAACATGAGGAGAGAGATGTTTGTCAGCTTCATGATCCCCCTTCATAATATAAGAGTAAATAATGTAACATTGTGTCAGTTAAAAGTATGGATATAAATGTGTTGTTAAAGTAGCTATCTTCCCTGCCCCCCAATCCGGATATTCCACCATGTACTTAGAAAAGACTGTTAAACTCAGCTGTATTTTAGGAAATTGTCTACACAGGGAATCTAATGCCCTGGGATGTATGCACCTGGTGTGCTATGTGTTTTAGTGAATTTTATTAAAGGTATTATGTCTTAGTTGTCCTCTTGATTCTAGACCATTTCTTTCTTCAAATGCTACTGAACGTCACCACATCATAATCCTTTTATACACTAGGTTCTTCACGAAATTCCTTACCTACATTAAATCTACATTCTTATAGTTTTCTTTAGAACTCCTTATTTCTATATTCTTGTTCTATCTATCCAGATTTTTCCTTACAATTAACAGGAAAACAGCTAGCACTGTGGCTGGAACAATAAGTGGTTGGGTTTTGTTTTGTTTTGTTTTGTTTTTTCTTTTCTTTTGTTAGGGGTGCCTGTGTGGCTCAGTTGGTTAAGTGACTGCCTACAGCTCAGGTCATGAGCCCAAGGTCCTGGGATCCCTGCTCAGTGGGAACCTGTTTCCCCTCTCTCTCTGCTTGCTACTCTGCCTGTGCTCTCTTTCTCTCTCTCTGTCAAATAAATCAATAAAAATAAAATCCTTTTTAAAAAAATCTGTTTTTGTTAAATCTACATCTCAGACTGAAAGCTCTGTTCCAGTCAAGCTACTCACACTGTTTCAAAAATAGACCACACTGTCATTTCTAGATCACCTCTCCCACCTTTTTCTCGGGCATCTTCTTTGTGCATCCTTTAAATTCCAGCTCGAACTATACCCCTTCTTCCCCAATTACTCTCAGTTACTGTCAGTGAATTATACTTCCTCTGAATGGTATCATTTATAATGTGTTTCATGGATTTGAGACCTCACTCATATAAAGTATCACATTGGATGCTAGCATTTTCATTTCAAAAATAGTTTCTGCTTCTGTATTGTAAAGATAATGCCTCATGCTTCTATGTCCCTCTCACATAAATCTCTTCATAATTTAATGTTTTTAAGTCACTACACGTAGATGATTCATTCATTCAATAAATGTAGCATTATTTTGAGCTAGGCAATGGATCAGCAATTTTAACTCCTCCTTCTATAGCATTAACCATGTACCAAAAACTATCTTAAGTGCCTTAAGTTTATTAATTCATTTCATCCTCATAATAATATTATCAAGTGGGACTATTTATTTAACCCAAATGTAAAATTACAGACAGGGAAATGGAGGTACTGAAGTATTATACAATTTCTCTAATTTCTACATGTACAGAATATGTTGTACAGCCAGCCCTTGAGCCCAAGTGATAGTTATGGAGGTCTGTGCATTAACCATGGTTCCATACAATATCTTTAGATGCCAGAAATATTCATATCATAAAACTTTCTTTGCCCCCAAGGAGCTAATAGGTCTGAAAAGAGAGAGGATGATGTAAACATGTAAGTGCCATACAGTATCTTAGATTGTAGGATATCAATCTGTACAGACATATCTTGGAAATATTGAAGGTTTGGTTCTAATCTTCCACAATAAAGTGGATGTTACAATATAGTGAGTGAAATGAGGTTTTGGTTTCCCAGTACATGTAAAAGCTATGCTTACACTATCCCATAGTCCGTGATGTGTACAATAGCATTATGTTTGAAAAAATAAATGTGAATACCTTAATTAAAAATACTGTTAAAAAACGCTAACCACCATATGAGCTTTCAGTGAATTTTAATCACTGATCACAGATCACCATAACAAATGTAGTAATAATGAACACAAGCTTGAATATTGTGAAAATTAACACAATGTAACACAGACGCATAGAGTGAGCTAATGCTGTTAGAAAAATGATATTGATAGACTTGCTTGACAAAAGGTTGCCATGAACCTTGAATTTGTAAAAAAATGGAAGCATTTGCCAGCTACAAAATGCTGTAAAATGATGCATGCCTATATAAAAAGGTGGATGGAGTAATCAGTTTTACATGAACAAGGGGGATAGCGAGTCTTGCAGCCAATCTCATAGTTGAACTGGGGCTTGAAAGACAAGGAATTGCTTGACAGTTGCATAAGGGCACATAGGGACAAAAGAAGCATGTTGTTCATAACAGTTTAATGTAGTTTGGCAAAAAAGGCTAGTTGCCAGCCAATATCTCTTCTGCATTTCCCATACATTTTAGAATACTGACTTTGTAAGAGCAATGTGGTCAGTCTCCCTTGTAGCTAGATGTGTCCATACGATTAAGTTCTAGCAAATGAGGTATAAAATAAAATATTGTATGGGACTCTGATAACATCTTAGAAACATCAATGTGTACTTAAACTTTTCTTTTTGATGGTATAAAAATATACATTTTTATTCTATTTTGGCCACTAGTTTTTGAGTTTTTCTGTTTTATGAGTGAATAAAAATTCTAATTAAGATAGAGTGACTAGAACATAGAGCAAGAGAGGAGTCCTTGCTTAGGAAAGCAGTTTGAAAATACTTGGAGGGAGGTAATAAAATGTATTGTATCCCATATATGGAATTTGCACTTTGTCTCATGAGTTAGTGTTTCTCAATCCTAGCTAATTTGTAATCACTTGGAGACATATGGTCCAGGTCTCACCCTAAACAAACTGAATTAATCTGTAGGGCAGGGGTTTTCAACCTTGACTTCACATTTAATCATGATGATGCCCAGGCCATATACAGATTTTGTATGTCAAAATCTCTGGAGGTAGAGGACTCAGGCATCATTATTTCTAAAAAATCTCTCCAAGTTACTAAAATGTTCAGCCATGGGTGAGAAACACTGTTGTAAGCAATAGGCTTAGAGTGTCTGAAAATAATTTTAAATAAGTTTAAGAAACTTAGTTTATGTGTTATCATTTTGGCTACAGTGTGGATGATTGATTAAGAAGAATTTACATTTTAGATTCATATATACTATCCTTCCCTAAATTGTTCAAAAGGGTTTTCCTTGGAGTCTTAAAATCTCAGTTTTTGACATTAACATAAGTAGGTATATCTCCCCAGGCAGAGCATCATATAACTTTAAAAAAAAAATACCAGACAAAGAATCGAAGTGTCCAAGTAAAGGCTCATCTTAACTGTGTCACTTCGATGAGGGTATGCTGCAGCTATTGGAAACTGCACTAAAACTGACTTGATCAATAAGGGTATTTATTATTTTGCCTAACAAAGTCCAGATGTAGAGTGCTTCATGATTTAGTTCCTTCATCTCATTAGTGGTGGCATTAAGTCCTTCCACTTTGCTCCCCTGGTAATCCCGGTGATTTATGCGTTGTTGTAAATCCAGGTGTTACATCTAAATAATAATATACAGACAGGAAAAGAGAATAGCATTTTTTGTTGTTGTTATTTATTAAAGCAAGGACAATTTCTGAGAAGCCCAATAAGCCCATTTCCTCTAACACCTTAGTGGTCAGATTTACATCATGTGACCATTCTTAAACCCAGTCATTGTCTTAAGGCTAGATTGTCATGACTGCTTGTTCTCTATTCTTCCTGCTGTCTGTGGATCTTATTGAAATTTGGCTTACAGTAGGGCAAATTGCAGGAAACTTTTCAGAAAACAATATCCATGGTAAAATATATAGCTAGAGAAGGTCCCCACTATAAGAGTTTTAAAACAAAAAGATAACCAGAACTGAACTGTGAGTACCCGAAGAGCAAAGAGGAAGTGGAGTTTCTTTATCTAGAATAAAGTCACATGGAGAGCTTGTGGAGACACAGAGTTGAAGTGGCAGGCAGGGTTTCCTGCGGCTGACAGCACAGGGTGGTAAAGGAACACATAAATGAATTGAAAAAGACCTACTCTGACTTTTTTATTAATTATAGTGTGAGGCTGAGCAAGTTACTTAATCTTTCTTGGTCTCAGTTTCCTCAATATAATTATTATAATACTTTCTAGACTTGCTTATATAACTAAAACAACAACAAAAACAATTGAAATTAGATACATAGTTTAGCATCTACAAATTACGATTTTAAAGAAAACATTTTTTTAAAAATTTCTTTATTTGACAGAGATCGCAAGTAGGCAGAGAGAGAAAGAGGGAGAAGCAGGATCCCTGCTGAGCAGAGAGCCTGATGTGGGGCTGGATCCCAGGACCATCACCCAAGGTGAAGGCAGATGCTTTAACCCCCTGAGCCACCCAGGAAATCTAAAGAAATTTTTAAAACATGTTTTATAGACATTGTAATAGTACATACAGTAAATACTTTATGGCTTTTGTAGACTAGATTGTTGTGGGCATTTATTATCTGCTTTGCTCCAGGTATTCTGCAAAGACTTGATGATTATTTCACTTCTATGAAGTGAAATCTTTACTCTAAGTTTACTCTATTATCCATCTTCTTTTTAGAGGTCAGGAGACTGAAGTCCATGAAACTAGTTTGCCTACTATTACATAGCTAATAAATGTCAAAGTTTAGATTCCAATACACTACTGACAGATTATATAGATCATGTTTTCACATTTGTTGGTGGTGGGCTAGCCTTTTAGTTTACTCTTCTAGTAAGCTTACATGGATAGAAATTTGTACAGGAAACATTTTTTGAATAATGCTAAGCAGGTTGTTAAATAAAATTACCATTTTCTTATACCAGTGCTATACTATGTCCAAAATTTAAATCTAGTAGTGTAAAGGCTAAAATTTTTTATAGCCTTGAATTCAGAAGCATTGAGAGCAAACATACAAAGCATGACCCAGAGTTATAGTGTTTCCCCTGGTGTAATGATATTTGTGTGATAGCTTCTTTGGAAAATATCTTAGACTCTTTCTCTTGAGGACATACTTTTATCAAAATTAAAGTTCTCCTATTCTGATTTTTTTTTCATGGTTAGAAAATATCTTTTTTATCTAAGCATTAAATTCTCACTGGTTATAATATTTATAGAACATTAGATTTTGACATTTTGCATTATCATTTTCTTAATTGGTTTATTGTATTTAAAAAAAATCGTTAGTACGTGTTCAGGCCCTAAGCAAATGTTTGCTTTAGCCTTTTGGCCCTAGTTTTCTCATCTTAAAATTAATGTGACTCATATTTGTCTTTTATGATTTGATGAAGGAAAACCTACCTACTTTTGATAACAGCAAGGCACATGATGCCCTGAGTTGTTTTGTTGAGTAATTCGTGTTGATTAAACTAGGTGTATTTTAACTCTAAATTATAGTTACACTAGAAATCAGGTGGGTCTTGGTATGGAAGTTATAGGGTTTAACCATTCCAGATTTATGTTTACATAAAGAGCAACCTTCTGGAAAATACTCATCTTGACAGAGAAGAGAATCCAGATGCCAATAGTTTATTCAAAACCAGTGAAAGAATCAGCAAAAATGTTGACAAAGAAGATATGGTTTCTCAGATTGAGCTTTGGTTCCATCTTCATGCTCATCCCTGAGGTTTTAGCCTAAGGAACAACAACAAAATAGCAAGTTAAGAATTACACTAAATGAATCACCTCCTTCTTGAAGGCAGTGCAGCAGGCTCTGATGTTAGCGGAGGTTTGGCTGGATAATCCCTATTATCCTGGGTATCAGCAAACTCCTGGCAGAACAGGTAGCAGCAGAGTATTTGTGGACATCAATTGGAAAGCTGGTATGTGGTCAGCTACATAAGTTGTGGAATCTCTGGACAAACAAACAAACAAAAACAAAACCAGAAACCAAAAACCAAACCAAACAAAACAAAAACCAAGAAGGGAAAAAACAAAGGGACTCCAGGACATTTTGGGAGGTGTAGGCTATGTCTGTTCTCTTGATTATGATGATGTTTTTGTGGAGGTTTGCATATGTCCAGACTCACCAAACTGTACATGTAAATATGTGCAGTTCTTTGTATATCAATTATGCATATAATAACCTTATGTAATAAGATAAAAGAAGAAAGGAAAGGTAAAGGCTTTATATTGGGCTGTATTAGTTTTATATTGCTGTGTAGCAAAGGACTACAAACTGAGAGGCCTCAAACACTACCTATTTATTATCTCAGTTTTTTTTTTTTTTATTTTTTTTTTTTTTTTATTTTTATAAACATATATTTTTATCCCCAGGGGTACAGGTCTGTGAATCACCAGGTTTACACACTTCACAGCACTCACCAAATCACATACCCTCCCCAATGTCCATAATCCCACCCCCTTCTCCCAAACCCCCTCAGGTCAGAAGTCCAGCCATGGCATAACTGGAATTTCTTCTTTAGGTCTTACAAGGCTGAAATTATGGTGTCGCAGGGTGTATTCTGATCTGGAGCTTGGAGTTTTCTAAGATCATGTAGATATTGCAGGCTTCATTTTTTCACAGTGTTGGACTGAGATGCCCATTTCCTTGCTGGATATCAGTTTTGGGCTATTATCAAGTCCCGGAGGCTGCCCAAATTCCTTGCCATGTTGCCCCCTCAGTCTTCAAAGCCAACAACAGGGACTCTTCCTTGACTCAAGTCCCTCTTATGCTTAAATCTGTGATTTCTAGAAAATCCTATTTTCTTTTAAGAGCTTACCTGTTTAAGTAATGCTCTTCCAGTGTATTTACCTACTTAAGGTCAACTGTTTTGAGACCTTCATTCAATCTACCCAAATCCCTTCACAGCAGCATCTAGATTACTGTTGGTTTCACTAACTGGTAAAAGGTATGTTATACCAGGGACAGAGCATCTTGGAGTCCTTTTACAAGGCATGTAAGGACTCTGGAAAACATGTATAGGATTTACATCCTGTAAATCCTTTTGTTCTGGTCCCATCCTTCGTTTCTCTTCTTGCCTATCATTTATCTACTATGCAAAGCAGTTCCATCCGAATGAGTTTATTAATTGTCAATTTAAAAATCCTTACGTTTTTATGTTTTGGTCTGCTGGAAAGAGCCCAATTTGCTTTCTTTATCTTGTACTTTTTTATCTTGTGTTTTTCATAGATTCCAACTCTAACTACTGTATCATTTTTCTCCTGCCATTTCCACCTAAAATGATCTTTTATCAATTTTTGTTGATCTATGTATGCCATTCATTTTTAGAATTTTGGTAATACAGGGGAGGTATTTTATTAGCAGCAAGCTATTTTTCTGAAACAAAGGATTTTGAGGTCATTCACATACTACCTAGTGAGCTATCTTATTTTCATAAGTGCTACTTAATAAGAGGAACATTTTCAGTAGAAGATTAAGGGGGACTCAGATTGTTAGGTAAGCCATTAGAACAACTTTCTGTTCTAAGTTTTTCCTTTGTCCTGATTCAGAAGTACTTTGACATTTTAATATCAACTACAGCTATATACTGAAATGTTTACTTGTTTATGTCTTAATTACTGAGCAAAGCAGCAACAATTATGCATATTATATGCATAAAAGATTAATTTTTGTTGATTTAGTAAGTTTGTTGTTTTTGTCTTTGTCCTTTAGACTCCAAAATGGATTGCTGTTTATAGCAGGGTTCTCTGATTATGGCTTGCCATATGTAATGGAAAGTGCCCTGCGGAGTTAGATCTAGGTTTATATTCTGGCCTTTCATGCATTCTGGATAGATTATATAGTGTTTTTGAGCTTTACTTCTTTTGAGAAAAAAGGAAGTAAGAAAAATCTATCAAATGGTTACTGTGAATATTTATGAGATATTTTCAAAGCATATGGAACTAGTAGTTAATAAATTATTTGTTTTCTCTATCCTCACAATTTTGCAAAAAATATGTATTTTATATTTAATGTCTATTATATGTGGTAATAAGGGAAAAATGTGTTCTCCTCCTTAAAATAATATTGACATAGAACATATTTAAAACCTCCTCTGAGTGTTAGACTATAAAATTAGCAGGGAAGTCTACTTTTAATCTTCTTAAAAATTTGGAAATGAAGTAGATAGATTGGTTAACAATCAAATCTTGTTTTTGTACATTAATGTTGGCAGATAAGCTAATATTGACGTGGGAGTATCCCCTTCAGTAAGAGGCAAGGAAGAATATACTACTTAGAATATTATTATTATTATTTTTTTTACTTAGAATATTATGCACTTGCATATTTCCTACTCAATATTTTAGATCAGTCATGGGGATATAATCATGCTGGGCCTATGATTATATTTCATCATAAGTTTAAATATTTTAAACATAGTGTAGTCAGTCTTTGCATGTTTGGCTAATGAGTCTCCTGCCTAAAAAAAAAAGGGTGTCTATATAATTGAGTATATATAGAGAGTATATATAAAGTCATATATATATATATATATATATATATATATATAGTGTATATATCGAGTATATGTAGTATATATTAATGAATTCATATTTTTTACAGAACTGAATTCTGGAATTATATAAAGGTGTGTTGATAGATGGAATGAATGATAGGGAGAGACTGAAGGAGAAGGAAATTTGTTTTATATGCTAACATGTGGTCACTATCTTGGAAAAATGACAACGTAAGTTCGATGTTTTTTATACAGCAGAATTAAGGTTATGTGTTTAAAGCACTTCTTAAAAGTCATATATGTGTTTTAAAACTTAAGTATTTAAAAAGTTTTTGCAACATATATTTTAAAGTATGTTTAATCATTAAAGTACGAGCAAAGTAACTGAAAGTAGGTACTGCTTTACCTGTGCGACGCCACTGTCTTTGATTAGTTAGCTCTGTGAGAGACATTTTGGACAAGGTTCAGAAAAGAGAGATATTGGGGAAATCTAGAAAAAGGGATAGGGATTAGAAAGGGATAATAATATTAAAAAGATTAATTAATGCTGGTACTCTAAAGGGGATCCTGGGAAGAACATGGTGAACATGAAAAATAGGGCCAAGTGAAGTGAAAAAATTCCCGCAGAGATGTGAAAAAGCTATAGTGATGACTGTTCCTTAGACAAATATATTTCTATAGACAAACCATGAACTATGCATTTTAAAACAATTGAAATCGAAAGCTTCATTTAAGTCAAAAAACATATGTATTGAGTGGATATTATGTATTTTAAACTATGCTAATTTATGTTGATACGTAGTGAATAAAACATGATCTCAGTGTATTCTAGTGGTTCACAAGAGTGATAAGATTTATCTGGTTTAAAAAATTGCAATACATAATTATAAGATATAATAAAACATGATGATAGTGGCAAGGTCAGAGTCCTAGGAGATCATGAAGAAATACTGGCATACCTAACTTCTGGGACAGTCAAGCAAAGATTCATAAAAAAACATCATAACCATAGCTGAAATCTGAAAATAATTTGGAGTTCACAAAGCAAGTAAAGCAAAAAGGACAGAGTATTTGGATAGTAATCTACCTACAACATCTGTTGTGCCCTCAGGAGTTGATCCTGGTCCAAATGAACTGGTGGTACTATCTCCCTGTTTGATCTGACCACTTCATGTGAATCCATCTTGAACTTGACACCTCAATCAAATTGTATGACCTTCCTCAATTAAGGCTTATCATTTTTTAAATTATCTTAATTTTTTAAGTTATATTATCAATTTTAGTTTTATGCCTTGGTAGAAATGTTTAGTTCCTTCATAGTAGACAGATTAATTTTAGTAAATATTATTCTTTAAATCACAGAATCCCAAAAAAGAGAAAAAATCTAAAATTTATTTATTTATTTATTTATTTATTTATTTATAGAGCATGAGCAAGCGGGGAGAGGGGCGGACGGAGAGGGGGAGAGAGAATCTCAATCAGACTGTGCCCTGAGCTCAGAGCCCATGGCAGGACTTGATCTCACAACTCTGGGATCATCACCTGAGCTGAAATCAAGGGTCAGATCCTTAACTGACTGAGCTTCCTAGGCGTCCCAAAAGAGGAAATATTTTAAGTTTTTAAAATTTATTATTTGAGAGAATGAGAGAGAAAGAGAGTTGAAGAGAGGATAAACAGAGGGAGCAGCAGAGGGAGGGGGAAAAGCAGATTTCCCCCTGAGCAGGGAGCTGGACCTGGGGCTGAATCCCAGGCCTCTGGGATCATGACTTAAGCTGAAGGAAGATGCTTAACTGATTGAGCCACCCAGTTGCCCCATTAGAAAGTATTTTAAAAAATAAAGCTGACTATATGGATTAAAAAATTATTTTAAATAATTATATATGAGAAATGAACTATTCTTTTTTTAAATTTTTAATTAATTTTTAAAGTAATCTCTATACGCAGTGTGGCTCAGACTCACAACCATGAGATCAAGAGTCTCACGTTCCAGTGACTGAGCCAGCCAGGTGCCCCAAAATATTCTATATCCATTCCCATTATTCTTGTTCTGCAGAACTTACACTGATTTATATATTATCTGGTTTTCATTTCTAAATTACTTTTAACCACTAAAATTGGTTTAAAGAAATGCCAGAGGATATTTCTACATGTATGGATTTAAGTAATATGATGCCACCTATCAGCTCAGGGGAAATTAAAGCCATCTTGAGTTTGAGTTATTTGAAAATATGTATTAATTGCAATTTGTAAGAAGACAAAACCATATGCATCGGTGTACCATCTATTACAATTCTTGTGTGTCATTTTCATTTTGTTTATAAAATTGAGATTATATATACTTAATACTTAAACTCCTCTTCTCCCCTGGCCTTTCCTCATATAAGTTTATAGGTTTTCTTTGTAGTCCCATAACTCTGAAGGAGTTACCGACTTGATAAGTAGTTAATTTACATATGCTCATCTCCCATAAATTTTAGAGTCTATAGATTCTTATCACAACTAGTATTTCACTATGCATTTTAAGGTGGGGGGGATAAAGAAGAGTTGATACTTGAAATGTCATTACTTGAACAAATATATAAAAAATATTTTTTTTCTGAACCAAGGAAAACAGTTATTTTTAAGAATTTTGCTTCTTTGGAGGGATGATAAGATTTAAAAATAAGTGTTATGTATAGAATATAGTTTTGGATAGTATTCCCCTCAGTCAAATCCAAATAACAACTAGAAAAGACAGAGAAGCTAATGCTATTTATTTAAAAACAAAAACAAAATACAGGCTGTCACAATCAAGGTTAATATTTATCTAGGGCTCATTTTGTGCCAATTTTCTAAGGACTTTGTATTAACACACATTTGTGTAAGTAAGCAGTATTAGGTCTCCTTTTCATGGAAAAGACAACAAAGGCATAGATAATTAGCTCATTGGTGTTGTACAGCTTGAGCGGAAGTCCTTTGAACTTTGGCAGTCCTGCATTAGACCCCAAGTTCTTTTTTTATTTTTAACTTTTTCCAGACCCCAACTTCTTGATCATTATGCTTTCTTACCTGTTAGGTATAATCAGATCTAATTTTGTAAAAGCACATAATAAATAGGATTTGCTATCTTATCTATAATTTCTAAACTTTATGAAATGTCTTTATTTAGAACATAAAATCAACATTACTGAAGAAATTGCCCTTGAAAGAAATACTGTCTTTTATCCTAGAAATGGTGAAAGGAGTTATTTTATTCACCAAAGAGGTCTTGGAAATCTTTTAGTATAACTCTTGACTTAAACTTTTTGATATGGAGGAGTACACTATTTATGTTGTAAAACTAAAAATAATGATAAGACTCTTACAGGTTAGCATAGATATTAAATATGATTCTGATTAGTGGCAATTTATTAGTTTTCTGATAGCACTTTTTAAGTTCCTGTTTGCTGAGACCTTGGCCCCATGAAGCCAGATGTGGCTATTTCCATTAGAATGTGCCTTTTGCCCTAGTTAAGGGTGTTATTGGCTAAGGGAACACATGTTCTGATTAGCTTTTTAGGTGATGTGTCCATTCCCAAAGCCAGAGGTGGACTCAAGTATATACAGATTGGCTTGAGAATGAGATAGAATGGTTGTTTCCAAGGAAAGCTTCCTTTATTGAGTCTTTATTCAGAGCATTGTGCTTGGAGAACTTTTAAACTTGTTTGAAGTCACACCACTAGCAATTGCTAAAATCCTCTCTTCCCATTCCAAATCTCCTTGCTCATTAGTAAAATAGTATTCTATGTGCTATTGTAGTCTCCAGATACTGCCCTACCACTTAGGCTGGAGTTCCTGTCACTCATTAGCGTTTTTCAAATGCTCAAGTACAGGTTTCTCCTGTTATCTGAAAGTTTGCTTTATTCTTTATGCCTCTTTGCTTTTATCACAGACCTATGTTAGTGACTGTTTTCACTAACTGAAAGAAATCAAAGAAGATTTTTGCTTTTTTGAAGTGGTTAATTGCTTCTTTGCTTAACACCATTTTGATTTTCAAAAGTTTCTGCAGAAATGCAGTACTTTCAAATAGTGGGGAAAACCCATACTATCAAAATGTATATAACCTTACAAGTGAGGTTTAGTAGTTAGCAAGAGCAAATCACTCCCAAAGCAACAACTAGAAAAAAACCCAAAAGATGAACTAGAATTGTGTGTGTGTGTGTGTGTGTGTGTGTGTGTTTAAACTTTGGAATTGAAGAAGACAAGATGAACTAAAATAACAGAGAGGAAAGAGCCCTTCTTAGATAAGATTAAGATTGTCAGACCTTTTCTCTTGCTCAGTCTGTTGATTGCAGGGTAAAGTTTAGGCTTAATTTAGGCATAAGGTGGTTAATTTAGATAGACTACTCAGTTGGGAAAGAGAAAATACCCAAATTTATGATGGCCATGTGGGCTAATATGCTGGATTGGCATCTAGAGGAACTCCAAGTTCATGACTCTTTCCGTTATAGGACAATTCTAAGTGCTGAGATGATGTGGAAGGCTGGGGGTTGGACTGGACAGCCATGCTGAGCACTTTCAGCCTGATGGCACTTAGGAGACAAAGTCTCCCGAGAGAGATAACCTGCAGCAAACATACCATATATCTTGTCATGAAGACATTGGAAAAGAGAGGTGTCTAAGTCTAGCTAAACTGCAGTCCAAGGTTGGTCCAGATTGATGACTGATTGAACTGAGGCAATAGCCTTTCCCTAGCTGCCTTCTCAAGCAGAGGAAATAGCATCAACTTCAGGATTGGTTTTTATGTCTCTTTTGTATATAATGTCCAGTATAAAATAGTGTATTTTAATATATATTAAAATACACCATTATATATATATATATAATACTTTCTATATGTAATATAAAATATTATATTTAATATGGAATAACTAAAACTATACAGATTAAAATATATATTAATAATATATGATAATGTATAATATATATAACATGTATTTTATAGATATATAATGTGAAGAATCATTACAATGTGATTTTTTTCCTTTTTCATGGACCAACTCTTGTAAGTTTTTTCCCCCTGATTTTTCCTTATCTTCTCAACCACTAAAAGTTGTACTGCCCCAACTCTCAGGTCTCTAAACTATCCATTTTTTTCTCTACACTCATTCCTTTTGTGATTTCATCTATTCTCAAGGAATTAAATATACTTATGAATTGATAATTGATATACCTTAGGACCTCTCCATGATTTCTAGTCTTGCATATGCAGCTGAATATTTCAGTTTTACTCTATAGATGTCTACAGGCAAGTCAACTTAAAGCATCGCTAATCAGTCTCCAGATTTCCATTCAAAATATTTTCTCTGTTTTTATCTCAAAAGATACAATCTCAGCTTTCCAGGTAATAAGACCAAAAATGCTTGGAGTCACCCTTCATGCATTTCTTTTTCACATTCCAAACTTCCAGTCCAATAGAAAATTCTGTTGAATTTGTCTTCAATATATGTTAAAACTATGGCCACATATCATTTGACTTACCCTGTTCAAGGCATAACTGTCTCTCTCCTTCATGTCTGCTGCACTGCAGTTGGTCTGCTGGGTTACATGCTGCTTCTCCAGCAATCCCTTCTCACCACAGGACCCGGCCTGAAAAGTTGTCCCCAAGATTGCTTTAAACCCAGCAACAGCTTCCCGTTGCACTCAGAACTTTCCATCTCATTAAAATCCTTCTAAGACTCTATCAAGTACTACAGAATGTATTTCTCTGTTACCTCTCTGAACTCATCCTGGACTCTCATCTCCTTACCCATTTGCTGCAGTTATACCTACCATTGTTCCTGAAATCAAAGTCAGGCTGTGTGCTTTTGTGCTTGCGGCTCCCTTTGCCTGGAATACTCTTCCATAGAAATCAGCTTGCACATCTCTCTCGGTTCTTTCTGGTCCTAATCAAATACCACTTTAAAAGCAGACTTTTTAAATTACTGTATTTAAAAGTGACACTCTTTCATCTTACAACCTTTACTTTTTTGTGCTTTGTTGTTTTACCCACAAAACCAATTACTACCCCCACACACATACTCACTTATGTACTTAACTATTGCTTTTCTACCACTACTAGAATATGACTGTAGTGAAGGTAAGAATTTATTTTTCTTTCTTTGTTTATTGCTATATATCAATCACCCAGGACATGGACTGATGCATAGAAGGTACTCAATAAGTAATAAATAAATAAATAAATATGATTAATGTTTCTTTAGCAAGCTATGCTAATATGATCTCATTTTCTGTTTATTGGAAAGATATCTTTATTCAGCAACAACTTAAAGAGTATCAGAGTTATTTTATGGCATAATGATGATTTTATTTAAATCATACTTTTAAATCTTTTGCATAATGCACTATTGGGAAGAGAACACTCAGTGCTTCTATACACATATATAAAATGCAAACAGAATTAACTTAGGTAGGTGGTAGCAGGAAGCCAGATATGTTTGTAGTCAAAATTACTGATTCTTTTTTATTGAATCTTATGGAGTTAGACTAGGAAGAAAATGGAAAGAACATCTGATACCCATTATTAGATACTCATTTAACAATTGTGGGAAATAGTAATTCTCATTCACATCTTCTCTTAGCATCCTAAAAGTGGTCCTGTCTGACAGTGCAGCCATGGGGAGACATGTTTTGAACAAGTCTGTTGCTTTTCCTTTCACAGTGAACTACATAATGCACCTGGGTAACTTCACTTTTTAATCGGATCAGCAGGATTGTATTGAAACTGAGTGTAATGCTGCTACAAGTTGAGTTTTCCTTGAAAAAGACTGTCTTTTTCAAAAGATGAGTCTCTTTTCTTTCTTTAAAGATAAAATAGATAATACTTGTGTTTCTATCCCCTAAATTTAGTAAAACTGGGGAAAACTTTGGAAAATATTTTTTCTGCCCCTGTATTTGATTTGGCACACAAAGGAAACCTGAAAATTCAGCTCAGTTCACAACAGCTAAAAAAGGATTAAGATTGTTGCTTATAAAAAATAAAAAATTAAAAAAAAAAAGATTGTTGCTTTATATACAAGGAGCATGTTCTTTTAAATAAAAGGGAAGATTCTTATAACATATTCTGACTTCCTAAAGCTTTAAACTCAACAATGTTCATTACTGGCTCATCAGTTTTTCAACTTCCTTTAAGATTAACTCAATCGACTCCATCCTTCTACACGTGACTAGCTTAATTAACAGAGTCATACTTTTAGTCTTCTATATGTCAATCTTCAGCACAAAGTAATTGATCTCCTTGATCAATTGTGCATCTCAATTGTTATAGATGCTACACTTCTGTATTTTTATAGTTATATGTTATTAATGATAATAAAAGTATTTTATTTTCTTAATAAGTAAAATTAACAGTTTACCTGGCTTTAGCTGCAGGTATTTGCTAGAACACTTTATTTTGGAATGCATTCAATTATTTATTTGTACTTTATATACATCTCCAGCTTGCTCATAGGTAACAATATGTTCGTACTACACGAAACTCATATTTTAGCAAAAAACAAATCAGTGCATGCCATTATTGATATTAAGAATTATTAGCAACTGTTTCTGTAAAATATTTGTTTGTGGCATTTGTCATTACTTTTTGATAGACGCTATGCGATGTATGGAGGCTAAAAAGATTGCTTAGAAAAATATTGGCAGTAGAGTCAACCACTGGACTAGTGTGATAAGTTAGTAACTGAACAAAACATTTTCTTGAAATTCTCTCTTCTTCTTCTTGTCTTTTTTATCCCTTTTTGTTTTTCTCTTGCCGAAGTATTATCTTTCATGAAGCAATACTTGCTAAACCAGATGCTTACTGATGATCTGAACAGGTCACAGTCAGAATTCTTATGCAAATCATTCTCCAGAAAAGAGTCCTTCAGATTTTTGGTGCAGTGTATTTATGTCAGCAGGTGATTGCTTAGCTGGGCCAGTGTGTGGATGAAGGAGGATGAAGGAAGGGGAAATAGAGTAGAGCAATAGAGACAAGCTAAGAAACTTCATGACTGTGTATACCATATTGGTGATTTATATTAGATGTATATTGGAATAAGAGATCCCTTCCAGATTATACTACAAATCTCCTTGATTACACAGATAATTCCACTTAAAATTTTAAAAAGATTTTATTTATTTATTTGACACAGAGAGAGAGATCATAAGCCCAGAGAGGCAAGCAGAGAGAGAGGGGGAAGCAGGCTCCCTGCTGAGCAGAGAGCAGGATGCAGGGCTCGATCCCAGGACCCTGAGATCATGACCTAAACCGAAGGCAGAAGCTTAACCCACTGAGCCACTCAGGCACCCCTTTGTAAATCTTTCTCTCTCTTTTTTAAGATTTTATTTATTTATCTATTTTTTTAACATAAACAATGATTAAGACACCAAACCATAGACAAATGGAGATGATCCAGCTTTTGCCTTAAACAATTTATAGACCAACAGGTAAAGTATTATAATTACATAAATATTTATAAAATTGTCGTGATAAATGTCTTTAAGATATAATAATCTAAGAAAAAGGCATAGAAATCCAATTTTCATTTAAAAGTCCTTGATTATTGGGGTGCCGGGGTGGCTCAGTGGGTTAAAGCCTCTGCTTTCAGCTCAGGTCATGATCCCAGGGTTCTGGAATCAAGCCCTGCCTCAGGCTCTCTGCTCAGTGGGAAGCCTGCTTCCCCCTCTCTCTCTCTGCCTGCCTCTCTGCCTAACTTGTGATCTCTGTCTGTCAAATAAACGAATAAAATCTTTAAAAAAGATAAAAATAAAAGCCCTTGATTATTATGTTAGATCTATGTTTGAATTTTGATATTGATGTTAAGACACCAGAAATGTCATTAAATCGACACTTGATCAGAGAAGAATTTTATCCAAGATTAAAGTCAACATTCACCTTATTTTAACCTTTTCTTAAACATGAAACTTAATTAAAGACATATTATGTCCTTGTAGAAACTGGGAAAATTTGTCCCTATTTTGAACAAAATATCAACTTTCCCTTGAAATATTGAAGTCCTTTTTTTGGTCATCACATTTCATTTATTGGCATAAAACATTTTCAAATATCAATAGCTTTATACTGGAGATGAGTATCTTCTAAAGAGGTTTGTTTTGTTTTGTTTTGTTTTCCTTTGGAAGGATAATGGCAGTTCACACAAATGAATACATTTTCAAAAACTTATGGGTTTCCTTTGGACAAAACAGACACATAGCTCATGGAGTTAAGAGAAAGAAGGGAGGAGGAGTTTAGAGATGGGGATGGAGGAACAGGGACTAGCTTACTGCCACATAAAGCATCCCATAACTTCCCTTTCCAAAAAGAGGCGAGAGAAGCATTAGAGAGGTGATTGCATTTCAGAGCTTGCTTTAGTGAGAGATCACCAAAAGCTTCGGAATTTAGGGAAGCTTGTGGGGGACAGTAAATGTCACACAGGATGGTAATGTGGTCATCCCAAATTGTGAAGATTAAAAAAAAAAACCCAGGGTAGTATCTAAATGTCAACCACACTTTGCATTATTGAAAGCTGCACAAATTACCAAATGATCAATATACAGCATTTTTCTTTGTTGCTCACTTTACAGCTACTTATAATTTTGTCTACTTATAAGAGGAAAGATGTTTATCAAAGAGTTTTTGAAAATAAAAGTATAATGAGGAAGCCAAGGTCACACTTAATCTCACTATTCAGCTATAATTACATATTGGTTAGGGTTATTTGGTTATAAATGATAGAAATCTGATCTGAATCAGCATAACCACAGGGGAAGAAATGAATTTGTTTAAAAATGATGTGATGTTTTAGAGAAACAAAATCAGAAACTGCAAGATCTTTGGAATATATGAAACCAGACACTCAAATACACTTAGGTCTGTCTTTCATCCTCTTTTCTACACATGACTTCAGCCCATGTTTCCCCCTATAACTGGATGACTTCTGCTTCTCTGATTCATGTGGCTGGAAACACTTTATATTTTAGTTTCAGCCACAGGAAAAAGAATGAGGTCATCGAATCCAGCAATGCCAAGGAATGGGGATAGTCTGAGATTTCAAATGTATGCATTTGAAACAGCCTGTGTCCTACTCAGTGCCACATTGCATGAATTTGCGGAAGTGACAGTAACCCTGTGGTTGGAGGAAGAGTATCAGACAGCGGAAAATCCTGTAGGTGTTTACCACAAACACTCAACATCTTGAAGGACTGTCCCTTGTGCTAGATGACATTTTAAAAAAATGTAAATTAATTCAAAAGTGATCTATTTAAAGAGGAAGTGATGTGATAGTATCATGATCAAGCCCTGTTGGTTCACGCCTCCAAATTTCCCAACACTTGAATGTTTTGGAGAGATCAGAGGCAAATTTTATAATCAGAGGTTTAATAATATAGAGGGAACTTACAAAAAGAGCTGAAAATAAAATGGGACTGCCTCCCATTCATAGAAGTAGTGGCTGGCTTAGAGAAAAAAACAAATACCATGCTTTTGGGGCACCTAGGTGGCTCGGTTGGTTGAATGTCCCAACTCTTGATGCCAGCTCAGGTCTTGGCCTCAGGTCATGGATTCAAGCCCCACATTGGGCTCTGCACTGGGTGTGGAGCCTACTTTAAAAAAAAAAAAAGCCATTACACTTTCATATATGTTAAGATGTCTGGAGAAGCTGAAAGTGCTAATAAATTTGTAAAGATGTACCCCAGTGTTAAAAAAAAAAAAAAA
>NC_081571.1:36719307-36734940 GCF_022355385.1 Mustela nigripes | reverse complement strand
TTTTTTTCCTGCATTGATTTTATTTTATTTTTTTTATCAAGTTTATATTTTCATCCTAGTTAGTTAATATTTAGTATAATATAAGTTTCAGGAATAGAATTTAGTTATTCATCACTTACATAGAAAACCCAGTGCTCATCACACGTGCCCTCCTTTATACCCATCACCCATTTAGTCCATTCCCCACTTACCTCCCCTCTGACAACTCCGTTTTTTCTCTATAGTTAAGAGTCTCTTACAGTTTGCCTCTCCCTCTCTTTTTTTTCATTCCTCTATGTTCATCTGTTTTATTTCTTAAATTTGACATATGAGTGAAATCATATGGTTTTTATCTTTCTGCGATTTATTTCTCTTAGCATAATACACTCTAGTTCCATCCTCATGGTCACAAATGGCAAGAATTCATTTTTTTTTCATGGCTGAGTAATATTCGTGTGTATGTGTGTGTGTGTGTGTGTGTGTGTATACATATCACACCTTCAGCTGTTCATCAGTTGATAATCATTTGGGCTCTTTAACTCTTTTTTTCCATAATTTGGCTATAATATAAAATATTATTGTAAACACTAGGGTGAAGGTACCCCTTTGAATCAGTATGTTTATATACCTTGGATAAGTATCTAGTAGTGCAATTGTTAAGTCATAGGGGAGTTCTGTTTTCAACTTTCTGAGGAACCTCCATACTCATTTCCAGAGAGGCTGGACCAGTTTGCATTCCCACCAACAGTGTAAGAGGGTTCCCCTTTCTCTGCATCCTTGCCAGCATCTGTTGTTTCCTGTGTTGTTAATTTTAGCCATTATCACAGGTGTAAGGTGGTGTCTCATCATATTTGATTTGTATTTCCTTGATGATGAGTGATGTTGAGCATCTTTTCAGTGTCTGTTGGCCATCTGGATGCCTTTTTTGGAAAGATGTCTATTCTGTCTTCTGCACATTTTTAACTACAGTATTCGTTTTGGGGGTGTTGAGTTTGATAACTTCTTTATAGATTTTGTCTACTAACCCTTTATCAGACATTTCATTTGCAATTATCTTCTCCCATTCCGTAGGTTACATTTTAGTTTTATTGATTGTTTCCTTCACTGTGCAGAAGATTTAATCTTGATGAATTCCAGTAGTTCATTTTTGCATTTGTTTCCCTTGCCTCTGGAGATGTATCTAATAAGAAGTTCTTATGGCCAATGTCAAAGAGATTGTTGCATGTGTTTTCTTCTAGGATATTCACGAGACCAGTGCTCTAACCCCTGAGCTATGGAGCCTTCCTCTTCCTCTAGGATTTTAATGGTTTCCTGTCTCATGTTGATATCTTTCACCCATTTTGAATTATTATTTTTTTTATTTGTGGTATAAGAAAGTGGTCCTGTTTGATTCTTCTGCATGTTACTGTCCAGTTTTCCCAACCCTTTGTATCTGTTCTTATGCCTTCACCATATTGTCTTGATGACTACAGATTTGTAATCTAGCTTCAAGTCTGGAATTGTGATGCCTCTAGCTTTGCTTTTCTTTTTCAAGATTGCTTTGGCTATTTTGGGTCTTTTGTTCCATACAAATTCTAGGAGTGTTTGTTCTAGCTCTGTGAAAACTGATGATGGCATTTTAATAGGGATTGCATTAACTGTGTAGATTACTTTGGGTAGTATAGGCATTTTAACAATATTTGTTCTTCCAACCCAGGATCACGGAATGCTTTTCCATTTCATTGTGTCATCTTTAGTTTCTTTCATAAAGTGTTCTATTGTTTTTAGAGTAGAGCTCTTTTACATCTTTGGTTAGATTTATCCCATGTATCTTATGGGTTTTGATGCAGTTGTAAATAGGATTGATTCCTTGATTTCTCTTTCTGCCCCTTCATTATTGCTGAATATAAATGCAACAGATTTGTCATCTGCAAATAGTGGAAGTTGACTTCTTCCTTGCAGATTTAGATGTATTTTATTTCTTTTTGTTTTCTGATTGCTTAGGGTAGAACTTCCACTACTATGCTTAATAACAATGTTGAGAGAGAACATCCCTATCTTGTTCCTGACCATATAGGAAAGCTCTCAGTTTTTCCCCATGGAAGATAACATTAGCTGTGGGTCTTTTGTGTACGGCATTTACAATGTTGATGTATTTTCCCCTCTATCCTTATTTTGTTGAGGGTTTTTATTAGGAATGAATTCTGTACTTTGTCAATATTTTTTCTGCATTTGTTGAAAGGATCATATGGTTCTCATCCTTTCTTTTATTAATATTGTATATAATGTTGATTGATTTGTGAATATTGAAGCACCCTTGCAGCTCAGGAATAGATCCTACTTGATCATGGTGAAAATTCTTCTAATGTACTGTTGGATTTGATTTGCTAGTATCTTTTTTTTTTAAGATTTTGTTTATTTATTTGACAAAGAGATAGAGAGAGAACACAAGTAGGCAGAGTGCAGACAGAGGGAGAGGGAAAAGCAGGCTCCTCGCTGAGCAGAGAGCCTGATGAGGGGCTTGATCCCAGCACCCTGGGATCATGACTTGAGCTGAAGGCTGACACTTAACCACTGAGCCACCCAGGTGCCCCGATTTGCTAGTATCTTGTAGAAAAATTTTACATCTATGCTCATCAGAGATATTCACCTATAATTCTCCTTTTTAGTAGGGTCTTTGTCTGGTTTTGGAATCAAGGTAATGCTGGTCTCACAAAATGAGTTTGAAGTTTTCTGCCAATAAATCTCCATTTTTGTTAACTTCTGGGGAATTTTTCTTTCTTCTTATGGCTTCAGATAAAAAAATATAGTAATAATAAGAAACTTTTCTCATAAAGGCCAGATTTTCAAACATATGCAAAACACTTTTTTTTTTTTGGTAGAATAAAAGCCATATTAGTTTTTAATATGGAGGGATGTTTTGCAAATGAGATGTATATTCTTTGTACTCATTTGTAGTGAGATGTTGCACAGGGAAGAAAGATGTAACATAATTTTGGGTAGTACCTCTATGATTATATACAGGTATGTGAAAGTATATTCAAGATCAGTTGGCCATGGCTATAATTTTTTCAAGAGAAAAACTGAAGAAATTACTCAGATAATGTAAACAAAAGACAGGTATCTCAGTTACTTGCAAATTTATCCTGGACTTATTTTGTGTCTGAATATTTGTAAGATTGTAATTTTCTTACTGTACTTGGACAGGATAATCCTAGTCTTCCTTTCATTAGACTTTATGAGTAGTATTTTTCACTGAAACAAACTTTCTCTTTTTCATAGTAAATTTTGTGTAAAATTATGTTAATGAAAATAAGAAATTAATAGTACTGTTGGCAGCTAAGTGACTAGGCCAAATATTAACCTGCTGTTTAGCAACCCTGTACAAATCCCAAGGTTCTCCTAAGCAAAAGCTTCCAAGTTTGTGTTATTACCAGAAATTTGTAGTCCAATGATGTGGACAAATGGGCTAAATTGAAGCCATTAAATTCATTCAGTTTGAGGTCAAAGCCAGATTAAACCCAAACCTCTAAAGGTGAAAGTCAAATATATTAAATCAATATATCATGAAGCCTCATGCAAGATGGTTCCAAGCCATTAAAATTTAGTTAAAAATTGAAATATAAATTATTCACCAAACAAGAAAGTCTATAACATGTTCAATTTCAATACATCTATCATCTGCACTGTCTAATAGATTCTATTGCATTTCATTCATAAGAGCATTAGGAAAAATTTGTAGATTGCAAGTATTTCAGGATATAACAGTATGCTGAAGTGTTGTCCAGACTAATAAACTTTGAAAATTTGAATAATTACTTAAAATTAGCTAATCCTCTACTTGGGAAACCAATGCTGTGGGAACAAGAATAGTATTTCCAGTTACTAAGAGCTAGCTTATTTGTTTTCTTTCTATTTTTCTTTCTTTCTGATTTTATTTACTTATTTGAGAGAGAGAGAGTGCGAGAGTGCACAAGTAGGAGGAAAGGGAGAAGCTGGCTCTCTCGGGCTTGAACCCGGGACCCTGAGATCACGACCTGAGCTGAAGGTGAATGCTTAACCGACTGAATCACCCAGGTACCCCTAAGAACTTCTTTCTGACAAAGCGACTAAAAAGGATTTCTATCCCATTGGTGCAGTTTTTTCCCACATACACATCTTGATGTCTCTGTTAGGGTTGAGAAGAATAAAAGAAAAGCCCAAATTAAGAAATGAATATTTTCTGTATTGTCGGAAATGGAGTCATAGGCATAAATGATGAATATTTAGAAGAGCCTGCTGATAAAATTTAAATATATATGTATTGTCTAACTCAATGTCATTAGGGGTTTTTAATCATTGTGTTCACTGTGTGTATCTTATACACACGGAACTGTCTCTGGAACATGGTAGAGATGTTAAATGGAGTAAATATTTCAATAACATAGCAAATACATAAATAAATATGTTAGGCTTCTAGGTATTTTAGTCAAATACAATTTATGGTCTATTCCTATACATTTTTTTTTCCTTCTCTGATCTCTATTTACCAGGAACTATCACCCAAACTACTATCAGAAACTTCATCAAATTTATATCACAATAACTTTGCTTAAAGTAATCAATGCCTTCATATCTTACAAAGGTAAAAGTACAGCTATTTGTGAGATTCTTGGTGGTACATATTTCAATAAATGGATACAAATAGTATTGAGAGTGTCTTTATTTATATTAAAAGGATATTCCAATTTCACTAGGTCATTAACTTCTTTGGATATCTGAATTATTTAAACATAGGAAGTAAAGAGTTTAAGATAAACTTTTATAACAAAATAATACATATGAAGTATTCTTGTTCCAAATCTCAAACCTGAATCTGAACAAATATCTAGATTCAACAAGCATTTTTAAGGAAATATAAAACAAAATAATAAGAATACCATAAAGCTATTTTAATCAAAAATCAAACCCAGGGTCACCAACAAATAAATTGGTAATGAGGAGGAAAAAAAGAGGTAGAAGGAGAACCTATGTATTAAAGCACCTGTCAACAAATGTCACTGGGGTTAAAGATAAAATTTAATGTGTGGAAATTGCCCATGTATGTTTTCTGTTTTTTAAAACCTCTTAAAGGCTGAACACTACTCCAAAACTTCTTAAGTCCTTGGAAGTTATCATCCTAGAAACAAAAGGTTTTATTTCCTACTCACTCCCCTTTACCCATTTTGCCCCCTCCTTACCCCTTTGGCAACCATCAAAGATATTTCCAGTTTTTAATTAAGGTTTAAAAAACATATAAGTAGTACTGTTTCTGACACTAAATCCAAAATTCTATTATATTTCACTTTATATATCTAGACAAATTAATAAAGTACATATTTCAAGTATTGGCTGAATTTAAATCTAGCAGACATTAAATAAAAACTTTAATGTAATTTTATAACAAATAAATATTCCTTTTTTTTTCATAGTGCAACCATGGAAAATTATTATATCTCATAAATGAAAGATAACTGACAGGTAGGGTGCCCTTGTTAGATATAAACTACAATGAATCAGATGTCATCTGTCATATTCATCAAAACATTATGTCACTTTGATAATGTTTGATTTATTTTCTTTTGTAAGGTGAATAGCTAGACGTGAATAAATTTTGATTTAATATGTGAAATGAGTAAAAAGAGAGCACGCTACATAATTTATTGATAGTATTCATTTTCATTATGTTTAAGCTTGGGTTCTTATTTTCCTTTAACATTGTAATAAAAAATAATTGTTTTAGTTTTCATGATTAAAATATTCCCATATGAGAAAATATTTAATAGAAAATTATGACTTAAAAATTAAACAGAACACAATTACTGTATTGTTCAAGGCTCATAAATACCAATTTAAATTGGGATTTACTTGTAAACATGAACATAGTAGTTAATATATATTCTAGGGTGTTTTGAAGGTACATTAGGATGCATTTTAGAGTTAAGGGTAAGTAAAATAGTATGTTGATTAGAAACAAAAACAACATGTTAAAATTCATTACCTTAAATCTTTCAGATTCACTGACAATTATAAACAGATTCAAGTTTATGCTCAATTTTCCAGAATTAATGAAGGTTGGATATGGTTTTCAGGTTGACAAGTTCAATTTCCTGTTATCCTGTGGTATTCTACAAACTGAACATTGCAGAATAAAATTATCTTAAAATATTACAGATTTAAAGTTGGAGGCATTGTCCAATTGTAAATATCAGTATAAAAATAGGTGAGAGAAATTCAAGGCTACTGTGCTTTTTCTGGCCTTTTTAACTTTATTTCTTAATTTCTTTCTTGGATTACACTCATTTTACATTTTCTTTTAATTGCTAGGTCAAAAATTAGCATATCAGATTAAAAAAACTTGTTACATATTAGAACATGGAATTTCAAAGCACGCCTATTTTAAAAGAAAATTCACTTAATTTTGATAATGATAAACTGAACACTAACAAAATAAATGCAATGATAAAGAAAATAGATATTCATTTACTAAGTCATTTTTTTCTTCAACTTTATAAACAGAGTCAGTCATAATAATTAAAATCCTGGTTTAAAAGGTTTTCCAAAACCTATTTTGTGACACTTGCACAGAATTATAGACACTTGAAATAACACAGACCATGGAATTTATCTATGGAGTGCTGTCCAATGGAAATGTAATAGTCACAGAGGTGAATCACATGTACATTTAAAATTTTCTATAACCACATTAAAAAAGAGAACACATGCAACTAATACTATAATAATATATTTCATTGAACCCAATATATCTAAAATTTTTCATTTAACATATAATAGTATTAACACTGAGATATATTGTATTTTTTCTAAATCTTTGATCATTAAATATTTTACATTTATAGGACATCTCACTTTGAAATAAATATTTCAAGCACTTAATAATCACATGTGGCTATTGCCTTCATTGTATGGCACAGATCTGCAGCACCCTGCTGCCTTGATATTCAAGTGTAAGAATACTTGCTTTGAAAAGTGAGATAATGTGGGTGATGCAGTTAGATAGGTACAGGCCTTCAGAGATGCTGCAGAGCCACAGAATGTAAGCATAGACACTGGAAACTACAGCAGCTGAGTCTCCCATTAACAAGCTGTGTGACCTTGGCATGTTATCCTTCTTCCTAATTTACTTGGTTCCATCAATAGTAAAGTAGGAATCATCATCATCATCGTCATCATCATCATCATTTCACAGAAGTTATTCAGTGTATCTAAAGTCCTTAATATACTGCCTGATACATTACTAGAATTATTTTAAGTATACTGGTTTTACTCAATCTACTATCTTTATATAAATCATTTAATTTCTGTCACCTTTTACTGTTAAAAATCAGTTTGGAATAATTATTGATTGAATGCATTTCAACATAATAAAGGTTTCTTGGATCAATATGTTCTTATTTAGGAATATGGGTACATGTTCTTTTGTACATATTTGTAAGGCTGAGTAAATTCTCAGACCTGGTTATTAAAATCTAAAATTGCTTGTTAATATATTAGGTATCTCTCTATTTGTATTATTTATCTTAGTACCAAATTATTTAATTATTTTCTTAAATCAGATTTCTGGATATTTTCATGTAATGTTTTAGTTATCACTGGACCAAGCTATTCATCCTTTTTTCCCCCTTTTAATCTAATCTATTTATAATGCCACTTGATTCCCTTCGTCATTTTGAGCTTTTTCTCTGAAATCCTTCCAATCTGTCTACATTTCTCTGCTACTGAGGCAACCAAAACTGAATGGAACTTTGATGCAGTTCATCAGAGTTACATCAGGAAAGCTATCACCCACGTGTCCCAGGATATCATGATTCTTTGCCTGCAGATCAAAGTAACAGTGAACTTTTATGCATTGTATTGAAGCAGCAGCCAGATCTTTTCAGTGGATGACTAAGGTGCTCTTAGAAGTGAAGAGTCAAAATTAATAAGACTCAAAGAGAAGTCTAAAAGAAATGAAATCTATTCAGTAGCTTCTTCAGAATCTTTCTCTCTTTTTTTCCTTTATTTCATTTTTTATTTTTTTAAGAGACATTGGGCTTAGGAATGGACTTTATCAAACATTTGAGGCAGATACATATTTGTCTAATGTTAATGGGAGTGGGGAAATGGATATAGGAAAAGCAAAAGATGAGGAAGGTAAATGTAAACACAACAATGAAATTTTGCAAGTCTAGTGAGTTTATAAATGACTTACTTATAGGTATATTAGTATACAGAAAATTTTGTCAAGATTTGTTCTTTCTTTTCTTCTGTTATGACCATGGCCATATTTTTTCCTTGCTTATTATTTTAAAGTTATTTACCAAAACATTCACTCATTTTTGATTGATTGTATGATGACTTGATTATAATTACTTGATTCCATGTTTATAGTATCATTATATTTTTAGCATTAATAAATATAATTCTATATTTTCATTTGTGTCAATTTACAAAATATAATATATACACAAAGTATGTGCCAGTGAACTCAATTGTTTAGGCTATACAATTTCAGTTAACTGAGATGATGGCTAAACTCATTAGAAAAATGCATGCTAGGTTAAATCTATGAAGAAAGGTGTTTTTACATGACTTCCTTTTACTTTGGGGAATTTGAGAATAAAAAGTCAGACTGAAAATGCTTGATGTAATCAGGACTCTGACACTACAAGGAAACCATAGGAGTTAAGCCACTGTCCTTCCTGGGTATTAATTTTTAGCTAATTGAAGAAAGAAGTATTGTTTCTATAAGTCTTTGTGAATCTCTTTTGTGAATTAAATCCTACTGAATTTATTTGTGTTTCTAGCATCATGTTAGAGTTCATAAAAGCAGGGAATCTCATTTTACCTTTGATTAATCCCTATATTCCAGTTCACAATTACACTTTAATAATAGGTAAATACTGCTAAAGGATTAGATAGACCTTGTACCTGATTTTTTTTAATGCCTAGTATAAGAAATACTGAATAAATCACCAAATTAAAATCCCAATTATGACAATTGTGTTGTTGGCATTTACAACTAAGAATGATAAGATTTGATATCTAATATCTGATTTTGGAAACTTTTTTTTTTCTAATTTATTTTTTTTAATTTTTTATTTTTTATAAACATATATTTTTATCCCCAGGGGGGGTACAGGTCTGTGAATCACCAGGTTTACACACTTCACAGCACTCACCAAAGCACATACCCTCCCCAGTGTCCATAATCCCATCCCCTTCTCCCAAACCCCCTCCCCCCAGCAACCCTCAGTTTGTTTTGTGAGATTAAGAGTCACTTATGGTTTGTCTCCCTCCCAATTCCATCTTGTTTCATTGATACACTGTTGGTGGGAATGCAAGCTGGTGCAGCCACTCTGGAAAACAGCATGGAGGTTCCTCAAAATGTTCAAAATAGAACTGCCCTATGACCCAGCAATTGCACTATTGGGTATTTACCCTAAAGATACAAACGTAGTGATCCAAAGGGGCACATGCACCCGAATGTTTATAGCAGCAATGTCCACAATAGCCAAACTATGGAAAGAACCTAGATGTCCATCAACAGATGAATGGATCAAGAAGAAGTGGTATATATACACAATGGAATACTATGCAGCCATCAAAAGAAATGAAATCTTGCCATTTGCGACAACATGGATGGAACTAGAGTGTATCATGCTTAGTGAAATAAGTCAAGCAGAGAAAGACGACTATCATATGATCTCCCTAATATGAGGAAGTGGAGAAGAATCAATGGAAACTTTGTTTTTTTAATGGAAGTATAGTTGACATACAATGTTACATTGGTTCCAGGTGTACAAAGTAGTGATTTGACAACTCTATGCTATGCTCACAGGTGTAGCTATCATCTGTCACTATACAATGCTTTTACAATACCATATTCCTTATTGTTTACCTTTTATCCCCATGACTTATTCGTCCATAATTGGAATCCCACTTTCTTTCACCCGTTTTGTTTAGACCCCTCACGCTCCATAATCTAGCAAATATCAGTTTGTTTTCTACTTCTGGGTCTGTTTCTGCTTCGTTTTCTTTGTTTTTTAGATTCCACATCTAAGTGAGATCATTTGGTATTTGTTTTTCTCTTTGACTTTAGAAATGTTATTTATTCTGCATGAACACATATCACTGTATTTGGACTTTTGAGAAGTATAATATAATGGCAATTTTTGACGTGTAATCTGCACTTAAATTTGAATAACCAAAATGTGTAACATAAAGCTATTTTAATGATTACACCAATAACTATACTCATTAGGCTCAAGCAAATAATATTTGAAGCTTGTAACTTTAAACTTTAGGTAATTGTTATTGTATTATCTATCTAATTATTTTCTGTTACCAAGGTTATACCTGCATAGGGAGGTTTATTTTTTTTTCAGCAAAATAAACGTGCATGTTAGTTATCTAATTACAATTTGTGAGGACTACCTCAGGGACGTGATGATTCCTTATTAATTCCAGTTTAAAATTTTAGTTTACTCATTCAATTATATTTCAATCTATACTTAAAATTTCACATTATATTCCAAACTGAAATGTATATCTAATGTGCTAAGGTATAATGGATATTTACTATTACTTATTGTAAGAGAGGAAATTAGTATTCCATGGCAATTAAAACGTTATTTATAACAAGAAATACTATTTATACAAGAGGACAATCAGATTTTCGTTATTTTTATATATTCTCTATGAACATAAGAATAATGATTACATCTAATTTTTAGGATTATTAGTAATAAATCTACTGCAGATGTCTTATAGTCTTCCTCTTAAAAGTTCCATTTAAAGCCACTAACTAGAACAAAAATGGTTGTATATAAGTCTATACTTTTAGAAAAGATGGTTTCCTAAGTAAGCATGCCAAATAGATAATTTTTCCAATTGTATATAGCTCCTCTTAAACATTTGTGTTATTTTAAAAGTGATTTTTCTCTTAATACATTGTATTTCTTTTCTTACTAGGACAAGATAAGTGCATGCATATTTTTTTTCTTGATTATCCATGCTAACTTATCAAAAATATATTGGTGCATATAGTTAACCTTAGTATGAAGAAACATTTGGGAAAATATTTTCTCAAAGTTGGGTATTCTATTGTATTAATGACAGATTTTTCAATAGACATTTGTTTGGAGAACTATGGGGTAGGCACAGTTTTATACTTAACATTGTATGTGTTGTAAAGATAGCCAAGATAACTATGGATTCCAATCAAAATAAGTTGAGTAAAATATGACTTTGACTGAAAATTATAGATGAATTTTTAGCACAGTATGGCATATATTTCCCTCTTGAACCAATTACTCAATGAATCACTTGCTTGTAATAGCATTCTGAGTCATACCTGAGTGTTCAGCTACTTGCAAAGAGGGGCTCCTTGTGCAACAAAACTATCTCTTCATTTGACATTTATTTGATATTTTCTTCTGCCCATTCATGGCCTTCACTGAAAAGGTACAATATCCACAACTTAGTGTTGACTGCCTGGTGTCACTGAAACAAAACCGGTATGCTCGTTGTTAAAGGTTTTATCCTATTGTACTTGATCTTTACTACAAGTTTGCATTTTTCCTTTCAGAAGTAAGCCCACTGACGGAAGCGAAGTCTTGGTCATCGTTACTTCCTTACATTTTATACAGTTTAGAGTTTTTCAACTAATATTTGCTTGATAATTCAAGATTAAAAAAAATAATGACACCCGAAATTTAGAAATATGGTCAGTATACATGTCAAAACAAGTACTTTTAAAACTGAGCTAACTAATTAGGAAATTAGTCATCCCTTTATTTTTTTTTAAAGATTTTATTTATTTATTTGACATAGAGAGATCACAAGTAGGCAGAGAGGCAGGCAGAGAGAGAGAGGAGGAAGCAGGCTCCCTGCTGAGCAGAGAGCCCGATACTGGACTCGATCCCAGGACTCTGAGATCATGACCTGAGCCGAAGGCAGCGGCTTAACCCACTGAGCCACCCAGGCGCCCTAGTCATCCCTTTAGAATAAATACCATAGTTTTTTTTTTGTTTTTGTTTTTGTTTTTTTTTAAGATTTTATTTATTTACTTGAGAGAGAGTGAGAGAGAGAGCATGAGAGGGGAGAGTGTGAGAGGGAGAAGCAGACTCCCTGCTGAGCAGGGAGCCTGATGCGGGCCTCAGTCCTGGGACTTCAGGATCATGACCTGAACCAAAGGCAGCCACTTAACCAACTGAGCCACTCAGGTGCCCCAATACCATAGTTCTGTTCTCTTTTCTTTTCTTTTTTCTTTTTGTGGGAATGCTCTCTCCCTACTACTTTTTTTTTTTTTATTGTGTTATGTTAGTCACCAAACAGTACATCATTAGTTTTTGACATAGTTGTTTTCTAAGAAAGACCTTTTTACAAATAAATTTATAGTTGATATATGTATATATCACTAAATTATATCATTGCCATTTTATACTATTGTGATAATTTGGAGTTTAAAGACCTGTTATTATGGAAAATTATTATTCCTCTCTTCATTTATAGATAGAATGCTACCACTAGTGCTTTTTGTTGATTAGATGTTGAAATGATATATACTTTTTACCTGTCTCTAAGGCTGAGAGAGCTATTTCATTATTACTCAAATGATCAGACAAAATATAAGAGAATATTTTGGTTCAAGTATTTTTAGCATTGTTCAAATTGTGTAGTAATAAAAGAATTTTGTGGAGTGCCTGGGTAGCTCAGTTGATTAAGCCTCTGACTCTTGGTTTTGGCCCAGGTCAGGATCTCAGTGTTGTGAGATCATGCCCCATATTGGGCTTTACGCTGGGCGTGGAACCTGCTTAGGATTCTCTTTCTTCCTCACCTTCTGCCCCTTCCCCAGCCCTTTAAAAAAAATTATGATTATATATGAAGTAGTAACTCAAAGCAAAACTGACTTTAAAAATACAGTATTTACAAATTATCAACCAGGACATTAAGAATTTTATAATCACAGACTTCTATGAAAACATAGTGTGTGACTTGGCCTATATAGAGATACACATGTTATTCCTTCATGAACTCATACTTGCATCCGTTTTTCTTTGCAAGGAAATGAATTACTTTGTTATTGAAAATCTTTCATTTCATTCAAAATGAAGGTCCTTGAATAGTCCAGAATTGCTGTTTTTCTTTGGAAATTCAACATCTCATGTTCTTTGCAGGAAGTTAAAATTGCGTTACTGATTTCTGAATATGAGGAGGAAATAGGGAAACTTGTATTATCAGAACAGTCAGTATTGAAAAAACTATGTAAAATATGTTTTGAATTAAATGGTCTTTTGCACACATATATAAATACATGCATACAAAACACTAATACATTTACAATACACTGTTGACAACAGATGAAGTCAGTGTTGACCATGTAGCTAACTCAAAGTCTCAGTAAATTTTTCTGCCACTACATTTAGGCCTTTGCACTCTAAAAAACAAAATGTAACTATTCTTTTACATGTATGTTTCTTAGGCAGTTCATGATTTTCAATTTTGTTATGTATCTTAAATGAGTAAAAAAATACTCTATTAATGTTAACAATTAAATCTTGGAATTAATAAGAGTTTAACATTCTCAGTTCAATTTTTCTCTATATTTTCTTGTCCATTTGACTACAGTATTTTAGTATCATCACATTATAACCCCAGGCAGATAAAATGGCCTTTCTTCTAAATCTACCTTTTGCATCCTTTGCCAAATAAATTATGATCACAGATATGCCATACTTCATTTAGATGTCAATTAAATTTCACCAGATTAGTAAATTGACTGCAACTTCCATTCGTTCCAGCATTTCTCAAGATGGCCTTTAAGTCTGAACTATCTTAGAGCATCTCTATCTTTATAAACACATTCAGGTTGTCTCTTAAAACCATTGTGAAAATTAACTGACAATGAATATAACACTGAGCGCATAGCATGACATTTGTAAATGATAGCTGTTATTATTATTATTATTATTTACCTCAGTCCGACAGTGCCTATAAATCTCTAACCCTTTTATCATAAATGTGTCAAATAGTTTCAGAACAGTTGTTACATTCTTTGCATATGCAGTTGACCCTTGAACAACACAGGTTTAAACTGCATAGGTCCACTTATACCCGATTTTTTTTATACCTGAATTTTTTTTTAATAAATACAGCACAGTGCTGTAAATGTATTTTCTTTTCCTTATGATTTTCTTAATAATGTTTTCTGTTCTTTATTTTGGTTTATTGTAATGATACAGTATATAATAAATATACAAAATGCTTGTTAATCAACTTTATGGTATTGGTAAGGCTTCTGGTGAACAGTAGACTATTAGTAGTTAAATTTGGGGGAAATCAAAAGCTGTGCACAGATTTTTGACTGCATGGAGTGAGTGCTTCTAACCCCCACATTGTTCAAAGTTCAACGGTACTATCCTTGTTTTCTTAGCTTCAGAACTTATAGTGGTTTTCTACAGAGGTGGGACTTAACAATGGTTATTTTCATTATACCAACATTATCACTAACCCTGTGGCATAACTGTGCATGAAACAAATATTTTAAGTAGACCAGTTCATGTGCAGCAACACAAAATTGGTATCTTCATGAAAACTAGAATTACTTAAGTGGCAAAGTCCACATGGTGAAGGTACAATCTTTTATGCAATTAGGAAACTGAAATACTTTATAAACATGTCAGCACTTTATAACCTATCAAACATATGGAGTTTATAAAACTTGAAAGTAAAACAATCTGACTTCTTGGCAGTAATTCCCCGATATCTCTAATTAGGCTGATTTTCAAAAGAAGGGAGTTTAATTGGACCTTTTTTTTTTTTTTCCTAAATGCAAGTATTTGGAGATAAGTACTGAGCTTCTGAATAGAAAATGTCTTTATAGCCCAATGACTTATTTTTTTGCCTGCTGTGACAGGAACAGCTTCTTCTTCTTCTTTTTTTTTTTTTTTTTTTTTTTTTTTTTAGATTTTATTTATTTGTCAGAGAGAGGAAGAGAGAGCAAGCACAGGCAGACAGAATGACAGGCAGAGGCAGAGGGAGAAGCAGGCTCCCTGCCGAGCAAGGAGCCTGATATGGGACTCCATCCTAGGACGCTAGGACAATGACCGAGCCAAAGGCAGCTGTTTAACCAACTGAGCCACCCAGGTGGCCCAGGAACAGCTTCTTAAAAGACTAATCAAAATTGTGATTTGGCATTTGTATGGTGTGGCAAAAGTTTTATAATTAGTTAAATTCTATATATCGTTGGACATCATGCTATTAGAAGTGATTTGTTCCTAGTATGATGATTAAGGGATTTCAATTTTGTAAGATAATGCAATTGCATCAGTGATCTATTCTATTACAATCTTTGATTTTTAAGTGTGTCAGATTTGAGAATTTTGCCTTACTCCTAATGGATGTAATATATATGATGCTTTATAATATTTTTTTTTAATTTTTAATTTTATTTTTTTATAAACATATAGTATATTTTTATCCCCAGGGGTACAGGTCTGTGAATCGCCAGGTTTACACACTTCACAGCACTCACCATAGCACATACCCTCTCCAATATCCATAACCCCACCCCCCCTTCTCCCAACCACCCTCCCCCCAGCAACCCTCTGTTTTGTGAGATTAAGAGTCACTTATGGTTTGTCTCCCTCCCTA
>NC_081571.1:36716863-36719207 GCF_022355385.1 Mustela nigripes | reverse complement strand
CCCAGCAACCCTCTGTTTTGTGAGATTAAGAGTCACTTATGGTTTGTCTCCCTCCCAATCCCATCTTATTTCATTTATTCTTCTCCTACCCCCTTAACCCCCCATGTTGCATCTCCACTTCCTCATATTAGGGAGATCATATGATAGTTGTCTTTCTCCGCTTGACTTATTTCGCTAAGCATGATACCCTCTAGTTCCATCCACATCGTTGCAAATGGCAAGATTTCATTTCTTACCATTGTGTATATATACCACATCTTCTTTATCCATTCATCTGTTGATGGGCATCTAGGTTCTTTACATAGTTTGGCTATTGTGGACATTGCTGCTATAAACATTCGGGTGCACATGCCCCTTCAGATCACTACGTTTGTATCTTTAGGGTAAATACCCAGTAGTGCTATTGCTGGGTCATAGGGTAGCTATTTTCAACATTTTGAGGAACTTCCATGCTGTTTTCCAGAGTGGTTGCACCAACTTGCATTCCCACCAACAGTGTAGGAGGGTTCCCCTTTCTCTGCATCCTTGCCAGCATCTGTCATTTCCTGACTTGTTAATTTTAGCCATTCTGACTGGTGTGAGGTGATATCTCATTGTGGTTTTGATTTGTATTTTCCAGATGCTGAGTGATATGGAGCACTTTTTCATGTGTCTGTTGGCCATCTGGATGTCTTCTTTGCCGAAATGTCTGTTCATGTCTTCTGCCCATTTCTTGATTGGATTATTTGTTCTTTGGGTGTTGAGTTTGCTAAGTTCTTTATAGATTTTGGACAGTAGCCCTTTATCTGATATGTCATTTGCAAATATCTTCTCCCATTCTGTCAGTTGTCTTTTGGTTTTGTTAACTGTTTCCTTTGCTGTGCAAAAGCTTTTGATCTTGATAAAATCCCAATAGTTCATTTTTGCCCTTGCTTCCCTTGCCTTTGGCAATGTTCCTAGGAAGATGTTGCTGCGGCTGAGGTCAAAGAGGTTGCTGCCTGATGCTTTATAATATTTAAAAGGACCATGCTTTCAGCAGTATTTGCCAAGGGGAGTGAGTAGGTGGGCAGAACCCAGTTAAAAGTTAAATTGGAAGGCACCCTAATATAAAATTGTTGAAATGAGTAGATAATAAAAATAGTTTTCATTGTATATGGCTAATAGCTTATTAAGTACTTTCAGAATACTTTGCCATTTATTTTTCCAACAAATAATTTTGGAGCAACTATATTTGGTAGGCATGGGGGCTATTAGAATGAGCATAATATCTTCTCTATTTTTGAGAATGTTATGGTCTAATTGAGAATATAGATAAACTGGTGATTTTAATACATTCCCTAGAACAACATCTAATACATAAAAAATAATGAATGTTGCCGTGTTGAAGTGTGAGTGAATAATGAGCATGGTGTAATTGAGTGCTACTGAATAAAGTGTTATTTGTACTACTACTTCTATTGCTAATAATAATAATAATAACAACAACAATTATTCTAATAAGGCTGGCAGCATTGAAGGATTAATATCTGCAGGGCACTGTGTTGCTTCATTTAGTTCTTATAACAGCTGTATGAGGTGGGAACAGAACCAGTTACATAATTTGCAAGGCCATGTGCAAAGCGAAAATGTAGGACCCTTTGTCCAAAAACTATTGATAATTTCAAGAAGGCAAAAACTGAACATTAAATCAAAAATCTTCTAGATATAGGGCTGTGTATAATTGCTTAAGTCACATGCACATGGAGCCAGCAGAACTATACTTATTCCCCAGTTTACAGCTCAGGAAATAAAGTATACATTTATTCAGACTGCGTACATATTTTTCAAATTTTGGGGGCCCATTACTCTATTAGTGATGCTCTAGTTTATAGAGCACAGAATAATTTTAAGTGGAAAATGTTGAATTCAAAGACCAAAGACTGATACATTCATCCAAGTTGGTAATTATCTAGTTATCTATTATGAAAAATTGAAGTTTTAAGATCAATATCAAAGCAATGCCTGATGTATTGCTTTTTACCAGTGAGGTCATAAAACCCCAATACTGACATTTCCAGTGCCATCCCAGGACTTCTGCTTTGTATCATACTAAGCTTGAGCAATCTGGTCAACTTGATATGTCTGGAGAGAGTTATCAAAAAAACAAAAAATTATCCTTATGGAACTACAGGGTATTATGCTTAGCAAAATAAGTCAATCGGAGAAAGACAACTATCATATGATCTCCTTGATATGAGGAAGTGGAGATGCAACGTGGGGGGTTTGGGGGGTAGGAAAAAAATAAATGAAACAAGATGGGATTGGGAGGGAGACAAACCATAAGTGACTCTTAATCTCACAAAACAAACTGAGGGTTGCTGGGGGC
>NC_081571.1:36675843-36716763 GCF_022355385.1 Mustela nigripes | reverse complement strand
AGGGAGAGGGTGGTTGGGTTGTGGACATTGGGGAGGGTATGTGCTATGGTGAGTTCTGTGAAGTATGTAAATTTGGCGATTCACAGACCTGTACCCCTGGGGATAAAAATACATTATATGTTTATAAAAAATATAGTTAAAAAAATTATCCTTAGGGGCGCCTGGGTGGCTCAGTGGGTTAAGCCACTGCCTTCAGCTCAGGTCATGATCTCAGGGTCCTGAGATCGAGTCCCGCATTGGGCTCTCTGCTCAGCAGGGAGCCTGCTTCCCTCTCTCTCTCTCTGCCTGCCTGTCTACTTGTGATCTCTGTCAAATAAATAAATAAAATCTTTAAAAAAAATTATCCTTAGTAGTGTAATATTTGAATACTGCTCAAAGATTGAAATCTACTTTCATTATTGAGCTTTTGATATTGGGACTTTGTCTTGGAGTGACCAGTACTTATGAGGTCAGGTAGTTCAATCATCCCTTATCTAGAACACCAATCAGATTAAAAGCTCCTCAAGTGTTCTTATCTATACCCTCATTGCTATACTGCTTTGTGTTACATCTTCCCATTCAAGGTCATTTCTCCCATTGCTGACCTCCTTCCCAGCTCTTTGTGTTTTATTTTCTTGAAACATTCTTCCATTTCCAATATATCACCTGGATTTTTGACTAAACTTAAGAGATTATCTCGGTTTCCTACAAAAAAAGCAAAATAAACAGAAACACACTAAAATGACTGAACCAGATTTTACAATGGTATAAATCCATAAAAATGAAGAAGAAGGGGACAGGTGAACTTAAGAAATACTAAAACATGAAAGTCATTAAACTACAAAAAAACAAAAACCGTTTGTTACTGAGGCCTGAGCATTGGCCAGGAGGAAGCTTCTGTGGACCAAGTCAGTCTCACTCGCAGAACCTGTACATGTACATGAAATGGAGACACGGGAAATTCCCGAGTGTGGACATGGGGCATCACAAGAACAAGGATCTGTTGAAAACCAGCCCTCCCTCAGTTCACCTTGAACAAAGGATAGTTGTATGCTCTTGAGATATTAATGTGAGAGACTGTGGATTGGGGCCTTTTGAGCCCAATAAAGGCATTATAGGGTGGGTGTACTAAAGATGGAGAGATCAAGTCAAATTCCATATATAAGAAAACTGGCCAGCCTGTTGCCCCATATTCAGCTTCCAGTTCACTAGTATATATACATTTATATCCCCAAGGAAGGAGAATGCTGGATTCTCCTCTGGAGACAATCAGAGGCTATAAGAGAAAAGATTTACAAGCATTGAAATTTGGAGGTCTCTACCCAACCTTTATGCAGCGAATGCTACTCACTCACAATGCTCATGCAGGCTCACAGAGCTTCCAGATAGCAATTTTTATGCCTCATGGTATATCAGGAAAATACAGCCAAGAATTATGACACATTTGAGGAAATCTACATCAAACAGAAATGAATATAAAGAGTACAAAGACTACAAAGAACAGAAGAAATCTTTAATTCTTAAAACAAGAACAGTGATAAAGAAATAATCAGAACATGGGAGGGTATTTTTTTTTTTTTTAATTTGTTAGCTAACACATATAAATAGTAAAAAAGACATTTTGGGAAATCATTGAAAGTAGAAAGAAATAGATGCTGATATAAAAATGAGAAGAAAAATTATTCAAGAAACTACAGGATAGATCCTCAGAATCTAAAAATCCTCCTGATGAGAGTTCCAGAGTGATTGCACGCCTGGTCAGGAGGCAATTTAAAAATAATGATTAAAGAAGATTTGAGGGATGTGGAATGGCCAGTTCAAAGAGTACACTGAGTACCTGGGCAAAGAATTTTTAAATTACCCATATTAAAGTATAATTGCCACACAGTTTTGAAAACCCTGAGAAAAATTAATGACCTTAAAATCTTCCAGAGAGAGAGACAGACAGACAGAGTGAGAGTTTAGGCCAAGAAAATCATGTTAAATAATGGTGTCAGTTTATCAATGCAAACTTAAAAGTTGGAAGGTAAAGAAAACCCTTGAAAATATAAAGGATATATGTTTTCAACAAAATTGTTTACAGACTTTCTACATTATCTGTCAAGTATGAGGGTTGAATAAAGCATTTACATTAATGCAAGCTCATAGAAAAGAAAGAGAGAGAGAGAAGAAAGGAAGGAAGTAGAAGAGAAGAGAAAAAAGAGAAGAAACAATGTATCCGGAAAATGGTAGGAAAGCATTATACTGGAAAATAAGGGATAATCAGTACAGATTGGAGCTAGAGAGTGGGGCTCAGGAGGTGAGTTTTCCTACTTACCACCATACCAAAAAACAAAGACAAAACTATCACCTCATTTGTATGCCTCATGAAACAAGGGTTTTACTATTTCTTTGAAGGAACTTGAAGAATAATAGTGAATAGTACCAAGAAAGTCAAGCAAATGTTAAAACAAACAAACAAACAAAAAACAACAACAACAAAAAAAAACAAAAACAAAACAGAAAGAAAGAAAGAGAGAAAGAAAGAAAGAGAGAAAGAAAGAAAAAAGTATGTATTCCGAAGAAAAATGTTGGAACAATAAAAAAAATAAAAAAGAAAGAAAAATGTTACCTGTAAGGCTTATCTATCTTACTGCCTCAGTTCTCACCCTCACTTACCAGCACTACCTTAGTTCATCTCTCTTCTTTGCTGGTGTATTTGTCTTGTAATTAATTCTTGAGCTTTCAGTGTTACTTCTCTTTATTCTCCAGATTGCAATTAGAAATGATCTTTAAAAATAAAATTTAAAAACTGGTAAAGTGATTCAGAGAGGAAACATTTCGACATAACACATGTTAATTACCAAATGTGAATGTTTAACTTAAATAAAGGGGACAACTTGGAAAATAAGTCTGGAGATGGGGCAGAGAAATATTAGAGGATTCTTTAATGAGTTTTTACCTCATTCTATGAGAAACGGGCTGATTAAATCGGGTGTTGGAACAGTGAGGAGGTGGGAAAGCAGAGCTTAGGAAATGTTTACAATGTTCAGGTCAATTTTATTTAAGGATATCAGTTTGGTGACCCTTGAATAGCAAAATGACAAGGACTTTGGTTAACTTTAGACCAGTGAAATACTAAAACATAGAAAGATGAAGCGTTTGGGAATGAAAAAGAAACTTTTAGATATTGTAAAAGATTGGATGTGTAGCATGATTGATAGAAGGAATTGATTACTCTCTTCTGTAAATTATTTAAGAGAAAGTTTTCTTCTACAAAAAAAGCCTTCATTTCCAACAGGAAGAAAAGCCACAAACTGTAATATGTGCCGGTGTCCAATTCAAATTTTGTTTTCATGTAGATGTTCCATCACCAGCTCCTACTGATTTAGTAGAAATAGAAAATGTAAAGATTATACTCATTTATTTAATCACTGCATAACTAAATGGAAACATTGATAAAACATTGGAATGATTACCTGAGAAATAATCATAATAGTAAGAGTTACACAGTTATGGAAGGGTGTATCAAATAAACAATAAAAATTCACAGTGTTGTCAGTAACTAATAATAGCTCATCTCTAGGGATTGAGCATACCTTTAGTCAAATTTATCTGAGGAAATTGTTACAGTTTTGGTCCAGATTTCATTTAGATTTTGCTTTCTTTTCAGCTGATATTCTGGTCTGGGTTCCATATTTTTTGTCTACTGCAGTCTTTATAGCAGTTGCTACTTCCTTTTGTCAGGGAACTTACTTCTTGAAAAGATTACCTCTGTGCTGTATATACCCTTACTCAAATTTATATATAATAGGTTACATAATTAACCAATTCCTATGGTAGCTTGTTTTCTACTGATGTGATTTTTCAAATGTGTATTTATAGTTACTAAAAATAAGCCCCCCAAACAAAAAACAAAACAACTTACTTCTCTAAGTGTTTTTTATTTTTCGTTCTCTCTGAGAACTCTACTTTCTGCTTCTGCTTTTCTGTTCTTGTGCTCTAGTATGGGTTTAAACAGTGATTTGTTTTGGATCCACTTTAAAAGTAATTCCTCTGTCACAGAGAAGCTGATGATGACATAGAAATTCCTAAAAACACTATTAATGATACTATTTGTTTTTATTGTTTATCACTTTTCATTTAATATCATACAGGCTACAGTTGTGTTAACTCTACCCAAGTAAGTGAGGGAGAATTATTACCTTCTAATTAGATTCTTTTGGTCACTGACTATGCTGCTTCCCATGAATATCTTTTAGATTGCTCTTTGGTGCTTCCCTTATGCAATTTCCCATTAAACATATCAGTATTTTTCTTCCCCTTTCCTTCCCTGTCTCCTGGGAAACTCGGTGAAAACTTCAGTCTGGCTGGAAAGAATTCAAATGTTTATATTAACACGTACTAATCCTTATAGCAGAGGACTTCACTTGTTTTTGTTAATTGCATTATATTTTAGACTATTTTTCTTATGATTTATATCACGTAAATGTTTTATGAGAGCTGTACAATATACTTAAAGACCTGACAGTTTTTCATATTCTTTCCTTACCTTGTCTTTTCAACTGTAATATTCACACATTGAGAAGTTGTTACATTTCAATGATAATCTAAGACACCCATTTTTCTGGCTAGCACAGATTACTGGTACCAATGTTGATTTTATTACTTTACTGATATATTATTTAAAATGTAGCTTTTATCTAAACTACAGAAAATTAATACTACCTTTTTCTGGTTTCTCTTTCGTTGATTTTTTGTTTCCTTCCTTCAATTTTTCTTTGGTGTATTGCTTATGTTTTCTAATCTTAAACATACCGTCCGCTGGGTGGTGGCCACATAACTGAGAAACTGAATTTGTCCTTATGCCCCAGGACAGAAACTTACCCAAAGGGAGCTTCACAGTAGGCTTTGAGCTAAAGTAGTGGCTAATTCAATCCTCTGGATTAGAATATGCCTCCAGATAATATGTTTTCTTGGCATCCATAGATCCCACTGGTGAGATGAGGAAGAGGTTGCCCCAAGAGTTCCAAGACAGAAAAACCACTCTGAGAGTGGTCATCATTCAGAATGACAGAGAAGGGCAACTTATTGAGACAGTCTGTGATCTATGATTTAGATCTTGGCAAACAATCAACAGATTTTCTTGTTCTTATTTTATTTATTTTTTCTTTCTATCTTCCATTCTGGTGTGAAATGGAAGGTGTAAGAGAAGGTGCTCAAATCCACACTGAATTTCTGAGATTGTGAATTTTAATTCTCTGTTACCAACTTCCAGTAGAACTCTGGCAGGTGACAGATCTCAGTTTTTCACTGTCTTTATTTCCTTGACTATTGGCTTACATGCCAAATTATGGAAAGTGATATACTAAGTTGAAAGTGTGCATTAACAGTCATTTTCTTAACAAAAGTAAAAAAATAAATGTTATAGAATTACACTGTACATTATACATAAAGAGTTACCTTTAGTAGACCTCAACAATTTTCCATTTTGACTGAAATAATCTAAACAATAGCACATGTATGAAGAAAATGTTAAATAAGGGTATTGGTAAGAAAAAAAATCCCTTGTCTTGGAGACAAAAAAGAGGGAAATAATGAAGAGACTCACATTTCATGAAAATAGTACATTCTTTTTTTTTTAAGATTTTATTTATATATTTGACACAGAGAGAGAGAGAGGGAGAGAGAGAGAGAGAGAGAGAGATCACAAGTAGGCAGAGCAGCAGGCAGAGGAAGCAGGCTGAGCAGAAAGCCTGATGAGGGGGGCTTGGTCCCAGGACCCTGAAATCATGATCTGAGCCAAAGGCAGAGACTTAACCCACTGAGCCATCCAGTTACCCCGAAAATAGTGCATTCTTGGTCATGTGTTAAATATTTTTACATGTGCTATTTTATTTACATGTGCTATTTTATTCAATCTTCAAAAATATACTTTGCAATTGATAGGAATTTTAGAGTGAAAGATCTCTGCCCAGGCTAGTGCTGTTTAAGAAAGGAAAAAGGCACAATAGTTTTTAGAAAATGATTCTGCCAGTGTTCATGAATTATGTTTTTATTTTTATTTTTTGCGTCCTGAGTATGGCAGAGAGGAAAAATCAGGTGAGATACTGCTACTACTGAGTAACTGAGTCAGTCGGTGGAGTTTAGGAGCTGGTAAGGTAGAAATTCATCATCAGTTTAGGTCAAAGTTTGTTCTAAATTGTAACCATAGGAAGGAGACAACGAACAAGTGTTGAAAAACAGTTTAAGTTGATTTTAAGTAGACACCCAGTAGTAATATGTATCTTAAAAATGAAACCACTAACAAACTGGAATCATTTAATGTATTTAATACATTAAAATTTCTGTGGTGGGAAAAGACTACATAGATGTGTAATTTGGCTGAGATTTCAGACAATACTTTTTTTTTCTTCTGTATGGGAGAAAACAACTGATTTGGAATATCTGAAAGAGGCAAAAGTTTAGGCGTTAGGTAACAGTCAACTTCAACAGAGATTTCAAATTCTATGCATTCAATTTTGAGCTTCATCTTGAAGGCCCATTGTTTGTCTCTTCAAGTCAAAATTGAATGCATTCCTCATGCAAAATTGAATGCATCGGAGCATATTTACATGGCCACATATGTTAAAGTTACCTTGAATTCACTGGATAGAAGGGTTCCACTAAGGTTCAGGCACGTATGAATGCTAACTGTGTAATTTAAATCTGTAGACAGTATCACCCAAAAAATATATATGTCTTTTTGTCTAAAGAAATATTCACTTGGAATCTTCACAGTGACATTAAAAGATGGCCAAGTAGAGGGGCCTGGGTGGCTCAGTTGTTAAGTGTCTGCCTTTGGCTCAGGTCATGATCCCAGAGTCCTAGGACTGAGCCCCACGTCGGGCTTCCTGCTCAGAGGGAAGCCTGATTCTCCCTCTCCCACTCCCCCTGCTTGTGTTCCTCCTCTCTCTGCCAAAATAAATAAGTAAATAAATAAATAATCTAAAAAAAGACAGACAGACGGAAAGAAAGAAAGAAAGAAAGAAAGAAAGAAAGAAAGAAAGAAAGAAAGATCTGCATTTATAGATGGCTAAGTAGAGGAACCAGGCTCTATCCCAGCAAAAAGATCGACAATTAATGATCCACAAATAAAAACAGCTCTCAGAGAGCTCTGAAATCCACATAAGAAACTTCCGTAACACAATGGAACATGAAAGTTCAGAGTAACTACACTGGGGAAGAAAGAACAGCTTCCTTTTGCATGTGTCATCCTATTCCTGAGCTGGTTTTGCCCTGCAGCAAGAGGGAACTCCCTCACTTTTTTAAAAAAGTTCCCCTCAACAGGAAAGGAATATGGTGAATGAGTTTCCCTAGCCTTTTGAGGTACCACACAAAAGCCGTCCTAAGGGTTACCTCACCCCAAGACTGGCAAAGCTCAGATATGTGTATAGAGACAGCTAGGAATAAGGAAGCAAAGCAGGGGATACTAATATCAGCCATGTTGTGAAAGCTTCTATGCCCAGTTCCTGCCAGTGACCTGTTCTGCAAATGACCCCAGATGCTCTAAACTTCTACAGATATCACTAGTTATCATTGTACTACTGTGACCTGAGTTTCCAGAAACCTGCAGGTTATAAACATAGGCATAAACCAGTAAATATTATCAACATGAATGGACTCTATTGGTGTGATACTCTGCAGTCTTTATAGCTTGGCTGAAAATACCTAATGATCAGCATAAAGAATCAGTGGAGATCTGGGAATAAAGGTTTTTTTTTGTTTTTTTGTTTTTTTTAATATGAATAAAACACATAGAAACTGGATAGCTTATTTTCTTATTACTATAATAATGTAGAAGAAGATAATTTTGCAAAAATCCATTTCATAATTCTACAAAAAACTTTTTAGCAGCTTCTCATGTAATTTGTATAGTGGGCATTAAATAGCAAGCGGCAAAATTCAAATGAAGTAGGACTTTGTTGCACATAGACAGCTTTTAGAACTAGCTGCTAATGAGTGGTGATGTTTTAGGAGGAAAAGAAAAAGAAATTGAAAAAAGTATATTGAAATAGATTATCATCTCAAAACATCACTCTCCCCAGAAAAATGCAAAAACAAAAAAAAAAAAAAAAAAAAAAACAAAAAACCAAACCCACAAAAAACTGAGTATATTGATAGAGCCTTTCTTTATTTACAAAGAGCCTTTTAAATATTTCACATTTATTCTTTACCAGTTCATCCGTTAGATACCTTTAAGCCCATAATTAAAGAGGAAGGTATTGAACCAGAGTTATGAAAAGGCCCAAGTTTGTATAACTAGTAAGTACTTAAGATGAGATTTCAACCAGCATTATTCATACAGGGAACTTGCAGAGGTTTGTCCAGTCTCATTTACTATGGTCTGAGTGTCTGGATCTCCTCCAACATTCCTATATTCAAATCCTAACCCTCAAAGTGATGATATTAGTACGTGGGATCTTTATGAAGTGGTTAGGTCGTGAGGGTGGAGCCCTCATGAACGGGATTAGTTCTCTAACAAAAGAGTAACCCAGGCTCCTTAGCTTTTTTGTTTGCTCTGTGCAGACATAAAGGGAAGTCTGTGACCTGCAAGGCAGCCCTCACAGGCCATGCTGGCACCCTGATCTTAGACTTGCAGAATCCAAAGCTGTGAGAACTAAATTTCTATTGTTTATAAGCCACCCACTCATACTGTTTTGTGATAGCAGCCCAAGTGGACTAAGATCAGACTGAAAAAAAAAAAAATGGACAATAGTGTTAGGAGCTTGGACACAAAAGCAGCCTGTGAATCTGTGAATTTGGGGAAAATTATGGACAGAAAGATTGAGTACTCAGCAGTACTCACACAGGCCATGGGCAAGTTTGGGATACAGGGACATAGAAATAGATGGCAGATGCAGGAAACCAAGAAAAAAGCTGGTGAGAATCCTAATTCTACAATAATTTCAGCAATACCAAGTAAAGGGGAGACTGAGAAGTCACATATCCGTATAGCGGTCATTCTGTCTTGTGTGATTTAAGTTCTGGAATGTTCTGTTGGTTGATTCTATCATTTCTTCTTGTGCATTTTGTTCTTTCAACTACCAACTGTGCCCTCTCATTTTAAAGAGACATTTCTCTTTGAAGATGAAATATTATTATTCATTATTGTTAATCACTTAAAGATTATTACTAGTTGCAAAAGTATTTACGAAGATGAAACACACATTTAATGCAATAGAGTCTGGGGTTTTTTGGCAGTATATTTCCTAAGCACTCTAACTGGGAAAATGAAAGGAGGTAGTATAGTCATAGAACCTTGGTATATGAAAAAAAAAACAAAGCCCTCACACCTGAAATTAAACACACCCCTTCCGTTCAGAGAGAAAAAGTGTTGGAAATATAATTATCTATTGATTTCACTTTTAACTTTTCTAATACATGTCTAGAATAGAATTGGGTTAAATGAATGTTTTTCTTTTTCACTATGAAATAGATAAATGTTAATCCTGTATTGGAAAGGATGCAAAGGATGCTCAGTAATATTACTGCCAACAAATACTTTCAAAGACTGAGTTATCCCTAATTTTATGATAGTGATAGAGTTTAGACAACTAACACTTATTGAAAATAGGTCTAATATTAAGATCACACATTTCTGCATGTTTATTCTGGATGATTGATACTAAAGTTAAGTATTAATAAAAAAATAAAACCTTATGATGTATTCAAATAACATTAATTTTAAAATTAATTGCAGCTTTTCAAGTCTAAATATACCTTGTGTATTAGTTGGGGAAACAGGTCTCCAGAGAAGCAGATCTCTCTCTCTGTCTCTCAACCCTGACTCCTGTCCCTCACTCCCTCCTCACTCCTCCCTGACCACCTCTGCATGTGTGTGTATACATATATATGTATATATATGTATGATATAGATAACATAATGATAATTGCATATTGTTTGTGTATATATGTATATGTATATGTACATATACATATATATATACTTGAGAATCCTGAGGTTGCACTTATTTCAGCAACACTGTATGTTATGTATTTGTATATAAGATTTGTATGTATCAAGAAAGAAAGAGAAAGAGAGAGATTTTAAGGAATTGGCTTCCATGACTATGGAGGCTGGCAAGTCCAAAATCTGCAGGGTAGGTTGGCAGGCAGAAGACCCATGGAAGAATTGAATTGCAGCTCAGAGCCAAAGGCAGTCTGCTTGGCAAAATCCCTTTCCTTGAGGGAAGTCAGTCTTTTTAACTATTAAGACCTTCACCTAATTGATTGAGGCCCACCCATATTGTGGGGTATAATCTGCTTTATTGAGAATCTGCTGATTTTAATCTCAATTTAGTCTAAAAAAATATAATGTCACAGAAACATCTAGAATAATATTTAGCCAAATACCTGATACTGGGGGCGCCTGGGTGGCTCAGTGGGCTAAAGTCTCTGCCTTCAGCTCAGGTCATGATCTCAGGGTCCTGGGATGGAGCCCCACGTCGGGCTTTCTGCTCAGCAGGGAGCCTTCCTCCTCCTCTCTCTCTCTCTGTCTGCCTCTCTTCCTACTTGTGATCTCTGTCTGTCACATAAATAAATAAAATATTTAAAAAAAATACCTGATACTGTGGACCAACCATGCTGTAATATAAATTCACCATCACATTATGTATAATAATTGTTAAATTATTCCCATAGATGGACTATCATGTCTCTGTTCAAAACCAGTTAAATAATATTTCTTAGAAATTAATCAATAAGAGGTAGGCTGTCACCTAGGGCAACACTAATCAAAACACTGATGACTGCACATTCTGGTATATGATATACACAAAGAAATATTGATGGCCTTGGAAACAATTCAGGTGTTCAACAGGGAATTTAACCTCCTAATATTTTGAAAGTGGTTCATTTAAAGGACTTACCAACAATGCAATTGTACTGTTTTCATGAGAAATACAAGTGATATTTCTTCTCATATTTAACATCTCAGGAATTATAATGTAGAAATGAAATACTTATTTCATAATTGGATATTAAGATATTAGAAGGTAGGGCACCTGGGTGGCTCAGTGGGTTAAGCCCTCTGCCTTTGGCTCAGGTCATGGTCTCAGCGTCCTGGGATCAAGCCCCACAGCAAGCTCTTTGCTCAGCAGGGAGCCTGCTTCCCCCACTCTCTCTCTGTCTGCCTCTCTGCCTACTTGTGATCTCTCTCTCTCTGTCAAATAAATAAATAAATAAATAAATAATCTTTTCTTTAAAAAAGGCATTAGAAGGTATTTTCATTCCCTGAAAATTGATTTTAGCTAACTTGTAGCAATTTTTGTTTATCTTGAGAAATTCTATATTTTTTTAAGAAACTAAATCAGATATGGGAAAATAAAGTATTTATTGATTTTCATGAATTACCTGTTAAAGGTATGGGGAAACACTTGTATTCAAGCTGAGTAAATGGAGTTCGTGTCTTCTGTTAGCTATTCTGGATTTACAAGGGTGTTTATTTATTTTTGATCCCAATTTCACAGCTATATGTTCTTATTTCTTGCTGAGCCTCTAGAAGCAGGTACTAAAAGGATAATTTTGATTTTCTGCAGTAACATAATTTTATCTGTTAAAAGATAATCAATTACAATAATAGTCTATAACTTTCTCGAAGAAAACATTCAGCATTCTTTCTTTTAGAAATATTTCCTGTATGTTATTTATCTAGGAACTTACAGAGAGGTTTTAAATGTTTATTTATAAGAAATTCCTATTGACAAACATGCCAATAATTCCATGGGAAATACATTGCTAGGTTTGTGACTTACCTTTCATAATCATTGAGTTTAAAATAACTTTATTTTTGTTTGATTCTGTGCTTTATTTTTTTGTAGACATATAGATGACATACAATATTACATTAGTTTCAGGTATACAATAGTGACTTAACATTTATATAGAATATGAAATACTCACCATGATAAGTGTAGTTAGTATCTGTCATCATACAAAGTTGTTACAGTGTTATTAACTATATTCCTTATGCTGTACTTCCATTCCTGTGACTTACCATTTTATAACTGGAAGTCTGTACCTCTTTATCTTCACCTATTTTGCTCATTTCCCTAATACTGCCCCTCTGGCAACCACCAGTTTGTTCTCCGTATTTGAGTCTTTTTGTTTTATTTTGTTTATTCATATGTTTTGTTTTTTAGATTCCCCATATAAGTGAAATCATATAGCATTTTTCTTTCTCTGTTTTATTTCACTTAGTGTAATACCCTATATAGGTTCACTGGACATAGTACTCAAAATGTTGAAAATGGCTATATTTCATTCTTTGCTATAGCTGAAGAATATTCCATTGTATATGCATACCATATCTTCTTTAGCCCTTCATCTGTTGATGAACACTTCGGCTGCTTCCTTATCTTGGCCATTATAAATTATGCTGCAATGAACATAGCGTTACATATTTCTTTTGAATTAGTTTTCTTTATATCTTTGAGTTTTCTTTATTTCTTTGAGAAGTGGAATTGCTGCATCATATGATATGTACACTTTTAATTTTTTAAGCAACTTCTGTACTATTTTCCATAATGACTGTACCAATTTATATTCCTGATAATAGTGAATAAAGTTTCCTTTATCCATATCTCATCAACACCTATTCTTTCTTGCTTTTTGATACTAGTCAACCTGACAGGTGTGGGTGCTATTTCATTGTGCTTTTGATTTTCATTTCCCTGGTAATTGGTGATGTTGAGCTCCTTTTCACATGTCTGTTAGCCATCTGTATGTCTTCTTTGAACCAAAAATGTCTATTCAGGTCCTCTGCCCATTTTTTAAATTGGATTATTGCATTTTTGGTTTTGAGTTGTGTGAGTTTGAAATAATTTTAATAAATTTAATTGTAAAACATCTTTTTGAAACAAACATTGGAGAAATCCATAAACCTTATGTTTTTTGACAAGGAGCAGATTTTCATCCATTCAATTATCAGGGAAATAATGTATTTTTTAAAAATGTTTATTTATTTTAGAGAGAAAGAATGTGTGTGTGTGTGTGCGCACGCTCGCATGTGCACAGGAGTAGGAGGGGCAGAGGCAGAGGGAGAGAGGGAATCTCAAGCTGATTCTGCACTAAACCAAAACCAAGAGTTAGGCACTTACCCCAGGAAACAATATGTTTTGTTAATATTTTTTCATCTCCCTTCTGAAAAATATTTGCTTATTCCTAAGCAGTATTTTGTTGACTAATTCAGTTATGTCTGGAGGGAGGAAATTCTCCATTAGAGAAACAAGGCAAAAAAAAAATCATCACAGAGATTTTATGACTCGAAAAAATATGTAGAAAGACTATATTTCTTAATGCAAATGTCATATTCAGAAAGGAAAATGATTAATCAGAAAAATGTACTGGTATTTATAAAATCTTTATGAAATTTTATTGAGTATATCTATATCTTCACTTACTATAAGTGGAAAAGAAAAAGTACCACAACATTATAATTTTAAAGCTTAAATATTTTAAGTAACTGTAATATAGAGAAAAATGAATATTTTCATGTTTTTTGCAGTCATGTTCTTTGCAAGAATTTGATCCTTATAAAACTGTTAAGATTCAGGTGTTTGTATTAATTTTTAATATATCTTTTAAAACTCAACATCTTTTATATATTTTTTAAGATTTTATTTATTTGAGAGAGAGCACAGGGAGGGGGAAGGGACAGAAGAAGAGGGAGAAGCAGACTCTCAAGTGATCAGGGAGTCTGATGCAGGACTTGATTCCAGGACCCTGTTGAAGGTAGATGATTAACTGACTGAGTCACCCAGGTGCTCCAAAACTCCACATCATTTAAATATATAGCCATTGTTCATATTGGATGGTGGCAGTGGAGTAGCAATGCTTACCATTAGCTTTGCTAGTTGTTTTTAATAATAAACTTAGAACTGAAGAATTTTGAGATATATACTACCTAAAATACTGAATATTAAAAATATTTTGGCTAATTAGGTACTTTTATCATATTAGATATCCTAAATCAGTAAAGTCAGTAAATTTTCAAAAGTTTGTTATTTTTTCAACATAAATTTTTGGAAATAGTTTTGAAAATGACAAAGAATAAAAATACCAAATTCATCTTAAATTCTCAAGATTGAATTAGAGGACACTTGAATAAAAGGGCATTAAGTGAAAATAGACATCCCATACTGTGGCTTGTTTGGTAGTATTTAGGCCATTAACCATAGCTATTTTAACTTAGTTTAATTACAAATTTAGAAATAAAAGAATACTAAGTGGGAATATGTAATTTTCATACAAAGGTATGTACATCTTTCAGTAATATCTTACCATCAGAATATTATTGTGGGAAGGAAAGCAAAGCAAAGAAAAATTAATTAATTAATTAAAATAATAAAAAGTAAAAGGAGAGCAAGGAAAAGAAAAAAAAAGGAGGAATGAAAGTTAAAAAAAAAAGAAAAACAATACAATTTTTTATCTTACACAAATGTGATAACCACTATGCTACAGAAATGATGGTAGCTTTTATCATAAGCCAATCATTCTACAAAGCACAGCTGACACATACAAAAGAAAGAAAATATAGGAGCATACACAGATATAAATTAATATTATCAGGTTGGTAAATGCATATGTGCCATTCTGCATGAATGTGAAGCAGAACAGTAAAGAGAGTGAAAACTTTGTTCAAAGGTGCTTCATAGAGTGGGTGATATGACATCTTCCTTTGGAGAAGGAATAGGAAGTCACTGAGTAAACAAGTAAACAAATCAGATTCTGGAAAGAGGGGAAAGATAGTACAGCATGCTTAGGGATATAGGGCAATAATAAAGTTATGGTAAGACCATTAAGAGTTAAAAGAAATATACAAGGGCATATTAGGAAGGACATTTATCCAGAGCTTGGATAGAATCTTTCAGGTTATGCAGAAATATGTAATAATATGAAAGGAGAAGATTTAATTCGTATTTTGGAATATGTACATTGTCTTGAAGGCTGATTAATAGAATTAGAATAAAGGAAGGAAATCCATTCTTCTACACTGGTTAAGGTAAATTCAGTTATAGCAATAGGGATGGGGGTTAGAATTGGCAAGTCTTGATAGTGGGGTTAGTAATGATAAAGAGAATGTATTTAGAAAGATAACTGAATAATTGGGTTGGGTGATTGGGTAAACCGAAGTGCCATGAAAAAAAAAAAGACGAAAAGTACAAATAATAGGTTCAGCTTTTAATTGCTTGTAGTATTTCAATGCGGGTTGGATATGATGGTAAATCTTAAAGAGAAGTCAGGATCAAAGACAAAATTTGACAGAAATTATCCAGGAAAGGTATGTAGTAAGAAATGAAGATCACTGAAAGCATGATGTCTGGAAAAAACAATCATTTAAAGCTAATAGTGAGAACATATGTAATAGTGGAGACTGAGTTCAGTTGGACAAGAACAGGTAAAAGTGATCCCTTACAAGTCATAGAGGTAAAAAGGGATTTCAGAAAGAAACAGTGGGGGTTATGGCACGAAGATTCAGAATATAGGAGGAACAAAGAGCATTAGATAGATATAGCATCCTGATCATAACTGATCAGTTATTAATTAACTGCAACGAGCTGAGAATGGCAGCTAAAATCTTTTAAAGAAACAATGCCAGGGTTGCCTGAGTGGCTCAGTCAATTAAGCATCTGCCTTTGGCTCAGGTCCTGACCCTGGAGTCCTGGAATGGAGGCTGAGTGAAGTCTGGCTTCCTGCTCAGCAGGGAGTCGGCTTCCTCCTCTGCCCCTCCCTCTGCTTCTGCTCTCTGGCTGTCTCTCAAATAAATAAATAAATAAATAAGATCTTAAAAAAAAAAAACAAATGGTGCCCAAATACTCTTACATTTTTGCTAAAATTCAAGCAGAATAAATACAAAAAAATTGTATCTAGACATATTATAGTCAAAATGCTAACCATGAAAATGTGAAAAAAATCTTGAATGTAGGCAGAGAGGAGAATAAAGACATTACATACTGGAGAACAATGATATAAAAGATGACTTCTCAGCAAAACAATGGAGAAAAGAACATAGATTAACAACTTAAAGATTCCCAAAAACTATCAGTTTAGAATTTTACATGTAGCAATGTATTTTAAATCATAAAGCACAACAAAGACATTTTAACACAAATGAATTTTTAGCCAGCAGACTTACACTATAAGAATGCTAAGGGAGGATCTTTCAATATGAAGACAAATGACATAAAATGAAACATAAGATCTCTAGAAAGAAAGAAGTGTCACCCAAACAGTAGGTAGTAGGTTAAATATTAAAATATACATACATATATATATATTCTTTATTCTTAAATTCATTACACAATAAATTATTTAATAGGAAAATTACTTAGACATCTGGAAATGGATGGTAGCTTTCTCAATCTGATAAATGGTAACAATAAAACTCCTATAGCTATCCTTTTACTGGTTGTGAAACATTTAATTTTTACTGTTAAATTGGGTAAAAGGCAAGTTTGCCTATTCTCATATTTTCTATTCATCATTGCTACACTGGAGGTTGGTCTTAGACTGTGCAATAGAGCAAAAAAGGAAAAAAGGCACAAGAAACAGAAAAGAGTAAATAGCATTTTTGCAATCGGCAAGTGACAGTTGGCAAATAGAAAATTCCTAAGAAATTTAGCATAAAACTGTTAAAAAAAAAGTGAACTTTACCTTTCTCACTGGATATAGGACCAATACAAAAAAATCAAAAATTGAAAAGACTTAAGAATTGCACCATTTACAATAGTATCAAAAAATGAAATACTTAGGAAGAAATGTAAAAAAAAAATAACATTGTTACATGATAAGAAATTAGCAAGAGAAGTTGAATAGAACCTATACAAATGAAGTAATATATCACAAATATGTTGGAAAACTGAGTTTTGTTTTTAATTCTTTTTTTGTATTGATTTGTAGGTTGAATGTCATCCAATAAAAATCCCAAAGAACTTTTGTGTATAAATTGAAAAGCTGATTCTATACTTTTTGTAGAAAAACATAAAACCTAGAATACATTTTTTTAATTTTTATTTATTTACTTTTTTAAAAAGATTTTATTTATTTATTTGACAGAGAGAAATCACAAGTAGGCAGAGAAGCAGGCAGAGAGAGAGGGAAGGAAGCAGACTCCCTGCGGAGCAGAGAGCCTGACCTGGGGCTCGATCCCAGGACCTTGGGACCATGACCTGAGCGGAAGGCAGAGGCTTTAAACCACTGAGCCAACCAGGTGCCCTGAATACATTTTTTTTAAAATCATAAAAAACTATATTAAAGACTCAACTACCTGACATAAAGGCTTACCTTTATGATAAACTTCAGTAATTGAGACTGTGGTATTACTGTAAAGATAGGAAACAAATCAATGGAACAGAATTATTCAAGAAATAGAGTCACATATATATGATTTTTTATGTAGAATTCTAGCCTTCCAAAGATGTCCACATCCTCCAAACCTGTGCAGGTAGAATTAAGACTGCCAATTAGCTGACCTTAACATAGGGAGATTATCTCAGATTATCTACATGGGTCCAGTGTAGTTACAGGGTTCTTAAAAGTAGAAGAAGAAACAGAAAAGCTTCAGAGGGAAATCTGACAATGGAAGAAAATCAGGATGATGATTTTGATGATGGAGGAGAGTGGTCATGAGGCAAGGAATGTGGGTGACCTTTAGAAGCTAGAAAAAACAAACAGATCTCCTCTAGAGCCCCCAAAAGGACCACAGCCCTGCCAACAGTTTAATTTGGCCTAGGAAGACCCATATTGAAATCCTAGCTACAGAACTGTAGGATAATTACTTCATGTTATATCCAGTCATTACATTTGTGGTAATTTGCTGTAGTTTCAATAGACAAAAGGAAAAGTGGAAAGAAAAAGAAAAGTAGAGTAAGGAGGAATTGGTATGCAGGGGGGAAAACTTACTAAATAGTTGGTTAGGTAAGTCTAATTGAGAAGATGAGAATTAAGCAAAAACCTGAAGATCTGAAGAGGTAAGTGACTTAGTTGAGTATCTGGAGGATAAGCAAAAAAACAGCTATAAAAGCTTAGAGCAGGGATGTTCCTGGCATGTTTGAAAATAGCATAGCAGCCAGTGTGACTGGAAAAGTGTGGACAAAGTGGAGAGTGGTAGGAGAGGACTGAGTCATTGGCTTACATTTTAGACTGATCTCTATTGCAAGGTAAGAAATGCAAAAAGGAAATCATAAATGAATAACAGAAAGTTGTATGATCAATGGATTGGCACTCTTAATGGACTTGAGAGCATGTTGGATTTGGGAATACTAGAAAGAATGAGCTTGAATCAGGAAGAAGTGGTCAGAGACGAGGATACATGCCTTTGGATTTATGAAACTATCACTCTTAGTAGTAACACCAAGGTCTGCTTTCATGGATGACCATGGGAATGAGTGGTTGAGGTAGGGTTGACACCATCATTGGTGAGCTGTGGGTAGAAAGGAAATACCAAAGGGAATAAAAGATTGTTTTTATTTTATTTTTTTAAAAGATTTTATTTATTTATTTGACAGAGAGATCACAAGTAGGCAGAGAGGCAGGCAGACAGAGATGGAAGCAGGCTCCCCACTGAGCAGAAAGCCCAATGCCAATGTGGAGCTTGATCCCAGGACTCTGAGATCATGACCTGAGCTGAAGGCAGAGGCTTAACCCACTGAGCCACCCAGGTGCTCCAGAAAGATTTTTTTTTTTTTTTAAGATTTTATTTATTTATTTGACAGACAGAGATCACAGGTAAGCAGAGAGGGGGGAAGGGAAGCAGGCCCCTTGCTGAGCAGAGAGCCTGATGCGGGGCTCCATCCCAGGACCCTGAGATCATGACCTGAGCCGAAGGCAGAGGCTTTAAGCCACTGAGCCACCCAGGTGCCCCAGAAAGATTGTTTTAGAAGTGTAAATTGGTATAACCATTCCAGAAATGGAACAGATCACTAGAAGTTAAGGAATAAACAGGCTTTGTTAAATGACAGCAATCAAGGTTATAAAACTTATAAGTAAATGAGTATCCAAGCTGGATTTTTTTAGAGGATAGTAAGGCAGAATTTTATTTTTATATTATTTATTTATTTTATTTTATTTTATATTTCTTTTCAGGGTTCCAGCATTCATTGTTTATGCACCACACCCCGTGATCTATACAATACGTGTCCTCCATAATACCATCACTAGGCTCACCCAACCATCCACTTCCTCCCTCCAAAACCCTCTGTTTGTTTCTCAGTCTCTCATGGTTTGTTTCCCCCTCTGATTTCCCCCAACTAACTTCTCCTCTCCATCTCCCAATGTCCTCCATGTTATTCCTTATGCTCCACAAGTAAGTGAAACCATATGGTAATTGACTCTCTCTGCTTGACTTATTTCACTCAGCATACTCTCTTCCAGTCCCGTCCATGTTGATACAAAAGTTGGGTATTCATCCTTTCGGATGGAGGCATAATACTCCATTGTATGTATAGACCATATCTTCTTTATCCATTCATCCATTGAAGGGCATCTTGGTTCTTTCCACAGTAAGGGAGAATATCTTGAAGGAACAATGAGAAGCCCAGTCATAGGAAGCCCAGTGAGCCAATTTGAAGAACAAACAAACAAAACAACAAAGCAAAACAAACAAAAACAAACAAAGAAAACAGGTCCCAAGGGAGCAATAATGGCAAAGGATAGCCAATTTTATAGTAAGAAAAAAATCGATGGATTTGAGGTTAACATTTTCCAGATCTCACACCAATTCATTTGATCTGAAACTATTTTTGATAACATAATCCTACCTGTAACAATATCTGGGAAATGTAGTTTTCAGCTTTCTAAGTTGCACAGAACAACTTTTGAGGAGGTGGGAATCAGTCAACAACTAATCACATTCAAATTAATTTTGGTATCCCTTTTGAATCTTGAAAGCTTGCTGAATTTAAAGGGACTTAAGTTCCTTCTATCATCTGCTTCACATTTGTAAAATGTTATTTCTGTCCTCAAACTCGAGTTATAATCCAAGATGGTTGGTACAGCCACCATCAACATGTGCTCATTTTATGAAAAAGATAAAGGGAAAAGCAGGAAATGGTCGAAATATGTGCTTCCTAACTGACCAAACTGCCTTCCACCAAATACCAAATACTCTTTTTAATGTCACTGACGACAATTTAGTCACATGCCCATATTTAGCTATAGCGGAGGCTAGGAAATGTATTATTTTGGCTGGGAACACTGCTTTATTGAATAAAATTAGGATTCTATTTCTAAGATAGAAAGGATAGAGGATATTTGGAAGCCATCTATGTTTCTGCAAATTTGGGGATAGCAGGCAGGCTTTAGGAGGATTCACATGAATGAAGTTGAATAAACCGTGGGACTTTTCTTTAAAGAATTTAACATTAGATGATTATGTTATAGCATTAAGAAAAATGCAACTCATATTGGGCAATAATTACGAACTATATGTATTTTATAAACTAAAAAAAGAATTGATAACAACAGGTAATTGTGTCATAATATATTTATAGTAATTCTTCCCTAATGGTTCTGTAATTGTGAGAAATATTGATATGTTTGTCATATCTTGTATACATTGATTTTCGTATCTTAAATTTCAACATATTAAAAAAGTACGTCTTTTTTTTTTGTTCTTAGATCAATATTCTGTGGTATTAGTAAGAATTTGTTCTTTATTAATGTATATATTAAGCATCTATAATAGGTCAGATGTTATATGTGGGAAAGTTATAGTGGTGATCAAGAGCAGCACTATATAGGTTTAAGAAACACAGTTTGTTCTTCACCTCCAGTGGGAAGAACACCATTTGTTCTTCTCTTCCAGTGGGGAGAAGAAACATTTGAACACGAATATTTGTAATGCCTTGAGAAATGATGTACCCAGTGTTATGCAATCATATACACAGAGATATCTATGGAATGATGTATGGAATAACAGGTAAGTCTCTCTGGAAGAAATGATGCTTAAGTTGAAATCTAAATGGTAATTCTGATCTAGGAAGGTGAGGAGAAATCCAGTAGAGTAATAGATACGGGGAAGAGCAAACAAAAAGTCCATGAGGAGAAAGAAAGGAATGAAGGAAAACCAGTGGCAAAAGATGAAATGATCTGTAAGGTTGATGGAGTTCAGATTACAAAGGTAAGGTATTTTTAGGTCATATAAGATTTTGAGCTATATGCTACAAGTGACAAAAAGACTGTGGTGAGTTTTGTGTAGGAAAGGGATGTGATCAGATTTGCATTTCACAATAATTAATGGGAATGTAAAGTGAAGCCTGAATTTGAAGAGAATATTGAGGCAGGACACCCTTAGATGACTGTAGATGATACTTAAATTCAGTTAGGAACAGGGTATCCAGATGAATAGGATAAATGGATAATGAGGAAGGGACATGGATCTTTTAAAAGATATTGTTGAAATTATGGAGTACAAGATAGGGGAGTGAAGGGTGGCTGAGAGACAGGGAAGAGTGAAAGGAACCATATGATGAAGATTTTATTTATTTGTTTGTTTGTTTATTTATTTTTTAATGTATGTAGGTGCAAAATGTGGTTTTATTAAAGCATGGGGATATGGCCTGTAGGAAGAAAGAGCCCGCTGTGATGGAGATTTTAATGATAAGAAATAATAGGTATGAACAAAGCATTTGAGAGATCAGAACAGAAGAGCCCAGATTATCTGATTTAGTGATTTGAGAGAGAGATTTTTAGGTGATAAAAGGTAGGTGAGGAAGAGTGTTGAGCAGAGTGCAAAGAAACAACAACAACAAAACATTGGAGATGTGTGGGTTAAAAAGCAGGGAAGCCAGGATATTGAGTGGATCATATACCTTTTCTTGATGTGTGGAGGAAGACTCTGAGCCAAATGACAAGTTTTCTGTGAATAAAGTGGGGTACCTGGTTGGAAGAAAATCAGCGGAAACTAGCAGAGATGGAGGCGGAATCTCACAAAGTAGCATAAAAGACGGAGGTTTGTTTTGTTTTGTTTTGTTTGTTTTTATGTATACTTTTATAAAAAATATGAAGTAGTAACATCACTGAGGATTAATGGGGTCCACTTCTAACTTTTCACAATTATGATGAATGTTGGAGTAAGAAGAGATTTTATAAAAACATAAAAACTCAGGTTCAAAGGGTGGAAGTAAGGTTTGGTAAAATTGTTTAAGAGTGCAGGGAAGGGTTATTTCTGACTGGTGCCTGGCAGAATTGGTCATGCAAAGAAGGGTGGCAAGAAAAGACTTTTTGCTATCAAAGAGGTGGTTGACAAGAGAATATACCACCAACATTTGCAAGTGTATCCTTGGAGTAAGCTTCAAAGAGAGTGCCCCTTGGACACTCAGAGATTCAGAAATTTACCATGAAGAAGATGGGAACATCAAATATGCCTATAGACACCAGGCTTAACAAAGCTGTCTTGGCCAAGGGAATAAGGAAATGTCTCCTATGATATCGGTGTGTCGTTGTCCAGAAATGAAGATGAGGATTCCCCAAACAGGGTCTATACATTTTTTACCAATGTACATGTCACTATTTGTAAAACTCTATGATCAGTGTGGATAAGAATTAACCAATGATTGTCAATAAAATTATAAAACCACACACACGCCAAGAAGTGTCGGGAGAGGTCTTAGAAAGTATGGGAAGGAAAGAAAGCCCTTGAAAATTGGGTTTGGAATGAATTTGCATCAACATATTGCATCAATATGAAAAGAACTTGAGGTTAAGAATAATTATTTAAAAAATTTATATATTGACTAATTAAAAGGGAAATAAGAAAATATATATTTTTTTCTTTTAAAAACTTGTGAGAGAATTATTTCTTGCTGGAATTATGTTATTTCATTAAGTCACTGCAACATTTAGTTCTGATATATGTAGTATGCAGACTTTCAATTAATATTGTTTACAATCCTCAATTTTTCTTGTTAGGATTTCTTTTTGGCCATATATTCAGCATGACTCAAGAACTCTTTGTTTACATTTGCTAGGGGCGCCTGGGTGGCTCAGTGGGTTAAGCCGCTGCCTTCGGCTCAGGTCATGATCTCAGGGTCCTGGGATCGAGTCCCGCATCGGGCTCTCTGCTCAGCAGGGAGCCTGCTTCCTTCTCTCTCTCTCTGCCTGCCTCTCAGTGTACTTGTAATTTCTCTCTGTCAAATAAATAAATAAATTAAAAAAAAAAAAAGAACTCTTTGTTTACATTTGCTAAATTCACTATATTTAATGAAAATCCCTTGTTAACGTGTGAAGTTAGAAATACCTTCTATACCTTCTGTCCAGAGTTAGATCTGGGCTAAACTGGTCACGTATTTTATTTTTTGGGACAGAATAAAGAGATCAGTGTTTCTTTTCTCATAAATCTATGTGAAAGAGTTTTGCCAACTGCTTTCATTTATTAATCTTGCTATAGTGATCAAACAAATTTGCCATTTTTATAAATTATAGGGAACATGCTATTTTTCAGTCATGCTTTAAATTTGACTTATTTTGTTAGTAAACAAGTATTGAGGCATAGCCACATATGCAACAATAAGTGAAGGACTTTTGGGGAATAATGAAAAACATGTATCTTCTAGGAGTTTAAAGCTTTATTGCCTAAGCATGGCCCATGCACATGAATCAGTTTAAAAACAATATATTGAATTACGAAAAGTTAGTCATGTACTACAGATTATATGTCACTTTAAAAAATGATGAAAACAGAGTTCTATAATCAAAATAGGTATTTTGGAAAGGAAAAATGGGGAATGAGTTTTTTTTCTTTTTACTTGTAATTACAGCTCTTTTGAAAATCAGAACCTCTTTTTCATGAGTAATGTCTTTTCGTTCACAATGAGTTGCAATAGAATTCTTTAGCTATTAACACAAGCCTAGTAAGAAAATTAGATGAATAAACTTTTTTCAGAGTGCCAGTGAAAAGACTTGAGTTTATATGTCAGTTCTATTTTTATCAGCTTTTTGACTTTTGGTAGTTTCATTTTGTATGGAAATAGGGATAATAACTAATATAAATATGATGATTAAATAATATGCATTGCTACTAAATGTATGTTAACAAATGCATTGCTGAGGAAATAAAGATGTGATTCTAATTTCAAGAATGTAATAAGCAGCAATATTTTTATTATTATTTGGATTCCATGTATTGGAGCTGTTTTTTAACAGTAGAGAACAGTGTGACTGCTTGAAAAACTCACCATTCTACTGTAAAATCTAGGAGCTTTTACCTTTTTATTTGGTTTTATTCATGGACACCTGTTGTGAATATATGTTACCTGTACTGTTGCTATGGAAAATATGGAACACTGTATGTGAAATATATGGGAAAGGATAAAAGACTGGAGAACAAATGGGAACAATAAAATGGTGATATTATTTCTGCAGTTTCTTCTAAGTTCCCCAGCATAGGAAGAAAAGGAGGATATTCAGTTTTCATAATAAGCACCAAAATATGGTGTGTCCCCAAACTGTAGTGTCAACAAATGTAGGGGCAGCAGAAATGATTAGACTTCTGAGTTAAACTTAGACTAGTAAATATTAATATTTAAAGTCAAACACCAATAAAATCCACTTCTTAAATGCTTGGTAGTTTCTTACAAAATTTAAAAAAATATATTGCTTTACCTTTTGTTCAGTAAGTTCTACTAAGTTCAAGGTGTGTTTTTACTATAAAATGAAGGATTCCATCATATTCTGAATCAAAATTGAAATTTTGATGTCCTCATCAAATGTTCTCTTACCTCCTTCAAAGTTCAGTTAACAACATTTACTTGCTCTGCTATTCAGGGCTCAGTAAACCTGCTTGAGCAGATGTGCTGATTATTAATCAGCCTGTGACAGCCCTCAGATTCTGCAGAAATTTGTTTTGCAGTGGTGCACACATCTGCACTATATACCTTCCCTTGGTGATGGAGAGACCGCTAGAACCATATTTTCTTTTGTAAAGGTACACACCTTAATCTGAAGTTTTATTTTCTTTACAAGAGCCATATATCATATGGGAGAAAGACACTCTTTCTTTGGTTTTTAATAAACTCAGAGAGTACATAGTTTCACCACATTTGGGTGAATGCTCAAGATCTTACCTTCCCAACAATACACTGGTTGGGTTTATCTTGAAGGAGCAATCAAAAAAACCTTGTACAAAGTGACTTTGTTACCTCTGAAATACAGGAACATGCTCTACATGCTCTCCCAAGTCCCGTTGTAAGGCATACTCTGTGCAATAATCTAAGGCATGTTTGACCTCAGCAAATCCATCAATTGCTGTCATTATTTTTATTCAAGAAATTCTGAATTCAATAGTTAACCATCTCCATAGATGAATCTCTTCTGATTTTATGCATTTTAATATATTTTATGTTCTTGGAATTTTTACATGAATATCACTTTACATTTCTTATTCAAATTAAATTTTATATGCCAACAGGAGGATCTAAGTTGGATATGAATTCCTAACCTAAAACTATTTCTCACTATGTATTATTTCTTTGTTCTTTCACTCTTACGTATCACAATTTGAAACATCTTTCTTTCTTTTTTTTAATGATTTATTTATTTATTTGACAGATGGAGATCACAAGTAAGCAGAGAGGCAGGCAGAGAGAGAGAGAAAAGCAGGCTCCCCGCTGAACAGAAAGCCTGATGCGGGGCTCCATCCCAGGACCCTGGGATCATGACTTGAGCTAAAGGCACAGGCTTTAACCCACTGAGCCACCCAGGCGCCCCACATCTTGCTTTCTTAAGGAAAAGACTATGGTTTGTGTATAACTTAAGAGTGAAAAGTTATTTCGCAGTATTATATTTAACTCTTTTTTTGAATCCACAATGTATTATGTAATTTTTTTACATTTATCACCTTGTGATACTATTATTTATTATTACATGTAATTAAAATATTATTCTGGTTTTCCAATTTTGTGTTTCAAAAATGGGGATTCATGACTATAATAATCTCTTTCAATAGAAGCAATGGCGGTAGTATGTGCAAAAACCAATATTTAAATATAAAATCTGGATTTTGTTCATTTTATTTTTCATATAAAGAACCGATAAGTAAAGAAACTCTAAAGGAAACTGATAAAGCTGTTGAAGTATATGGTTTCTGGATCTCAGTGATTGGGTTATTATTTTGTCTCAGACATTATACTCTCTGAAGTTAAAAGTGAATTATTTTCAACTAAGAATTAATTAAACAATTACTCATGGCTGGAATTAGAAACTCTATGGCACTCCTTTGGTTGTAGTGTTCAGAAAGGGAACATCATTGTCTGGAAGGGAGATGAATACATGCCATAAGACATCTTTTGCTGTCAGTGTTGTTTTCTTGTGCTTTTATTATTGTATTGTAGGAAGGACTAGTATAAGTATATCCCATTAATTGCAGTGTGGTAAATCAACTTCAGTAAGAAATGAACCTAAATAAAAAAAGTTAAGGAAAGTATCTTATCTTGATAATTGACAACATATTTAATAGAGCTAGCTCAGGGAAAATTTGTAAAGTTAGTGAAGTTTGGTTTGGGGGCTTCCCATAACCTCTATTCTTCTAATACATTTTCTGTTTATCCTTTGACCTCGTGAGGCCCTTCTGTGCCAGACCCTGTTCTCCTAGTATTTATATCCACATTCTAGTTCTTCTGGAGTTTTTTCAGGGCTAATGCTAATTGCTAGTTTTGACTTTATATAGACTCTGGAAGGATTGAAGAGATGCTGAGTCACCAGACAATACTTTCAGGCTGTATATAAAGTCAAAACTATTTTTCCAAGACTAAGATTGTTTTGTGGAGTTTTCCAAAGGATATGTGACTTATTATTACAATAGGTTGGATACAGAGCTGATATGACAAACCAAATGTCTTCTATTAATCCAGACATTAAAGAGATTTACAAAAATGTAAAGCAATGAACCCCTCTCACCATTCTTCTTGTTTTGGAAAATATAAGTGGGTAGTGTATGTAAGTACCTGATAATTAGCTTTTTTTTAAAGATTTTATTTATTTATTTGACAGACAGAGATCACAAATAGGCAGAGAGGCAGGCAGAGAGAGGAGGAAGCAGGCTCCCTGCCCAACAGGGAACCTGATGTGGGGCTCGATCCCAGGACCCTGGGATCATGACCTGAGCAGAAGGCAGAGGCTTTAACCCATTGAGCCACCCAGGTGTCCCAATAATTACCTTTTTTGATTATAATATAAGTGCCTGACATTAACCTTTAATTGCTAAGAAATCTATTTTAAAGACATCTATCTAGAATAAACATGTTGTCAGCTACACAACTACATAAAGAGCCAGGCTGTCTTACCCAGGAAGTTGCCCCCTTTTAGAAAACCCTGGGTAACATAGATTATTGATGGCTAGAGTTACCCTGCTTTTCCTTTTCCTGCTCTTTAATTCCTACTCTTATGTTTTAAATTCACCAGTAAAGTGACCCCCTTCTTGACCCCAGTAAGGGCAGAATGCCAAGTCTATTCTCTCTCTACCTCACTGTGTGGCCCCGGGCAAAGCCTGTACCCTTCAGGACTTGTGAGTAATAAATAAATCTTTTTCTTTTCCCCAAAGTTCCCTGATGGTTGTTGCTGAGGTGTGTCTTAAAATCAAGATAAGAACCACAGGGATACCTGGGTGGCTCAGTGGGTTCAGCATCAGACACTTCATTTTGGCTCAGGTTATGATCTCAGGGTTCTGGGATGGATCCCTGCCTGGAACTTGGCTCTCAGCAGGGAGTCTGCTTGAGGATTTCTCTCCCTCTCCCTTTGCCCCTACCCTCTACTCATGCTCACTTTCTCTCTCTCTCTCTCTCAAATGAATGAATAAATTAAAAAAATAAATAATAAGATGAACCATAAAAGCTGGTGCACTCACAACACTGGTTTGGGTTGGAGAACTGTCTATGGAGGCACCCACAAATAGCAGGAGCCCAGGTGAGTGCCCACAGACCTTTCCATGGATGGCATCACCATCTGTATGCTGAGACTGACACAAAACAATGTATTTTTCATTAAAAGTTTGACATTTATGTTAATGTGCAAATGGTTTATTATTGTTCTTTTAAAAGCAATCAATAGGGGTGCCTGGGTGGCTCAGTGGGTTAAGCCTCTGCCTTCTGCTCAAGTCATGATCTCAGGATCCTGGGATCAAGCTCCACATCAGGCTCTCTGCTCAGTGGGGAGCCTGCTTCCTCTCTCTCTGCCTGCCTCTCTGCCTACTTGTGATCTCTCTCTGTCAAATAAATTAATAAAATCTTAAAGAAAAAGCAATCGATAAAAGTTTATAGAATTTATCAGGTTGTATTTCTAATGCTAAATATAGAGAGCTATAGCCTGCATAAACAAGAGTTCCTTGGGATCCTTGATCAATTTTAAGAATGTAAAGGGATCCTGAGACCAAAAGTTTGAGAGTCACTGTGCTAGACAATTTGAAACACTGAGTGGTGATGAATGGAGTATTAAGTGAGTAATATTTCAGTTAATACATTTGTATATTATAGGAGCATTCTGGAATATTGAGGCTTTGCCCCAAAGTAATAAACTTAAGTATGATTTTAAAAATTTTGGCAAGCTATTAAGAAGATTTTATCATGGGTCTGAGGGAGGAAAGTGGTCAGGGCAGACAATTACCATTCTATAATAGACAAGGAATCTATTTATTTGTTGCAGAGTTGGCAGTGATGGATTTTCAGATTCTGAATGCAGCTTACTGACTCTACCATGATATGGGTTTTGTACTTTAAAAGTAGAGCAGGTAGCAGATGGAACCCCATGTGTCTTAAACCATTTTCTGAACTTGTGAATGTTTTTTTCTGCTCCTAAAGGATCACTATAATTACATGTGCTATTTTTGCTAGTTCTATGGAAGAAAAAATTTCCAAGTTACGTCAAAAAAGCTTGTTCTAATTTTATTTATTTAGTTATTAAAGCATGATGACATTACTGAGATACCTAAATACTTAAATTTTATTAAGCAATTAATTTTTTTATGACTGAATATCTTCTCTTGAACTTAAATAATGTACCAGGTGAACTGGGAATATAAAATTTAAACTGTAAAAATGTACATATCCAATTTTAATAATGTGAGTCTTTGTTGAAAATCATATTAATCATTCCTTGAAAGCTTGGTGAAAATGACCTTTGAACTGCCTGGATGGAAAAATCTAAATGTAACAAAAGAAGGGAAAAAAGAACATAAGAAGATAGCCATTGAATGGTATGTTTTATACATATATATATATATATATATATATATATATGCTTTTTTTTAAAGGTGTATTTCTTTTAAAGAGAGAGAGATTGAGCTTTGAGGGAGGGGGTAGAAGGGAGGGGAGAGAACTTCCTGAGCACGGAGCCCTATGAGAGTGCTGGATCTTATAACCCTGAGATCAGGACCTGAGTGGAAATCAAAGTCTGTCAGGTAACCAACTGTACCTATTGGGCCACCTGGGTGCCCCCAATTGGTCTGTTTATAAAAACAATATAAATGTTGAAAATTTTAATTTAAATATGATGAAGACATTTTTCTGCTCAGAATTTTTATTTTTATTTACTTATTATTATTTTTAAAGATTTTATTTATTTATTTGACAGAGAGAGACATAGTGAGACAGGGAGCACAGAAAAGGAGAGTGGGGAGGGAGAAGCAGGCTTCCTGCTGAGCAGGGAGCCCTACGGAGGGCTCCATCCCAAGATCCTGGGATCATGACCTGAGCAGAATGCAGATGCTAAACAACTGAGCCACTCAGCTGCCCTAGAATTTTTAATTCAGTTTGTAGATATTACACATGAATTGCCAGCATATTTTGTTTGGCATGTTTCATCCAAACCTTTAAAATTAAGATAGCTTTAAGTTTACGTAAATTAAAAAATATTTTATATATATATATGTTATATATGTATTTCGTGTTTTATACATATTGTATTTATATTTTATATATGTATTATATTTCTTTATGTATGTATTATATTTAAATTTTATTGATATATAGTATAAACCCATATTTTTTCTTTATTTTATATATATTAGATTTTATAATCTCTATATTTTATATATGGATGATATTTATATATTTTTAAAGATTTTATTTATTTATTTGAAAGAGAGAGCATAAGCTAGGGGAGGGACAGAGGGAGAGGGTGAAGCAGATTCCCCACTGAGTTGGGAAGCCCTGACCAGGCCTTGATTCCAGGACCCCGAGCTCATGACCTGAGCCGAAGTCAGACATTTAATTGACTGGGCCACCCAAGTGCCCCCCATGATATTTCTATTTTATTTATACATATGTTATATTATATATCCATATTGAGTAATGGGAAAAATTAAAATATATTATCAGTTCTTTAAAGGAGTAAAGGTGGGGCGTCTGGGTGGCTCAGAGGGTTAAGCCTCTGCCTTCGGCTCAGGTTATGATCTCAGGATCCTGGGATCGAGTCCCACATCGGGCTCTCTGCTCAGCAGGGAGCCTGCTTCCTCCTCTCTCTCTCTCTGCCTGCCTCTCTACCTGCTTGTGATCTCTGTCTGTCAAATAAATAAATAAAATCTTTAAAAAAAAAATAAAGGAGTAAAGGTAATATTCTAGGTCAATTTTCCCAAATACCTGTTCGGATAGAGTATTCCCATGGAATTTTATAAAAGTTCAGCTAAAAAACATTTTTATGAAATAAGCCTTGGGAATATTGCATATTTTTTCTATCTTGGAGAATTACAATGCACGTTAGCTTTTTTAGTACTCAGAAGTTTTCCAGTAAAGAGACATGTGTTTCTTCTCTGGTGTGTTTGTGTATTTGTAATTTGATCTTGAAAACACTTGTTTTGGAACATCAATGAACAATTCTAAATTATAGATTTATGTATCTAAGAAAACAATTTGAATGGATTATTACAGTGTCTTTTAATTTGAGTAAAACTTGAATTTGCCATTTCTAAGTTTCTTCTTGCCTGAAATTAAGAAAAAAAAAATTCTTGTTTAAACAAGAAAAAATGGATTCTGTAAGAGTGCTTTGTGAATAAATTTCATCTGGACAAATATAAAATATTTCACCATATTAGAAATATGGTGACTGTGTATTATTCATATATAAAGCTATAAAAATAATTCTCTGCATTTGTCATGTCTTCTACCTGCCTTTTGCCCCAACAGGTTTAGATATTAAAGCATTCATACTCATATGTTGTTGTCTTTTTAAAACCTTAAATGCTATAAATTGTTTTGATGTGTTATCTCAGTTATCTCTTAAAGAGTATTTTATTGGATAGATTTAAATTTTCTAAATGGTGTATGGATATGGATAGATAATTAGTGAAGGAAACTGAATTAAGATTGCCTTTTAAGTATAATTATCTTACTTTGTGTTTTTGTGATGTGTTAATGTGTTACCCATCTTGTCCAATAAGATGTGACATAAAGTCCAAGGAGACTAGGAAATTATTAACCTAAATGCCCGTAATGAAAGCTATTTTATTTTTTTAATGGGAGATACTTTTAATAAATAATTTTTTAAAATGTGAAATTAAAGATACTTATGTTTTCTCTATTTGGGATCATCAAAGTTAGAATTCAAGAGGAATCTTGCTTTATAAAATTCTTTTGCAATTTAATAGATATCTTGTTGGACCATGTATGCATTGAGCTTAAACAATTGTTTATAATTAAATAATAGTAGAGTTTAAGTAATTTTTTTCCAAATTGGTTAGAATTTTTCAATACCAAATTGTTCAATATCATAACCATATAGCCACATGTGGCTATTGAGCAATTGAAATGGGAGTAGTCCAAATTCAGATGCGTTGTAAGTGTAAAATACACAGTAGATTTTGAAGTCATATGAAGTAAAGTTTGTAAAATATATCATTAATATTTTTATTTTTTATATTTTGAGATAACATTTTGCATATGTTGTGTTAAATAGAATATATTATCTAATTAGTTTTACTTATTTTACTTTTTAAATGTAATTACTAGACATTTAATATGGTTCTCATATTTCTATTGAGTAACATTGCTATGACAGATCATTGTGAAGTCTGGAAATTAAAAAAGCTTTACAACTTCCTTTCCACCTTTCTATCTTTTATTCTTCTTCTTCTTTTTTTTTTTTTTTTTTGAGTTCCCTTGTTAGACTTAGAGCCAAAGTAGAAAGTTGAATAAAAATGGTATGAGAGCAACCATTCTTACTTTTTTACTTCTCTCAGGGAAATAAATAAGTAAATAAAAATAAGGGTTTTAATATTTTACCATTGTGTTAGGAGACCAGAGAAACAATAGGGTGTGTATATATATATATATATCCTTTATTTATATAAAGGAATCATCTCACATCGTTATGGAAGTGGCAAGATTGAAACACTTTGGGCAAGTCGGGGGATGAACATTTTAGTAAGTGTTGATGTTGTGATTCTTGATCCTAAAATGTGCAGAACAGGCCAGAAAGACTGGAAGCTGAAACACTTCTATGTTGCAGTCTTGAGTCCAGATTTCTTTTTCAGGAAAACTCAGTCTTTGTCAGAAGACCTTCAGCTGATTAAATGAGGCCAATCCACATTATGGAGGGTAATCTTTTTACTCAAAGTCGATTTAAATGTTAATCACAAAGGATAAAGGAGCTTAAAATGTTAATAACATTGAAAAAATACTTCATACTTAACATTTAGACTGATGTTTTTGATCAAACAACTAGACACCATAGCTTAGCTAAGTTAACATAAAATTAACCATCACAACCATTAAATAAGATTTTTTTTGTTTTCGTTACCATATTGAACCAATTCCAGTATTTTCATCATTTTATGAGAGATATTTCTAGCATAAATGACTAGCACTTTTTTCCAATTATTTTACTGCATCTATTGAGATGAACATGTAAGTTTTGCAATTTATTCTGTTATTGTGGCAAATTCCATTTATTGATTTAAATTTTTTTTTAAATTTTTTTTATAATTTTTTTTTATGATTTTATTTATTTAACAGACAGAGATCACAAGTAGCTGGAGAGGCAGACAGAGAGAGGAGGAAGCAGGCTCCCTGCTGAGCAGAGAGCCTGATGTGGGGCTGGATCCCAGGACCCTGGGATCATGACCTGAGCCGAAGGCAGAGGCTTTAACTCACTGAGCCACCCAGGTGCCCCTATTGATTTAAAATTTTAAACCAGTCTGGAATTCCTGGTTGTTGCAGTTAATTATTTCTTTTTAATCTATTTTTGTACCCATGTGCTAATATATTTTATTTCATTGTTCATGAGAGATGTTTCCTTTCTTCAAATTTTTTTGAAACTCAGGTTTGAAATGAATGTTATGACAAGCTCAAAAAATGAATTTAAGTGCTCTCTTCTCTGTTTTCTGAAAATATTTGTAAGATTATTTTTTCCGTAAATATTTGGTATAAACTTAGCAGTACAATCATTTGTACTTGGAGTGCTCTTTGTGGGAAAGGTTTTAATGAGTAATTCATTTTTTTTGAACTGTATGTTTATGTGGATTTTCTATGTAATATTGTGTCAATTTTGGTAAATTGCGTTTTTAAAGACATTTGTGCATTTAAGTTGTAAAACTTATTGGAACAAGGTTCTTTTTGTCGGTGTCTTCCATTATTTTGATACTTCAAAGCTTGGCAATCTAGAGTGATATCCCTCTCATCCACCATATTGATAATTTGTGTTTATCTCCTTTTTGCCTTATTCAGTACAAGAGATTTACCCAATCCATTAAACTTTAAAACATTTTTAACTTTGTACATTTTCTTGACTGGATTCTATTTAATTTTATATTGCCATGATATCTTACTTTCTGCTTTCTGCTTAGTTATGCTGCTTTTTATTTTATTTATTTATTTATTTATTTATTTATTTTGTTTTTGACACATCAAAAGTTGTACATAATTAATGTATAAAACTTGATGAGTTTGGAGGGAAGTATTTATCTGTGAAACGTGACACAATCTATTCCATAAACTATGCATCACCTACAAAAGTTTCCTCCTGACTATTTATTTATTTATTTATTATTGTTAATGTCATAAGAACACAGTATCTACTTACCTTACAAATTTTTAAGGGTGCAATATAATAAGGCTAATTAAAAGCTCTATGCTGTAGAGTAGCAGATCACTGGGGGTGACTCATCTTCTATAATTGGGAATTGGTATCCTTTGACTAAAACTCCCAGTTTTCCTTTCCTCTCTAACCACTGGCCACCATTTCTTCTCTGCTTCTATGAGTTTGCCTATTCTAGGTTCATAGTATAAATAAGTGGTATCTTGGAGTACAAGTCCTCCGTGTATAGCTCAATATCATAGATAATACTCAGCATAATGTTCTCCAGGTTCATCTATGTTGTCACAACTGAGAGTATTTCACCTTTTTAAGAATGAAATACTATTCCATTGTATGTATATACCACATTTTCTTTATTCATTTACCCATCACTGGACATTTAGGTTGCTTCTGTATCTTGGCTATTATGAATAATTCTGCAAATATCTGAGTGCAAATATCTCTGAAATCCTGAGTTCAAGTCTAGATAAACAGACAAAAAGTGGGATTGCTGGAACATGTGGTAGCTCTTTTTTTTTTTTTTTTTAAGATTTTTATTTATTTATTTGACAGAGAGAGATCACAAGTAGGCAGAGAGGCAGGCAGAGAGAGAGGAGGAAGAAGGCTCCCCGCCGAGCAGAGAGCCCGATGTGGGGTTCGATCCCAGGACCCTGAGATCATGACCCGAGCCGAAGGCAGAGGGTTAACCCACTGAGCCACCGAGGCACCCCACGTATGGTAGTTCTATCTTCAGTTTTTTGAGGAACCTCTATACTGTTTTCGATAATGTCTGTACCAGTATGGAGGTTCCAGTGGCTGTAAAAATTTCCATTCCTACCAACAGTATAATAGGGTTTCCATTTCTCCACTTCCTTGACAGCCAACCCTTGTCATGCTTTGACTTTTTGCTAATAGCCTATCCTATTGTAGTTTTGATTTGCATTTGATGATTAATGATATTGATTCCCTTTTCAAACCATTTAGCCATTTTTGTGTCCTGTTTGGAGAACTATCTGTTTAGTTCCTTTGTACTTAAAAAAGTCAGTTTTTGTTTGTTTGTTTGTGTTTTCTGTTAGTTGTATGAGTCCCTTTATATTTTGGAAATTAACCTTTATAAGATATCTGATCTGCAAATAAGATATCTGGTTTCTCTTGTTCCCTTGTTCTGTGGGTTGCCTTTTCACTTTATTGATTTTTTTTTTCTTTGCTGTGCAGATATTTTTTAGTTTGACATCATCCCTCTCGTGTATGTTTGGTTTTATTTTCTGTGCTTTAGGTGTCATATCCAACAAATCATTGCCAATACCAATGTTATGAAGCTTTTCCCCTATGTTTACTTGCAGGAATGTTACAGTTTTAGATTTTATCTTTATATCTTTTAATTTATTTTGAGTTGACTTGTGTAGGGTATGAGTCCTATCTAATTTTTTTTTTTTTTTGTATATGGATAATCAGTATTTCCAGCACTAGTTTTTGAAGAGATTATCCTATATCTACTTTGTTTTCTTGGCATCCATGTCAAAAAATCATTTGAATATATATATATATATATATATATATATATATATATATATATATGTTTATTCTGGGGTTCTCTGTTTGGTTCCATTGGCTTATATATCTTTTTTTATGCCAATGTCATTCTGTTTCAGTTATTGAGCTTTGTTGTATATTCTGAAATTGTGAAATGTGATGACTCCAGCTTTGTTCCTTTTTCTCAAGTTTGCTTTGACTATTTGGGACCTTTTGTGATCCCATAGGAATTTTAGGACTTTTAAAATATTTCTGTAAAAGATGCCATTGAAAGTTTGATTGATATTGCATGGAGTCTGTAGATCACTTAAGGAAGTCTAGACATTTAAAAACATTAATTCTTCCTATCTATGAACTGTAGACCTTTGCATTTGTGTGTCTGCTTTAATTTTTCTCATCAGTACTTTACCGTTTCATATACAGGTCTTTCATCCTTGTTTAAGTTTATTCTTGAGTATTTATTATTTTTTATGATATTGTCAATGGGATTGTTTCCATAACAATTATGCTTTTGAAAATTGCATAAAATTAAAGGTTTAATATTAAAATATTTATTCTCTTGTTATATGAGAATTCAGAGATGTGCATTTTCATTTCATAGTATTGTAGTTATATATCACATATTTTGATAAATTATATTATCAGTATCATTCCATTAAACATTTTTAACATTTCCTGAATAATTTTATTTTGACCTGTGAGATATTTAAAAGTGTTTTGCTTAATTTTCAGATATATGTGATTCTTTCTAGATTGCTAGTGTAACTGTTTTCCTATTTAATTCATGGGGTCAGGCAAGTAAATCTAAGGTTTTATGAATTTGTATATATTGAGATGCTTTTTAGTAGTTGTGCATATAGTCTGCTCTGGTTATATTATTTCAAGAACACAAACCCTCAAAAAGAGTATGTTCTGTAATTATTTCATGGATATAATATATAAAGCATTAGATTAAGGTTGTTGACATAATTCTTCAACTCATTCTTTTTTGTCTAGTCATATCACCAAGGACTTGAGGAGGGTATTGTGGATATGTTTGTTTTGCCCATTAATTCTGTTAGCTTTAACTTCAGGAATTTTGAAACTCTCTTATGAGTGCCCCAAATATTTGTGACTGTTAGCATGTTTTTATGAACTAAATCTTTTCATAAGAAATTCCTCTCTATCTCAATGTTGTCCTGAAGTCTGTTTTGTCTGATGTAGAAATACACCCCATGTTTATCATGTTTATGACATATTTTTCATTCTTTTATTTTCAAGTGGGTTTGTGTCTTTATAGTTCAAGTGAATCTCTTGTTGGGAGAAAGTTGAGAAAGAAAGTTTTCCATTTTGTTCATTTTGTCCATTTGTCATTTGGACAATCTTCACCATTTAATTGAAATACAAATTAACTAGAATGCATATTCCATTTACATTTTATGTAATGTTTGGTGTGGCAGGATCAGTTTTGCCATTTTTCAGGTTATTCTCAATTTGTCACATGTAATTTTTTTTCTTTTTACATCCTTCCTTTTCTGTGAACATACTGGTTAATGTGTTTTTTTATGTTATTCCTTGTATTTATTTCATATATTCCTAGTTTCCTGGAATTATTTTTATTTGTTTATCTAACTGGTTGCTCCCAAAATTAAAACATGTATCCTTAATTTATCTCCAAAAGAGTACTGGAGTGGACACATTAATACCAGACAAAACAGACTTTAAGATTTAAAAAAAAAATGCTACTGAGACAAAAGACCTCTTAAAATTATAAGAGGTCCAATTCAACAAGATGGAATGATTTAAAAAACACACCCAAGAGCAGAACCAAATCATAAAGCAAAAGATGACAACATTGAAGGAATGAATAGGTAGTTGAGCAATAATAGTTGGAGATTGAACTATCCCACTTTCAGAAATAGTCAAAAAACCTAGGGTATGGATCAACATGGAAAGAAAGTTGAAAAACACTATACACCAAATAACTTAATAGACAGTTAGACAACACTTAATTAACAACTGCAAAAGGCACGTTCTTTTCAAGCATATGGTAATATTCTGAAGGATAAACTAAATGCTGGTCCACAGATTAAGCCTCTATAAATTTAAAGATTGAAATTATACAGAAATCTTCTCTGACAACAATGGAATTAAATTAAATAGAATTAATGGAATTAAATTAAATTAAACAATGGGATTAAATTAAATTAAATAGAAGAAAATTTGGGGAATTTATATATATGTGACAAACAACATACTTGCAAGTATCTAATGGGACAAGGAAGAAATTATAAGAAAATAATTAAACATTTATTAAAATGAAGAAACCAAAAACATAACTTACCAAACTTATTGGATGCAGCTAAAAGTAGGACTCCGAGGGAAATCTACAGCTGTACCCCTATTAAAGTACAAGTATGATCTCAAATTGACAAACTAAGCTTTCCCTTTAAAAGGAGGGGAGGGGTGCATGGGTGATTAAGTAGCTGACTCCTGATTTAAGCTGAGGTCTTCATCTCAGGGTTCATGAGATGGAGCCCTGCATGGGGCTCTATGCTCAGCAGGGAGCCTGTTTAAAGATTCTCTCTCTCCCTCTTCTTCTGCTCTTCCCCTCTTCTCTCCTGTGTGTGTGTGTGTGTGTGTGTGTGCGCGCGCGCGCGCACTCTCTCTCTCTCTCTCTCAGATAAATAAATGTTTAAAAACATTTAAAAAAATAAAGAGAATAGAAGGAAACCTAAGCCCAAAGCAAGTGGAAAGAAGGAACTAAACATTAGAGTAGAAATAAATAAAATAAAAAATAGAAAAACAGAATCAATGATATTAAAGGATGTTTCTTGGAAATAATAAACCAATTTTGTAAAACTTTAGGTTTACTGACTAAGGAAGAAAAGAGAGATATACAAATAACAAAAATCAGATATTGCAGTGAAGACATTACCACTAGCTTTAGAGAAATGAAAAGGATTGCAAAATAATATTCACAATTATACCCCAACAAATCACATAATGTAGGTAAAATGGACAAATTCCTAAAAACACATTAATTACGAAGACTGTCTCAAGAGGAAAATCTCAACAGATATATATGTACATATATATATATATGTATATGTCTGTTATTCAACATTAAAAAGGAACAAAGTATCAATACATGATACAACTTGGATAAACCTTGAAAACTTGCTATTTGAGAAAACTCACACACAAAATGTTGCATAATGTATGATTCCTTTTTGTTTTATGTCCAAAATATTGTCAAAACCATAGAGATAAAAGCTGATCAGAAGTTACCAGGGCATGGGATCAGGGGATTAGGAAGATTATCTAAAGACTATGTAGTGTTTTTATGAGGTAATGAAAAAAAATTTTAAAACTACAGAGAGCTGGTGGTGATATTTAGTGTATTCACTAATATTGAATCAGTTTTAGGAAATCAAACATAGTTATCTCATCTTTGAAACCTGCTTAAATTTGTGAGTTTATTATTTGTGTAATGTTTAGATCTTACCATTCATATAATATTTCTTAAGAATTAAAGTAACGGGGCACTGGGGTGGCTCAGTGGGTTAAGCCTCTGCCTTTGGCTCAGGTTATGTTCTGAGGGTACTGGGATAAGCCCCACATCAGACTCTCTGCTCAACAGGGAGCCTGCTTCCTCCTCCCCTCTGCCTGCCTACTTGTGATCTCTCTCTCTATCAAATAAATAAATGAAACCTTTTTAAAAAAAAAAAAGAATTAAAGTGTCTAACATTTTACTCTTATTAATAACATAGTGTTACATACCAAAATTTTTCAGTTGTGGAACTCTTTATTTACCTAAAAACGAAGAAGGACAACCTTCACTAAATTGGTGATAGTACATAAGTAACATATTGAAGTAGAAAAAATGACTTATAACTAAAAAACTCTTCTTTGTCTTGTCAGATGTTTTACAGAGGTTCAATACATATTATATGACATGCATCTTACTCAAGCTTAGCACACTTAGTGATTAAAATAATAATAGGGGCATCTGGGTGGCTCAGTGAGTAAGGTGTCAAACTCTTGATATCTGCTCAGGTCATAATCTCATGGTTCTGGGATTGAGCCCCATGTTGGGTTCTGCACTTGTCTGCTTGAGTTTCTCTCTCTACCTTCTCCCTGCCCCTCCTCCTGCTCATACACGCACACACTCTCTCTCTCTTCCCCTCTCTCTCTCAAATAAATCTTTAAAAAAAGAAATAAAATAATAATAGAAGGATTTTTACATAATAATATGAATGTAGAATAGTTTAAAAAAAAAACCTAGAGTTGGGTTTATTTACTGCATAGTTTAGTATAAATTGCAATAAATTCTGGAAAACATTACTGTGGTTTTTTGCTTTAGAGTTCAGCAAACTAGTCATAACAGATATACATTATACAGTTATTGTACCATTTTCACAAGATTCCTTTTTGTATGGAGTAAGAGAATTGTTGAGTTTTATTCTTCTACACATAGCTGTCCAATTTTCCCAGAACGATTTATTGAAGAGACTGTCATTTTTCCACTGTATATATTTTTAAATTATTTCTTTGTCAATGATGCATCTTTTTTTAAATTTTTATTTTTTTTAATAAACATATAATATATTTTTATCCTCAGGGGTACAGATGTGTGAATCTCCAGGTTTACACACTTCACAGCACTCACCATAGCACAACCCTCCCCAGTGTACATAACCCCACTGTATATTATTACTTAAAATAGATAAAAGACCTAAACATGAGGCAGGAATCCATCAGAATCCTAGAGGAGAACATAGGCAGTAACCTCTTCGACATCAGCCAAAGCAACTTCTTTCAAAGCATGTCTCCAAAGGCAAAGGAAACAAAAGTGAAAATGAATTTTTGGGACTTCATCAAGATCAAAAGCTTCTGCACAGCAAAGGAAACAGTCAACAAAACAAAGAGGCAACCCACAGAATGGCAGAAAATATTCGCAAATGACAATACGGACAAAGGGCTGATATCCAGGATCTATAAAGAACTCGCCAAACTCAATCACACAAAACAGATAATCACATCAAAAAAATGGGCAGAAGACATGAACAGACACTTCTCTAATGAAGACATAGAAATGGCTAACAGACACATGAAAAAATGTTCATCATCACTAGCCATCAGGGAGATTCAAATCAAAACCACATTGAGATACCACCTTACACCAATTAGAATGGCCAAAATTAACAAGACAGTAAACAACGTGTGTTGGAGAGGATGTGGAGAAAGGGGGACCCTCTTACACTGTTGTTGGGAATGCAAGTTGGTTCAGCCACTTTGGAAAACAGTGTGGAGATTCCTTAAGAAATTTAAAAAATAGAGCTTCCCTATGACCCTGCAATTGCACTACTGGGTATTTACCCCAAAGATACAGATGTAGTGAAAAGAAGG